>NC_141141.1:162450683-162823183 GCF_053477565.2 Lygodium microphyllum | reverse complement strand
ATACCTCTTGAAGATGAAGCTGCTTTGCAATGTGTCCCTATTGGTTGTTTATCAATAGTGGTGGCCAATCTTGTAGTGGACTGTGTGTTAGTGAGAATGTTGGTAACAACCCTCTATCTAGATGGGGCTAGTAGTGGGGAGATCCTATCTTGTAGAATAGTTGCTTTACGCCTCTAAAGCTCTAAGAGAAAGAATCCCGAACACCTTGGTTCCTCAAATTGCATCACCTTATGTATAGAGCCTAAACCCTCTTGAAATAGATAGTTCTATTTGCCTCGAATGTCATAGTATATTGTACATCAATAGATGTAATGCTCCTCTATCTCTAACTCTCTCACAGAAAGTTAGCACATGCAACCTTCTATCTCCATACCTTCCCGTTTGCATGTCTCAATCCTTAGATGATGTGTTGAGGTATGGATTTGTCCAATAGCTAGTTGGGTATCCATATAGCTTGGTGAAACAAGGAACCCATCCTTAGAGGGCTGAAGGAAGTAACTCTAGTAGTGTGCCATCCCTGTGCCATGTGGAGAAAGTGGTTTAATCCAAGTCCTCTCAATTTCTAGTCTCAATGTGTCTGCTCTAATCACATGGTTTAGCTCTAAGAGAGCTCTAATTGATTGAGTTCAAGTGTAGGAAAATCCAAGTTGTAATCATAGGGGGGTTGTCTATCAATCTACAAACCATGCAAGCTCATCTATGTATCCCTTAGAGAGAGAGAGAGAGAGAGAGAGAGAGATCTTGCCACCTTTCTTATTTGCTTTTCTTACTATTGCTATTGCTATACTTGCTTCAACAAGCTTTTGCATTTCCATCTTGTGTTCTCTCTTCACAATGTCTATTGGAAGAAGTATTTTGTAAGTTTAATCCTCCATTTATTATCACCAATTATTATTATTGTTGTTTTTGGGAGACACAAGAATGAGCTAAAAGGAGAACCATAGGTTTGATTGAGCAAGGGGACTCCTCCTTTGTAAGGACTATAATAGATATGATTGGAGCCCTAAGAGGAACACCAAGAAAATAGGGAATCTACTGCAAGAAAATCAATCTTGTATCATCAACAACCATGCTCTTCATATCTTATGTGACCACAATAAGGAAAAGAACACCAGGAACAAGAAATCTTCATGCAGCTTCATAAAAACAATTCTCCCACGGCTTTAACTTGAACAAAATTAATTATTCTTTTCATATTCTTCGTAGAATTCGTCAAAATACCACAAAGACATAAGATAATACACCACTTTGAATGGAAATCTTCACATAATATTCTTCTTCAAAGGTTCCATAGCTTTCATAATTTCTCACTCATAAATACATAGATTTGGCTATCGCTCTCACACACACTCTCTCTCATACATGCTCTCTCTCACATGTACAATGGGATAACCAAGAATAATCATCCATAATCCCAATTATGTCATGGATACCCCTCCCAAGAGGTATGTCTACTATGAAAGGTCACCAGGACCACTATAGTGTCCCTTCATAGCTTCACAATGTCACTGTTAATTCCGTCTTTGCTTGAGTCTTCTGTAGCTACTCCTTCGAGCTATTTTGAACTTATATTCATCCCTTCCCAAGGTTGGGAAAATTCTCCAAGCTACACATTTATCCCTCATAGCACTTACAGAGGCATACAAAACATAACATAACAGAAGCAGAGGCTTTTCAGACGGTCAACAGAGGGTCTATACAACCATGCAGAAGGTCATCATAAAACCTTTAGCTCAACCTAAATCATTCAAAACCATCAAGAATCAATCAATAATCTTCCAAACACTCTCAAACTTCATGAATCATTATTCAACCTCTCATATAGAAGGAAAACATAGAAAAATAGAAGCTCAACAATAGACCTAAACAAACACTATTAGGACATCAACAGAACATATCAGAACATCATATCTCCACTGTAGAACATCATGAGCTTCTCAAACCTGACCAAACCTCATCCAAAACACTCCTAAACACTTTCAAAACAACTAATCAACATATAAAATCCATCAAAATCAATCATTCAACCCCTAAAAGCAACAAAAATCAAGATATTTCAAACATATCCCCACACTTAATCAAGGAGTGTCCTCGCAACCTTAAAAAAAGAGAGAATAGAATTTCAAAATAGAGCTCAGCTTGATCTTCCACAACATCTTCAAGAAACACCATTGTTAGATATGATCAATGCCCCACCCTCATTAGGTGCTACCAATGATCCATGGTGCTCAAAGTTGTAAGGCCCCCATTATGAGGAGAAGCCAAATGTGAGCCCGGACATTGGTTGAGTCCTGACTTGTATATCAGATGAGGTCTATGTGACCGGATGGCAAAAAGGTGACTGTTGTGGGTCTAATATTTGGGTTAGACGGAGTGGTTAAGCTGATAGCAACTCGAGGAGTATTGCATCGAGTTGCGGTGTAAGGGAGTTAAAAGGGGCCCCTCTTGTGGGGTCCGGAAGGCCGCGGAAGCGGCCCCTGGCTGGGGGGGTCTGGGGGCAGCACCCCCGGCCCGATGGTAAAGGGAATATTCCCTGGCCGACTAGTGGAGGCTCATATGGTAGGTCGGTCAACAGGTCAACCTAATGACCTTTGTGGGCTATAAAAGCTAAACCCCTTTGCAGCCATCTCTCACTCATCTTTCACCTAGTCAAAGTTGTTGTTCCAGCTAGCCTTAAACTCTTCACCTATCTTCTGTCTAGATCGCCATCTAAGCTTCACACAGTGGAAGCGCATGGGTGGACAGAGCCATCTTTGTATCAGTTGTTTGGAGTTAAAGAATTTACTGATTCTCCTCTTATTTGTTGTATACTTTCTATCTCTTTCTCAGATTCTGTTCGCTGCGCCGTGTAATATTTTACATGGTATTAGAGCCCAGGGGGCTCTAGAGATCGAAGAGTGTGCAAGAGGCAAAGGCTTGAACAGCAAGGAGAAACTATGTCGACTTCCAGAAGCGGTTCTGGAGCATCAAGAAGCGGTGCAGGAGGTGGTGCTGTTGTACTGGCTATTCAAACACTGAGGATTCGTCCACCAACCTTCAGCAAAGGCAAGTTAGATTGTACAAACTACACCTTGTGGAAGTTCAAAATTACAACTATCCTTCATTCTTATGAGCTTCTGGAGACTGTGTTGGGGACTGACGCAGAACCACAGCCTACCCCCGACCCATCAAATCCTAGTGTGATGATTCCTCCAAATGCAGATCTTCTATGAGCTTGGAAATGAAGGAATGCAGATGCATTGTGTGCCTTAGTTACAAGCTGTTCTGACAGTGTTCGGACTTTGATTCAGCATACAACCAAAGCATCAAAGGCTTGGAATGTACTAAGGAGTCAGTATGAAACACGAAACCAAACGAGGATTCAAAACTTGGAGAATCAACTAGCAGCGGAGAAGTTTGCTGAAGGAGAGACGCTTGAAGCATTCATCACTCGGATTAAGAATCTGCGCGACCAGATGGCTGGCGCTGGGATACAAAAGACTAACGAAGAGCTAGCTCGAAGGTGTCTTCGGATTTTTCCAAAAAAGTTTGATGGACTAGTAACTGCCCTTAATACTCAGGTGAGACCTCAAGCTTTGACTTTTGAGGAGTTTTGTGCATTATTAATGGAGGAGGAGTTGAGGCTGAAAGCCCGAGAAGGAAGCAACAATGGAGATGCTGCATTCTCTGCCAATGCAAAAGGCAAAGGTTTTTCCTCCACCAAAAATGATGGTGACAAAAAGAAGAAGGGCAGAAAGAAGAAGTTTCAACGAGAGTGCTTCTACTACAAGAAGAAAGGACATACAATTGCAGATTGTCATGTCAAGAAGGCAGATGAAAAGAATGGTACCCTTAAAAGTAAAGGAAAAGAGACAGCCAATACGATTGAAGCAGAGCTGGAATTATTCATGGCGACCATTGAGGAAGTGTGCTCCTCGACGCAAGAAGAATCTACCACTGACTCATGGGTGTTGGATAGTGGGGCCTCCCGTCACATGACCAACAAGAAAGGTCTATACAGTTCTATGCAGCCTCTACAAGAATCCATCACTATGACGGTTGGAAATGATGCTAAATGCTCTGCTGTCTGCGGACACATGTACTATTTCTTTTGTTGCTGCAAATGGTAAAGTCAAAAAGCTTTCAAATGTGTTATATGTTTTCGAAATCAGAAGAAATCTGTTATCAGTTGCTGCCATAACTGATCTTGGTCATGAAGTGAGGTTCAAGAAGATAGGTGCAGAAATTCTTGATAGTGCTGGCACAGTTGTTGGCAAAGGAGAAAGAAGGAACAACTTGTATGAGCTAAGTGCTCTTACAGCCACCGTTGGAGTGGGCACAAGTAAGCTTTGGCATGAAAGGTTTGGACACATCGGATTTGCAGTGTTGAAGGAGATGCAAAAGCAAGGTATGGTTGCTCACCTACCTACAATAACTGAATTGAAGGAACCATGTGAAGCTTGTATGATGGGCAAGCAACAGAGAAAGGCATTTCCACAAGAAAGAAAGAATAGAACACAGGCTTGTCTAGAGTTGGTGCAAGCTAACTTGTGTAGTAAGATGCCTACACAGGCCTTGGGGGGATCTTCTTATTTTATGTTGATTGTCGACGACTACAGTAGGAAGATGTGGGTGTACTTCCTTTGTGATAAGGCTCAAGCTTTTGGTAAGTCTAAAGAATGGCTAATACTTGTTGAGAATGAAACAGGGAAAAGTGTGAAGAAATTTAGAACAAATGGTGCTGGTGAGTTCAACTCAAAGGAGTTTGAAGGCTTTTGCAAGAGCAAAGGGATCAAGTGTCAATTGACCACGCCTCACACACCTCAGCAGAACAGTGTTGTGGAACACACGAATTGCACCATTGTGGAGATGGCAAGATGCATGCTAAAGGGCAAGGGATTGCCTAACCATTTTTGGGCTGAAGCTGTTAATACTGGAGTCTACATTCTAAATCGAAGCTATACAAAGGCTCTCAAGGGAAAAACACCTCATGAGGCTTACACTGGTAAGAAACCATCTGTCTCACATTTCAGAATTTTTGGATGTGAATGTTATGCACATGTTCCAGATGAGAAGAGAAACAAGTTACAACCAAAAAGCAAAAAATGTATCTTCTTGGGTTATAGTGATGAGCAGAAGGCTTACAAATTATATGACCAAGAGGCAAAGAAGATCATCGCGAGCCGTGATGTGGTGTTCAAGGAGGAGCCGCATACAGTGGAGGAGGAGAAGGCAAGTTCTTCAACTTTATCATCAAGCGAAGAAGTAGTCCACTATGAACCTGTCCCGAGAGCTATCCCTATCCTTAAGGAGGAGGAAGCATCATCTTCAGATGATGAGGAAAAAGTTCACCAACCTGACATCACCCCACCGAAAAAGCCATTGCCGCGCTGGGTGAAGCAGCTCTATGACCACAATAATCCTATGCTTGCATCTGTTGAGGAGAAGGCAGATGGACCAAGAGGTCTCAGAGAATAGAGGAGCAAAGGAGGGCTTCTGCTCACATAGTCAATATGGCCTTGATGGTTGAGATTATGAGAGAAGTAAAGGAGCCAACTGACTTAGAAGAAGCACTTGCAGATCCATCATGGAAGGCTGCTATTTAGGTAGAGTATGACATCATAATGAAGAATGATACTTGGGAGCTAGTGGATCAACCAGCAAAGCGGAAGGTTATTGGCACCAAGTGGATCTGGAAGGTAAAGTACAGGGCTAATGGTACCTTAGAAAAGTACAAAGCTAGACTGGTTGCCCAATGATTTTCACAAGTTGAAGGGTTTGATTTTCAAGAGTCATTTGCCCCAACTGCCAGAATGACCACTATTCACACGGTACTTGCAGTGGCTGCCCACAGGAAGTGGCCAGTGTACCAAATGGATGTTAAGTCAGTGTTCTTAAATGGTGACCTCAAGGAGGAGGTGTGGCTCAGCCACCAAGGTTTGAGGCCCCCCATTCTGAGAACAAAGTGTGTAAGCTGAAGAAGGCATTATATGGGCTGAAACAAGCCCCCAGAGGATGGTACCAGCGGATAGATAAGTTCTTTTTAAACCTAAACTTCAAAAGATGTGTCTCAGATGCTAACTTGTATGTTTACAGGGATGGTAAAAAGTCTGTAGTGATTGTCCTATATGTGGACGACCTTCTTATTACAGGTGACTATGAAGATATGATCAACCAAACTCGAAAGACTTTGAGTTCTGAGTTTGAAATGACAGACTTGGGCTTGCTACACTATTATTTGGGGATTGAAGTCTGGCAGGAGCCAGTAAAGATCTTCATCTCTCAGAAGAAGTATGCATGGGAGATCTTGAAGGCATTTGGCATGACCGAGTGCAAGGAGATAGCTACACCTATGGAGGTGAATGCAAAGTTATCCGTCGAGGATACATCAGCACTAGCAGACATTGGGAGGTATAGGAGGTTGGTTGGCAGTCTGATCTACTTGTGTAACACCAGACCAGATATCAGTTTTGTTGTTGGTGTTTTGAGAAGGTTCTCAAACAAACCTCATGAGAGTCATTGGAAGGCTGGGATGCGGGTGCTTAGATACTTGAAGGAAACTCTTGACTATGGTATCACATACAGTTTTGGAACTTCTCTTGTGGGGAACTGTGACTCAGATTGGGCAGGAGACATTGATTCCATGAAGTCAGTTTCTGGTTATTGTTTCTCTTTGGGTTCAGGATTTTTCTCTTGGATTAGTAACAAGCAACCAACAATAACATTGTCTTCTACCGAAGCAGAGTACAAGGGAGCTTGTTTTGCTGCATGTGAAGCCGTATGGTTGAGAAGGATTCTATGGCATATGGGAGTGCAGGATGAAGAACCAACTGTGTTGAGATGTGACAATCAGAGTTGCATCGCCATTGCCAAAAATTCAGTGTTTCATGCACGCACCAAACATATAGAGATCCAATATCACTATGTGCATGATTTGATGGAGGATGGGATAGTGGAACTGGTCTACTGTCCAACAGAGGAGAATGGAGCAGATATCTTCACCAAAGCACTTACGAAGGATCTGCTTCAAGTTCATCTTCAGAGACTCGGCATTGGGCCGAGGAGATAGTTCACCTATGGGTGGACATTGAGGGGGGGGGGTGTTAGATATGATCAATGTCCCACCCTCATTAGGTGCTACCAATGATCTATGGTGCTCAAAGTTGTAAGGCCCCCATTATGAGGAGAAGCCAAATGTGAGCTCGGACATTGGTTGAGTCCTGACTTGTATATCAGATGAGGTCTATGTGACCGGATGGCAAAAAGGTGACTGTTGTGGGTCTAATCTTTGGGCTAGACGGAGTGGTTAAGCTGGTAGCAACTCGAGGCGCATTGCATCGAGTTGCGTGTAAGGGAGTTAAAAGGGGCCCCTATTGTGGGGTTCAGGGGCGGCGGAAGCGGCCCCTGGCTGGGGGGTCCGGGGGCAGTGCCCCCGGCTCGATGGTAAAGGGAATATTCCCTGGCCGACTAGTGGAGGCTCATATGGTAGGTCGGCCCGACCTAACGACCTTCGCGGGCTATAAAAGCTAAATACCTTCGCAGCCATCACTCACTCATCTTTCACCCTGTCAGAGTTGTTGTTCCAGCTAGCCTTAAACTCTTCATCTATCTTCTGTCTAGATCGCCATCTAAGCTTCACATAGTGGAAGCGCACAGGTGGACAGAGCCATCTTTGTATCAGTTGTTTGGAGTTAAAGAATTTACTGATTCTCCTCTTATCTGTTGTGTACTCTCTATCTCTTTCTCAGATTCTGTTCGTTGGGCCGTGTAATATTTTACAACCATTCAAGCGCATGACCCCAACTCATAAATTGTATCTAATAAAGAGTATGATCAAAGGAAAACACCTTTATCCATTATCACAGCTTAGAAATAGAAAAGAATGACAGACTTTTAAAGGATATAAGAGGTTTGTTTTCTTTTGCCATAAGCATCCATCCCGTAGATAAAATCACGAACCACCATCAGTCAACTTCTCAATCAACTTTATCTTCATTTTCAACTCCATGCAAAAGAGGGATAAAACACCACATATACACCATAGAACATATACACAACTTACATGGACACAAGAAAATGTAGTCTAAATGGCACATGCTCCCAAAAACTGAAGAGCAAAGAGAAATTTTTCCATTAAAAAGGATCAGTACATCTAAGAGAGTGTCCATAGGCTATGTAGAATGAAGATATCTTTTCTTGAACTTCATACTTAGCTTAAGACGTTCCAGACTCTTGTTCTCAACCATAACATGTAGATGCACATTCTAGAGAAACTATAAGCAACACATCCTTTCCCACAGGATAATAAACCTAATAGGAAAATCATGTGCAAAATAATATAGAATATCCATCTGAGCAACAGTCATATCCTTATTTGGATTAATCATCAAGTTCGAAATACTCTTTCTAGTATTTAGGTGAGACTACTAATGCATAAAAGCAAGATACCAACAAAAATGAGATGCCAAGCATATTAAAGTATCCTTAGAAGAAGCATGTGAACTAGCAAATTGAAGATAAGAAGTAGAATAGAACATTGCATAGAAGTGTCCCAGGAAACCAGGAATGATAGGCCAATTAAACACTTGTGGTCCTGTCAAAGAATCATGTAATGTTCACTGTCGTCAATGGAGGATATCACAGTTATACCCAGGAGTATCCATCATTGATTGGGGAGGAAGATTAATATAATTAGATGGAGATAGTAAAGAGGCAATAGGAGAACAATAAAGAGGTAGGTAAGATAAGTCATAGAATGAAGATATTTGAAGGGATAATAAGGGTGGGAAAGAAGGGAAAGAAAGTAGAAATTCCTAAAGGGATGCTTGTGGGAATGGGCAATGGCTGCAACAAACCACCTGGCAGCTTATGGGTGCTGTCCTTATTTTGCTGACAAGGCATACACTTCATGACAAAGTCCTCGACATCTTTTCATAGCCCTTTTCAATAGAAGCTTTCGCTAATCCTATCATAGGTCTTGAAAACTCCAAGGTGTCCAGCTAAAGGAAAAGAATGCAACTCCTCCATAATTTTCTGTGTAAAAGAAGAGGTAGAGGGAATGAAAATCTTACCATTTAACCAGATGAGGCCATTTTGAAGCTAATAATGTGAGTTATCTCCCATGAGACCTTGCTGTAATTTCTAAAAAATATGGCTAAGCTCTTCATCCAAAAGATAAGCCTCCTATAGTTCTTCAATACAATCACTATGTAGCTCAGTGAAACTTTTCAAGCCCACATACGAGAAAGAGATCAGCCACTATATTGTCTTTTCCCCTCATATGAGTGATGCCAAAATCATAATTTTGGAGTGTAGCTACCTGAGAATGTGAAAGTCTATGCCAAGAAGCTTAAGGAAGTGTTTTGTAAGTTACAAACTTACATTCCCATTCCGTCGGCTGCCCAATTGCAATACTTCTTGCATGGATTGGATGTCAATATTCAGGTACAATTGAGCAGTGTGGCTTTGGCTGATATAGACACCGCCATTGCGTGAGCAGAAGGAGTAGAGTCACGATTAAAAACGGTGTACTCCTCTCGAATAAATCTTAATGCGGGTTTAGTACTTGGAGGCAATTTACCATTGACGAATGGAAGTCAAGGGACGCCTATGAATAACCCTAATGGGAGAGGAAGCATGGTTTAAAATGTACCTTTGTTGCAAGCTCCTCCCAGTGTGACTATGCCTATGGCTAGTCAGTTGGCTCCACCAAATGTTAGAGGCCAAGTTTCGAACCCTAATGTTGTTCTTGTGAGTCAACAACCAATGCCCAATCAAATTGTTAGGCCAAGGGAACGATGGATAGACGATCAAGGCTATGAGTCGAGTGCATATAATATCCTTGGCGAAGTTAAGGATATGATGAAGCATTACATTGACATGATTTCTGAACAATATTGGCAAATAGCTGTTGACATCAATTTCTTGAAGAAGCAGCAGAATCTGATAGGGAGTCGACACCTTGAAGAGGGTGGTCCCCCGAGATTCAGTTGTAAGTGGTGTGGCGGACAACATTTCCCTAGAAACTGTCCAAATGTTGAATGTGATATTTGTGGGAAGTTGGGCCACTTAGCCACTACCTGTTGGAGTAAGATTAGTTCCCTCCAACAAGGGAGTAAACAGCCCGGTCCAGTTAATCATAGAGCGCAAGGTAATAACCTCTAGCAAAATGATGGACCAAGACAAATATTGCAAAGGGAAAAGACCACTATAGAAGAGTTGCCACAAGGCAATGGAGTCAGCCTTATTGAGGCTGTACGTGTCAATGCCTCTAAAACCTCTAGCCTACGAGCTGTGACAAGAAGCCAAAAGGCTAAAGAGGTTGACAAAGATAATGCAAAATGGGTTGAGGGAAACCCTAAGCAAGGGGATAAGGGGATGCAAGTCCTGAATCCTGGCGTGGAAGGTGAACCTTTAAGGCCTGTTGACAAAAAAATCGATCCTAAGAAGGATGAGGAAATGCCAAGAAAGAAGGCAAGAGCTAAAAAAGAAGCACCAAAGCCAGTCCCGAGACCAAAAGAGAGGATGGTGTGGCAAGAAAAGAGAGCTTTGGCTACCTATCATGATTTTGATTTAGCAAGTTCTCTTTGCGAAGTCAAACCAGATGTAAACCTCTTACAGTTGATTAAATTATCTCCAGGAGTACGCAAGGAATTCAAGAAGATCCTGTGTATTGGGTATATTGTAGAACCTTTGGGTATAGCACGAGTAGGGGAAGATTGGTTTGATCATGCTGAAAAGAATTGCCCTAGGGTTCCAGCATACGTGGATGGAATATTAGTAGAGCATGCTATCGTAGATACTGGGTCTTCCGTCAATATCATGAGTTCAGAGTTGATGGAGAGGTTGGGTCTAGGCATCCAAAAAGACAGCTCTAATCTTCTTAGAATGGCTGATGATAGTTTAAGGCAACCAGAAGGTTGCGTTACTAAAGTCCATGTTACAGTTGTAAGTGTAGAATGCTTCTTGGACTTTAGGGTGATAAGATTTGCAGGACGTCCTAGCTATTGAGTCTTGCTAAGCAGGCCTTGGATCTTACGAACAGACTGTCAAGTCGATATACCCGCCGGTCGAGTGGTTCTAGGTAGAGGTGTTAATTGAGTAATAGTTGATGCTTACCCTGAGTCTTCTCAGAGTGAGAGAGATCCTTTATCCTCTACTAAATTAGAAACAGCAAATGATCCATCTGGTAGTGAGACATCATCCCCAGTGATGAATCTAAAGAGAGGTTCACTACAGAGGATATTTATCAGATAACTCTAAATGAGCCAATAGAGCCTCAAGATAGGATAAGAGACATGGATGTGATTGAGTTGGACCTTGGCACACCGAATGATTCGCGGCCAATTAAGTTAGGTTCCATGCTCAGTTCAGTAGAAAGGGAGGACTATGTGTCCTTGATTCAAGAATTTTGCGACATCTTTGCTTGGAGTTATGATGAGCTGAGAGGCATTCCTCCTAGCCTGGCTGTGTCAGATATGATCAATGCCCCACCCTCATTAGGTGCTACCAATGATCCATGATGCTCGAAGTTGTAAGGCCCCCATTATGAGGAGAAGGCAAATGTGAGCTCGGACATTGGTTGAGTCCTGACTTGTATATCAGATGAGGTCTATGTGACTGGATGGCAAAAAGATGACCGTTGTGGGTCTAATCTTTGGGTTAGACGGAGTAGTTAAGTTGGTAGCAACTTGAGGCGCATTGCATCGAGTTGCGGGGTAAGGTAGTTAAAAGGGGCCCCTATTGTGGGGTCCGGGGGCCGCGGAAGCGGCCCCTGGCTAGGGGGTCCCTGGCCGACTAGTGGAGGCTCATATGGTAGGTCGGTCAACAGGTCGACCTAACGACCTTCGCGGGCTATAAAAGCTAAACCCCTTCGCAGCCATCACTCACTCATCTTTCACCTAGTCAAAGTTGTTGTTCTAGCTAGCCTTAAACTCTTCACCTATCTTCTGTCTAGATCGCCATCTAAGCTTCACATAATGGAAGCGCATGGGTGGACAGAGCCATCTTTGTATCAGTTTTTTGGAGTTAAAGAATTTACTGATTCTCCTCTTATCTGTTGTGTACTCTCTATCTCTTTCTTAGATTCCGTTCGCTGCGCTGTATAATATTTTACATGGTATCAAAGCCTAGGGGGCTCTAAAGATCGAAGAGTGTGCAAGAGGCAAAGGCTTCAACAGCAAAGAGAAACTATGTCAACTTCCAGAAGCGGTTCTGGCGCATCAGGAAGCGGTGCAGGAGGTGGCGTTGCTGTATCGGCTATTCAAACACTGAGGGTTCGTCCACCAACCTTCAGCGAAGGCAAGCTAGATGGTACAAACTACACCTTGTGGAAGTTCAAAATTACAACTATCCTTCATTCTTATGAGCTTCTGGAGACTGTGTTGGGGACTGACGCAGAACCACAGCCTACCCCCGACCCATCAAATCCTAGTGTGATGATTCCTCCAAATGCAGATCTTCTATGAGCTTGGAAACGAAGGAATGCAGATGCATTGTGTGCCTTAGTTACAAGCTGTTCTGACAGTGTTTTGACTTTGATTTAGCATACAACCAAAGCATCAGAGGCTTGGAATGTACTAAGGAGTCAGTATGAAACACGAAACCAAACGAGGATTCAAAACTTGGAGAATCAACTAGCAGCGGAGAAGTTTGCTGAAGGAGAGACGCTTGAAGCATTCATCACTCGGATTAAGAATCTGCGCGACCAGATGGCTGGCATTGGGATACAAAAGACTAGCGAAGAGCTAGCTTGGAGGTGTCTTCGGATTTTTCCACAAAAGTTTGATGGACTAGTAACTGCCCTTAATACTCAGGTGAGACCTCAAGCTTTGACTTTTGAGGAGTTTTGTTCATTATTAATGGAGGAGGAGTTGAGGCCGAAAGCCCGAGAAGGAAGCAACAATGGAGATGCTGCATTCTCTGCCAATGCAAAAGGCAAAGGTGTTTCCTCCACCAAAAATGATGGTGACAAAAAGAAGAAGGGCGGCAAGAAGAAGTTTCAAGGAGAGTGCTTCTACTGCAAGAAGAAAGGACATGCAATTGCAGATTGTCGTGTCAATAAGGCAGATGAAAAGAATGGTATCCTTAAAAGTAAAGGGAAAGAGACAGCCAATACGGCTGAAGCAGAGTTGGAATTATTCATGGCGACCATTGAGGAAGTGTGCTCCTCGGTGCAAGAAGAATCTACCACTGACTCATGGGTGATGGATAGTGGGGCCTCCCGTCACATGACCAACAAGAAAGGTCTATACATATCTATGCAGCCTCTACAAGAATCCATCACTGTGACGGTTGGAAATGATGCTAAATGCCCTATTGCGAGCACAGGTACTATTTCTTTTGTTGCTGCAAATGGTGAAGTCAAAAAGCTTTCAAATGTGTTGTATGTTTCCGAAATCAGGAGAAATCTCTTATCAGTTGCTGCCATAACTGATCTTGGTCATGAAGTAAGGTTCAATAAGATAGGTGCATAAATTCTTGATAGTGCTGGCACAATTGTTGGTAAAGGAGAAAAAAAGAACAACCTGTATGAGCTAAGTGCTCTTACAGCAACCGCTAGCAACCGCTGGAGTGGCCACAAGTAAGCTTTGGCATGAAAGGTTTGGACACATCAGATTTGCAGTGTTGAAGGAGATGCAAAAGCAAGGTATGGTTGCTCACCTACCTACAATAACTGAATTGAAGGAACCATGTGAAGCTTGTATGATGGGCAAGCAACAGAGAAAGGCATTTCCACAAGAAAGCAAGAATAGAGCACAGGATCCTCTAGAGTTGGTGCATGCTGACTTGTGTAGTAAGATGCCTACACAGGCCTTGGGGGGATCTTCTTATTTTATGTTGATTGTCGACGACTACAGTAGGAAGATGTGGGTGTACTTCCTTCGTGATAAGGCTTAAGCTTTTGATAAGTTTAAAGAATGGCTAATACTTGTTGAGAATGAAACAGGGAAAAGTGTGAAGAAATTTAGAACAAATGGTGCTGGTGAGTTCAACTCAAAGGAGTTTGAAGGCTTTTGCAAGAGCAAAGGGATCAAGCGTCAATTGACGACGCCTCACACACCTCAGTAGAATGGTGTTATGGAATGCAGGAATCGCACTATTGTGGAGATGGCAAGATGAATGCTAAAGGGAAAGGGCTTGCCTAAACATTTTTGGGCTGAAGCTGTTAATACTGCAGTCTACATTCTACATCGGAGCTACACAAAGGCTCTCAAGGGAAAAACACCTCATGAGGCTTACACTGGTAAGAAACCATCTGTCTCACATTTCAGAATTTTTGGATGTGAATGTTATGCACATGTTCCAGATGAGAAGAGAAACAAGTTACAACCAAAAAGCAGAAAATGTATCTTCTTGGGTTATAGTGATGAGCAGAAGGCTTACAAATTATATGACCAAGAGGCAAAGAAGATCATCGCGAGCCGTGATGTGGTTTTCAAGGAGGAGCCGCATACAGTGGAGGAGGAGAAGGCAAGTTCTTCCACTTTATCATCAAGCGAAGAAGTAGTCCACTATGAACCTGTCGCGAGAGCTATCGCTATCCTTAAGGAGGAGGAAGCATCATCTTCAGATGATGAGGAAAAAGTTCACCAACTTGACATTACCTCACCGGAAAAGCCATTGCCACGCTGGGTGAAGTAGCTCTATGACCACAATAATCCTATCCCTGCATCTGTTGAGGAGAAGGAAGACGGACCAAGAGGTCTTAGAGAATAGAGGAGCAAAGGAGGGCTTCTACTCACATAGTCAATATGGCCTTGATGGTTGAGATTATGAGAGAAGTAAAGGAGCCAACTGACTTAGAAGAAGCACTTGCAGATCCATCATGGAAGGCTGCTATGCAGGCGGAGCATGACAGCATAATGAAGAATGACACTTGGGAGCCAGTGGATCGACCAGCAAAGTGGAAGGTTATTGGCACCAAGTGGATCTGGAAGGTAAAGTACAAGGCTGTTGGATTCTTAGAAAAGTACAAAGCTAGACTGGTTGCCCAAGGATTTTCACAAGTTGAAGGGTTTGATTTTCAAGAGTCATTTGCCCCAACTGCCAGAATGACCACTATTCGCACGGTACTTGCAGTGGCTGCCCACAAGAAGTGGCCAGTGTACCGAATGGATGTTAAGTCAGCGTTCTTAAATGGTGACCTCAAGGAGGAGATGTACATGGCTCAGCCACCAGGGTTTGAGGCCCCCCATTCTGAGAACAAAGTGTGTAAGCTGAAGAAGGCATTGTATGGGCTGAAACAAGCCCCCAGAGCATGGTACCAGTGGATATATAGGTTCTTTTTAAACCTAAACTTCAAAAGATGTGTCTCAGATGCTAACTTGTATGTTTACAGGGATGGTAAAAAGTCTGTAGTAATTGTCCTATATGTGGACGACCTTCTTATTACAGGTGACTATGAAGATATGATCAACCAAACTCGAAAGGCTTTGAGTTCTGAGTTTGAAATGACAGACTTAGGCTTGCTACACTATTATTTGGGGATTGAAGTCTGGCAAGAGCCAGGAAAGATCTTCATCTCTCAGAAGAAGTATGCATGGGAGATCTTGAAGGCATTTGGCATGACTGAGTGCAAGGAGATAGCTAGACCTATGGAGGTGAATGCACTAGCAGACATTGGGAGGTATAGGAGGTTGGTCGGCAGTCTGATCTACTTGTGTAACACCAGACTAGATATCAGTTTTGTTGTTGGTGTATTTAGAAGGTTCTCAAACAAACCTCATGAGAGTCATTGGAAGGCTGGGATGCGGGTGCTTAGATACTTGAAGGAAACTCTTGACTATGGTATCACATACAGTTTCGAAACTTCTCTTGTGGAGAACTGTGACTTAGATTGGGCAGGAGACATTGATTCCAGGAAGTCAGTTTCTGGTTATTGTTTCTCTTTGGGTTCAGGAAATTTCTCTTGGATTAGTAAGAAGCAGCCAACAGTGGCATTGTCTTCTACCGAAGCAGAGTACAAGGCAGCTTGTTTTGCTGCATGTGAAGCAGTATGGTTGAGAAGGATTCTATGGCATATGGGAGTGCAGGGTGAAGAACCAATTGTACTGAGATGTGACAATCAGAGTTGCATCGCCATTGCCAAAAATCCAGTGTTTCATGCACACACCAAACATATAGAGATCCAGTATCACTATATGCGTGATTTGATGGAGGATGGGATAGTGGAAATGGTCTACTGTCCAACAGAGGAGAATGGAGCAGATATCTTCACCAAGTACTTATGAAGGATCTGCTTCAAGTTCATCTTTATAGACTCGGCATTGGGCCGAGGAGATAGTTCACCTATGGGTGGACATTGAGGGGGGGTGTCAGATATGATCAATGTCCCACCCTCATTAGGTGCTACCAATGATCCATGGTGCTCAAAGTTGTAAGGCCCCCATTATGAGGAGAAGCCAAATGTGAGCTCGGACATTGGTTGAGTCCTGACTTGTATATCAGATGAGGTCTATGTGATCGGATGGCAAAAAGGTGACCGTTGTGGGTCTAATCTTTGGGTTAGGCAGAGTGGTTAAGCTGGTAGCAACTCGAGATGCATTGCATCGAGTTGCGGGGTAAGGTAGTTAAAAGGGGCCCCTATTGTGGGGTCCGGGGGCGGCGGAAGTGGCCCCTGGCTGGGGGGTCCCAGGGGGGCCAGCGGCCCCCCTGGCGGGGGTCTGGGAGCAGCGTCCCTGACCCGATGGTAAAGGGAATATTCCCTGGCCGACTAGTGGAGGCTCATATGGTAGGTCGGCCCGACCTAACGACCTTCGCGGGCTATAAAAGCTAAATACCTTCGCAGCCATCACTCACTCATCTTTCACCCTGTCAGAGTTGTTGTTCCAGCTAGCCTTAAACTCTTCATCTATCTTCTGTCTAGATCGCCATCTAAGCTTCACATAGTGGAAGCGCACAGGTGGACAGAGCCATCTTTGTATCAGTTGTTTGGAGTTAAAGAATTTACTGATTCTCCTCTTATCTGTTGTGTACTCTCTATCTCTTTCTCAGATTCTGTTCGTTGGGCCGTGTAATATTTTACAGGCTGTTCATACTATTCCTGTGAAAAAAGGTAGTCGCCGTGTGCGTCAGAAAGTAAGGCGTATGCCTTTCGAATTGAGGGACGGGCTATTTGAGGAGTTACAGAAGTTACGGAAAGGTGGTTTAATATTCCCTATATAGCACACAGAATGTGTTCACCAATTATTATTAGGAAGAAGAAAAACAACCAAATCCGACTATGTGTAGATTTTAGAGAGCAGAATAAACAGACGGTTAAGGATTACTACCTGTTGCCATTTATTGACCAGATTTTGAATCAATTAGCAGGTAGGGAAATATATTCGTTTATGTATTGCTTTGCGGGTTACAACCAGATAGCAATTGCAGAAGAGGACAAGTTGAAAACAACTTTTATTACTGTCTTTAGTACTTTTGCGTAACATGTGATGGCCTTT
This sequence comes from Lygodium microphyllum, assembly GCF_053477565.2. Lineage (NCBI taxonomy): Eukaryota > Viridiplantae > Streptophyta > Polypodiopsida > Schizaeales > Lygodiaceae > Lygodium > Lygodium microphyllum. The sequence goes on along the minus strand of NC_141141.1, from coordinate 162,805,763 downwards.
GGTTTGTGCAATGCACTTGGATCCTGGCAACGAACATCAGACAATACCTTTGGTGACATCTCCGCAGATGAGTTGAAAGTTTTTATCGATGACCTGGGGGCAGCTACTGTAAGAGAAATGATGTTGATTATCTTAAGAAAGTGCTTTGAGCACTGCAGACAATTTTTATTGCTCTTAATCCACGAAAGTGTGTCTTTGGAGTGCCATATGGGCTATTGCTAGGCCATGTGGTCAGTTCAGTAGGGATCGCAACTGACCCTGAAAAGATTAAGGTTATAGTCTCTATGAGTCCACCACACACTCCAAAAGAGGTACACAGCTTTCTATCATCGATAGGGTACTATCGGAGGTTTATAAATGCCTTGGTAGAAAGGACGTTGCCACTAATGAACTTATTATCCTTTAGCTGTTCATTTGTATGGAGTGACCCTTGTAAGGTAGCTTTCGAGGATGTAAAACAGGAGCTAGTAAAAGCACCAGTTTTAAAAGCACCTAAAAGAGGTGAAGTATTTTACATATTTTTAGCAGCCACCATGCATAGTATCAGCTGTTGTTTAGCCCAAATCTGGAAGGAAAAGTGGTATCATCCGATAGCTTTTGCTAATCGAAAATTGGGAATATCAGAAATTAACTATACTTATATGGAGAAGTTGTGCCTTGCGATGGTCTTTGCGACTAAAAAATTCAAGCACTACATCCTCTATGAGAAGGTAGTGTTTTATACGAAGGCGGAAGGGCTTAGATTGCTTATGAACAAGCTACAGCCGCCTGATCATTTGGCAAAGTGGTTAATCACTTTGTAGAAGTTCGATTATGAGATTAAGAGTAAGCCACCGAGGTTGCAAGGGATTGTAGAATGCCTTGTGGATTTCGGGGAGCCGAAAGAGACTTTGGTTGAAGGAAGTGATATCGAAGAAATGTTTAAAATTGATACAGCTTCTATCCCATCTTGGTATGCTGCTATCACGCATTATCTATCAACAGGAGAGATTGGAGCTGGCTTATCAAAATCTGAAAAGAGGAAAATCAGACAACAGGCTTTGAATTTTTCCTTGATCGCAGAAACATTATATCGGCAGGGTGTTGATGATATCTACTACCGATGTGTGATGCCTGACGAGGTTCCTTTCATTTTGGAAGAGTGCCATGACTCTGCATGTGGAGGGCACTTCGGTGGCACAGAAAGCTTTAGGAGCTGGGTATTGGTGGCCGTCCATCTTCCAAGATTCCTTTGAGTATGTTAAGAGATGTGATACGTGTCAAAGACATGACAGCAGAGAGAATAGGAAACGTCTACTTACGCCTATTATGGCTATCCTTCCATTTGAGAAGTGGGGCATTGATTTTGTGGGTCCTATCACCTCGTTGTCTACTATCCAGAAGAGGTACATTATAGTAGCAACTGATTATTTTACAAAATGGTCAGAAGTGTGGGCGACGAGGCAGGACAATGCAAAAGAGACTGCAAGTTTTCTTTTAGAGCAGATTATCTGCCGTTTCGGTCCACCGAAGGAATTAGTGTCAAACCGTGGAACCCATTTTTGGAATAAAGTAATCAAAAGTCTGACTGAAGCTTGGCAAATCAAGCACAATAAAACGACCCCCTATAATCCGCAAGCCAATGGGCAAGTCAAAATTACTAATAAGCAGCTTGTGGGTATCTTGTCTAAAATAGTCTCTGAGAAGAAACGAGACTGGGACAGGAAGTTGTATGTGGCAGTATGGGCATATAATACAACATTTAAGCGAGCTACCGGCCATACTCCATTTAAATTAGTTTATGGGGAAGAATGTGTGTTATCCCTCGAAATCCAGTTGCCAACCATACAAGTTTGAAATTAACCACTCTTTGGGATATGAGGATTCACTCTTTGAACGTTTCATGACCATAGCCCACCTGGATGAATTGAAATTGCAGAGCTTATTACACCAGGAGGTAGCTAAACGTCGGATGAAGCAGTTGCACGACCTTAAAGCAAAGAAGTATACCTTTAAAAAAGGGCAATTAGTTATGTACTATGATGCGCGTAGGGAGTTGTTTCCAGGGAAGCTGGAACCTAGATGGGATGGCCCCTACAAGATTGTCAAGACCCGAAATGCGGTTTTTAAGTGGCACAATGGTAGTTTTTCTGTTTCAGGTGGGTAAAAGGTGTCCCCATGGGGAAAATGTGGAAGGTAAATTGAATGTTAGTATGCTGAAGTGATTGGAATAAGAAAAATCAGTAAATAGTATATTTTATTTCCAAATAAATCAAGAAAATTAGAAAAATAAGGAGAAAAATAGAAATACATCTTGGAAAAATAAGAAAAAATACAATGATTGTTTGTGGATGTGTGGTAGTGGTAGAGCATGAGGTTTGGCCTTAGTTTTCCCTATCTCCTTGTCAAAGTTTGTGATTTATTTCTTTTTATACATCAAAACATAACAAAATGAACCTTTACACCTATGCAACGAAAGCAATACCTAAACGTAGGGGGTTGGGATGTTTGAATGGTGTGATTTGCATGCTGATTGTTGTTGATTTTTTTATGCACATCATGTCATAGAGTTTGTGGTATGTTAATTAAGAGGATAGTAGCATGAGTGGTATCTCGGTGCTATCCTTTCATCGCCACAATCGGGTTAGTGAATAAGCATGAAAAGCCTGATTGTGCACCAAACACATGATGCTGATTTAAAATTATGTTTGAGTACTTTAGAATCGTTCACTTTTGCATGTGCATGATGATTATGGTATCGGAATAACAACGATTGGATGCATAGCACGTGTTTTCAATGACAATGACCCACGGTTGAGTGTGGAAAGGTATCCTAAGACGTAGGATGGGCGTTGTTTCTTGGGGGATTATTTAGTGAGGAAACATGGTATATCTCCTGGAGACGTTTGAAATGAAGAGTGGAGTTTGTTCGTTTGTTTTATATGTTGAGCAGCGCATCAAGGGGCTAATCCTTGCGATGTAGGAGAGCTGTAGTGGGGCCGTGGTGTTTCTTCCGAGAGGTTGTCTCCATGTATGTGATTATCGTGGTATTGCCAATGTGTATGGGTTCTCCCTCTGTGGAGTTTATAGAAAGGGAAATGTTGGACTACAAAACTATAAAACTATAAACGCATAGATTAGGCTTTAGGGTAGCTTGTCCTTTAGCAGTAGATAGACGCTCCTAGTCCGTGAGGCCGTGAGGGTGTGTTTGTCTGTCATGAGCATGAGGTCGGCTAGTGCCATAGCCAGTGCCGGCCCATTTCAGGTCCCATCAATGCCTCTTCTAATAGCGGTGAAACCTCATACACATCCGTGTGCTCTAAAAAATCAAAGTAGTCATTACCATAAACGGTTGCTTGCAACACTCAATCCACCAACAATAGAACTCGCATTGACCAATCAAGAGTGGATACAACACTGTCACAACAAAACTCGCATTGACCAATCAAGAGTGGATACAACGCTGTCACAACAGGATGACAAATTTATACTAGTCACATCCAAGGAGAACCATGATGCAATAACAAAGCCTCAGAAAAAACATGGAAACCCGAAGAGCATAAGCAATCCTAGAGTTGACTAATCTTGCTCATCTAGGCTTGAGTCCCCAGCTATGCTAAAGCCTAGGAAAACTCCTAGAACCTTGCATGAGATAGCAACCGAGCAAGCCCTAGTTAAACATAGAAGTGTCGTAGAATGCTTAACCGAGTTGGATGCTAAGCTCAAAGTGTTCGCATGTGTCTATGTCCTGGCAGACATGGGCACATTCCTTAAAGAGCAGCTTGAAGAATACTTGCCATTTCCCTTATCCTAGGAAGAGCAAGAACATCTTGACAAGCACTATAACAGACTCCTGCATGAACACATGCAACTCATCTCTAACAAGGAAGTCGACGAACTACGCTTAACTGTAACATTCAATGATGTGCTCTGCCAACCAAATCTCTTAGAGATAGAGCAACTAAAGTGAAAATCAAAGGGTTGAAGTCAATTTGAACAACGTTGGTGTGAAAACCACGTTGCAAACACCAAACTAGGAGCCCAGATCATGACAGTCTCAAAGGAGCGATTGACCAAATGGCAGTCGCAAAGAGATCCAACCTATGTGGCACCAACTTCCTTTCAAGTGCTAACTGCCACTTAGGGTATGGACTTAGTTGAAACTAGCCAAGAGAACTCTGTATCTAATAAGATTCTCACTGAGAAGGAGTTACATGTTGCCAGTAGACTTGGACAAGGTTCCATGCTACTCGATGTTGCAAAATATCTATCGATATTAAGTAAGCTGCCACGAGTACTAGATGCGTGTGCCACACACCAGGAGTTCTACAATGGGCTTTTATCCTCGTGAAGTGACATGGATTCATAAATATGTACATAAATAAACAATTAATTCTGTGACCCTGTATAGACAATATCAATACACACAAGCAATGATAGTGAAGCACAGCGAGAAGAGTTGGGTTCAATAGGCTAAGCTCCTCAGGTCCTCCTCTCACCACACATTTAGAAGTTGTGTGACCATTCTCGCCTCCAAGTGGAGGGCATGCAACCCTCATTACCACCATAGGAAGCCCTCACCAACATCTCTGATGGTGTAGACAGGGTACCGTCCCTTTCTATACACCTTTCCCCTTTCCAGTCTATCCTTCCAAGGATGAGCCCTGCCCCACTCCATGACAACCAGTCCACACAACTTAGCATGAGCCAAGATCTACTAATGGATGGAGGCCAAATGAACATCATCATGGAGGCCATCCCTCTACAACAAACACTACATGCCTCACCTGTCCCCTTCTCGTCATGTGCACTTGATAACCCACTGTACAATCCCTTCCATGTGAACAGTTTTATCCTGTGTCAAGGCCTAATCCTTGGTTCGCATATTGCAGGTCCCCCTATGGTAGCCGACATGGAGTATCCAGTGTAGCTAGCTTGCAAGGAAGCTATTCGCCGTCAAAGGGAGCATGTAGCACAGGCTCCTTTTCCGGAATGATACGTACCTACCCTTAAAAGGTATGCAAAGAAACGAGGCCCAAGCAACACCGCCCCAGACGTAGGCCAAAAAATCCCAAGGCCAAGGAAATAGAAGCTCAAGGGAGCACACAGGGCATAGCAACACTGGTAGTGTGGGCCCCCAACAGACGCTCGGGTACCAAGTGCTCGAAAGAGGAGAGGGTAGCTCAAGACAAGTAGGAATTTCATGCATTATTCAAAAGTATTCTGGAAACAATTACAGCCAAGGACTACACCATTTAGGTCCTGGGCGACATCTCCCCTGCCCAACCTCACAGGAGCCCCTCACCAGCACAGCCTTAGTCACCTGACAGCCCAGACTCGCTCCGCCTCATACAAATAGAGTAGCCCCATGTTGTATAAAAGGCTTATCAAATGCTACCTGGCCATGACTTTTTGTCTTTAAATGGTTAAGTGCTAACATGTTCCCCAATTGTACAAACTTTTCATATTTGCGTTTAATATATTTCACGTCTTTAGCAAAAGAAAAAGCTAATCAAGCGCAAGTGATAAGTATCTAAGTCAACACCCTGGAATTCAGATAAATGATGTCTCCTTGCGTTGCACTGGTTTATTATAGTTTCGGCATATGCCGTGCATGTACTCTCATGAAGTGATAAGTGGATGTAGGATGACACAAGTCTTTGTGCAAAAGTGTTCAATGCCCAAGTCACCGCAAGACCACCCACCCCACAAAGAGCCACGACAAAGCCACGCTGTCGAAATCAGAAATCACCCGTGTGAGTGCCCACATCGCATGGCCCAAATCATGATCTTAACCACTTTCTCTTTCTAGGTTACACTCTGCGTCGGGCACTCACAGCAGCTATTACCCTAATTGTACCAACATCGCACGTTCCAAATAAGGTTGCAATATCTCAAGTGTATCTCTCCATCTCAACAACTGCTTCTCTAACAACGAGGCTAGGGCACAATCATCACTATAATATCCATTTCTTGAGCTTTCAAAGGACCCAAGACATCGTGCCAAAGCCCAAAGACTTCAAGTCAACTTTGGTCCTAGAAAGTTTTCATTCCAAAGTTATAGAGGACAATGGTTTGGTGATGCATCGTGTAGACATAGGTGCCCAAGAAAATAGTATTACCATACCTGGCCTACCAGTTGAACTCACATTTCTCACATGTTTGAAGTAATGGAACCCTAGCTTCTCCTCAACATAACACACACACACACACACACACACACACACACACACACACACACACACACACACACACACACACAGAGTTGTGATGTGGTGGTGGTGCAATTGGAAAACACTACGGAGCTTGAGAGAGCTCTATTGGTGCCATATTGCATCTTCCATGGTAGAGAGGAGAGTTTTTGAAAGGCGAAGGGGGGGGGGGGAATATCGTATTGGATGTGTATATACATAAAATATGTGTGTATGTGTGTGTGTGGCTAGGTTCAGACAGGTGTGATGGGAGTTGATGGTTGGGATATGCATTTCTGGGTGGATAAGATCCAAAAGTATCCTTGTTGTTGGCCTTAAATTCACATGACCTAGAGGTGGAAGAGACTTTTTTTAATGTCCCACCGCCATTAAGTTCACATAATGACTGTGGCGAAAGATTCAATATTTATCAATTAACAGAAGTGTGCAATGTGTGAAGAATTGAAAAGCTTAAGACACTTAATCATTTCAAATTATAATCATGGTTGAAAAGCAAGAGTAATCATAACATTGAACTAGAAAGAGGGGGTACATCAACTGCCAAAGAACATAGTGGAAAAATACATGAAGCAATACTTTTTCTTTTAGGTTGAAGACGATGATGTCTGACATTTTGAAATGTTATCACCAAACACTTGAACTACTTTTTCCCTTGCATATTCTCTATAGATTGATCTTGCAATGGTGTTACATTGATCAGCTCCAAAACCAAAGTCATTTGGTACAACTCCACCACCACCTCCGTCACCTCTTTATGTCGCTCCATTGCATCTTCTGCTTGGACAATATGAATTGCGTGTATCTCAACCATTGAGTTTGCTACTGTTCTTTGATCCTCTTCCATTGAGTTACCAAGTTGCAAGCTTGCATCAGTCTCACGTACCCATTCCATGTCAAAAGAGTCACCATGGCATATACAGATATTATGTAAAACAAGACAAGCAACTACAAGATCTGGCACGTGATGTAGATCCATATCACATCTCTTGAACAATATACGAAACCTTGCCTTTAACATATCTTGTACTAGATTGTATAAAATTCCAATGATATTTCATGTGTGATAAGCCTTCTTTGCATCCTTTGAAAGGCACTAGTGTGTACGATCGAGCTAGGTAAGTACTAAGCACAATCTCCTACCAAACAATAGTTACCCAACTCACCCCTCACAACATCTATGATCTAGCTCACTTCTAGTGAAGTTTAAGGAGTCATGGATTGACCTAGCCCATCCTACATCATAATTCCATATAGAGCAATTTACTGCAACCGTTAATTGCAATAGAATTTAGTGGAAGCCTTTATGATTAAAGTAATTCTCACAGTTCTCCTTTGGGGCAATGATAGGAATATGTGAGCAATCAATTGCTCCTACAACATAAGGGATTCCCCTCAAGGCCTCAAATTCCCTAGCTAACTTCTCAAAGCGAGCTTGAGATGGCCACTTAATATATGCATCCCTTAAGCCGGGATGTGAGGATGGCCTTACAAAATTCTATGACTATGCCACAAGAAGTACAATTTGCACAACCATGCAAATCTTCTAGGACGTCTAATATTGTGCCAAATGCCAATCTATGAAGAGCAAGACAAACACACATACTAATACTAAGAGTGGCATGCATATTTGTAGTTTTCTTTTCCATTCGTGGAGCAAGCTTGCCACGCAAGTAATGAAAAGTCTCTCTGTTGATGCGAAGATGCCACTTGAACATACTTGCTGAGTAAGAACCTAGCAAGTAATGTTCAAGAAAATATTATGGACGGGGATAAGCTCATGGATAAGACCAAGCCTTTCTACACTCATGGCCCTTGATACGGTTAATTGTCTTCCTAACATTTATCAAACGGCCCATACACTTAATTAGATGCAACCATATTTGTAGCTTAGCCTTGCCAATGTGCATGTGGGCTTGGTGCAAGGAGCTTCTGATTGCCAAGGAGCACAACCATGCACAAAACAAAGGCCATTCTTTTGGAGATTTCCTTGCATACATAGATCTATGTTAGTGAGTGAATTATCCCCTTGTGTTAGCTTTTCAATTTCATGAAATCTGTAACAACTAAACAAATTACTTTGATAAAGTGGTTATATATTACAATTTTTTTTTGATAGCACAAGTTGGTAGCAATAGTTACTATGGATAACACACATTAAAAGCATCAGGTAGCACATTTTTAATAAAGATTCAAAAATTACAAGAAATTTTAACGCGTTTAGCTTGATCAAGAAATCCAACCATGGTAGCTTGGAATTGTATAAGGATATCTACACGCTTGCTCTTTAAGGCCTCTTTCGAAGCGAGTTCTCCTTGAGATGATCAAGAAGTCTTCGACTAGTTTCAGCCATGTTGGCCAAAGAGTCCTCACATTTGGGAGTGGTACGGCGAGTTGAAGATGAAGACTATTAACACACAATTGATAGATGCCCTATTATGGTAGAACTCATCGACCCGTTATACCACTTGCAAGTGCGACATCCGTCATTTCCAGATACTGAATTGTGAGCCTTATCATTCCTATATTGGCCTAAAACTGCAGCCCACTTCTTTCGACATGATTCAACGTCTTTGTCAAAGTTATGGTAGGTAGACAACAATTTGCCCATAAGTTTGGCCCAAAGGTTTACCCCTTCTTTTTAGGGGTTTCCAAATTCCTCATTCATGCTACCTCGGACATGAATGAGTTGATCCACCCAAAAACCCTTCCACTTTCCTTTCCCCTTGTTGTCATTATCATCGTCATCGATGACAAGGTCCACCACACCTTTCTTCTTTGCAGTACGTTGCTTCTTGGAAAAAGCAACTTTCGGCACTTCATTGTGCTGTCTAGGGTCTTCTTCTTTGAAGGTTTGGCATCAGATTTGGAGGGTTGAGAAGCTGCATGGGTTGGGAGAGCAGGACCATTCTCCATGCTTAATTTGGAAAGTGGGTGGAGATGCTTGAGAAGAAGGGCTTGTTGGCTTAGGAGCCAAGTTAGGAGGGGGTGTTCTAAAGAAGAAGGGGGAGGCAGGTGAGGGGGAGGTTAACATGGTAGGGAAGCCATGCTGGGGCATGAAGAAAGGAGAGGTTGAGAAGGGATAGTAAGTGGATTGAGAGAACATTGTTTGAGAGACAACATTCTCTTCCTCATCAACTTGGGAATCAAATTGGTGTTTATCCATTTCACTTACAAGAGGTATCAAGTGGTAAAGATATATTCGAAGGAGGTACGAAAAAAGGAGGCATCCAATAGCAAAGAGAAGAGATACCTTTGTGTCACACCTTGCACCCTCATCACCACCTATAAAAGAACAAGAAGATGATATGAGAAAGGCACTCGGATACAATTGATAATGCATTGAGGACAACATTTTCATGATGGTAAGGTTACCTTCTTGAAGTGCGTGGATTCGGCCTTTGAAATCTCCAAGTAAAACCGAGCCAAATATGTGTTTCTTTATATAGTGCTTGAAAGGAAAGGCAAAAAAATTGAACGTTGGATTAATCCATTGGAATGTAGACGTTTTGTGGTTTATAAAGGTTTTAAAGAAACATTGGACGGTTAAATATAAAGGTTGAAAGAAACAATTGAGAGAAATAAACGTTTTAAAAGAGAAACGTTTGGGGGGGAAACGGTTTGATTTTAAGGTTGTTTTTATATTCCCTGACGTGTGTCAAGGCGAAAGGTCGCTTGGGGAGGGGGGGACGGCCCCCGGGGGTTGGAAGAAACGCCCTCCGTGCCTGCCGCGGTGTGCACGTTTCAGTCCCTGCTACTAGCATGCTATCACCTGTGTGAACGTCATGTGCCACGTGGATGTCTGTTTGGGGGCGGAAAGGCTGCACAGTGCCTTCCGCCCCCATCCTGAACCCGGCCTAATACCATACGTCTATATATGTATGAGGCATCAAATCGGAAATGCGAGTTACAGGTACAATTACACTGTCTGTAAAAAGGACGGTTCACCTAAAGGCCTGAACTTGCAGCTCATCAACCGGGTCAGTCTTCCCTAGGGTTTCCAGCCGGACATGGCGCAGCTCAACAATCACGGCGGCGCGGCAAGATATCAGGAGATTGAGAACGCCCTGCAAAACAGGATCGTGGTCTCCAGCACCAAAACGCCCCTCTTCCACATCAATCTTGCCAAGGTACGACATCCTACTAAACCCCCCCCCCCCCCCGGCGTTAAAAGGAAAGCAAAAAACGGCCTCTTCTGCCGTTCTTTTTCCCTTTCTGCACATGCGTGCCTGTAAGAATCTCGAATGAAGCACGTATTCTGCAAAAATTGCGTGTGCCTGCGTGCACTCCGGAAACAGAAACACTGTAGAATTTTGCAATTGCGGAAATATATTTTCAGATTGTCCCCCCTCCCCCCACAATTCTCTCCTGTCAGTTTGAAATAATAGCGCACTCCCACTTGAGAGCTGCTTTCGGCTTTTCTAAAGCAAAATGCACCGGTCAGTGGTCAAGCAGGAACTACATATGCTTGTGGTCTCTGGGACTTTTGCTTTAACATCATAACAGTGTACGAGCTGCTCCTCCTCCTCCTCCGCTTTAAGATCATAACAGTGTACAAGCTGCTGCTGCTGCTCCTCCTCCTCCTCCTCCTCCTCCTCCTTTCTCCCTGTGTCCCTCCACCCCCCCTCCCCCCTCTCTCTCTCTCTCTCTCTCTCTCTCAAAGAATACTGCCTAATTTCTAATCTCATTGGCATATGTTTGACCTTTTAAGATGACAGATGCATGCCATTGTATGTATCGCTTTTTCTTCTTCTTCTTCTTCTTCTTCTTCTTCTTCCCTCCCTCCCTCCCTCCCTCCCTCCCTCTCTCACAGCTACCATATGGGTACATACAACTATTAGGTAGATCCATACCTCAACACATCATCTAAGGATTTAAACGGGAAAATGGGAGGATATGGAGGTAGAAGACTACATGTGCCAACTTTGTGATAAAGATCCAGAGAAGGAGCACTATATCTATCAATGTATAATATATTTCTATATTCAAGGCATATACCAATGTCTACTTTAAGAGGTTTTTGGCCCTCTAGAAATGCAATTTGAGGTTCAAAGGCATTTGGGATTCTTAACTTTGGAGCTTCAAAGGTGTAGAGCTGTTATTCTTCAGGATAGGAGCCTACCATAGCTAGACCCACCCAAACAGAGGGTTGCTACTAGTTTTTTTCAGTACACCACATGCATATTCTTACGTAGAATATTGCCTAACATTCAATCTCATAGGCATGTCTGTTATCCTTTCTCAATGAGAGATACACTTCATTATATGTACCGGTATGGTCTCATAGGCCCCATTGTTCTTTTAGAGGTTAACATACTCTTTCTTTCTTTCCTTCTCCCTCTTAACCAATCTTGTCACATTGCTTTCACATGATAAAATGAACTAAAAATCTACCAAAAGTAAAAATATTTTTATACAATCTAATCCATATCTTAGATTTGGGTGAATTTTTGTAACCTAAGGCTAAGAATTTCCCAAGTTGCTCTAAAAAGGTTATGAAATTTATAATTGATGTGGTATAATAAGTTGGCTTATCCTTAGCCTTATGGATTTTATAGCATTTGAGTGTACAAGAACTAGCCTTATTTTAAAATTTATGGTGTGTCTCAAGTCTCCTAGAATTTTCTTATACTTCACATTCATAGTCTTTCCATTTTCTCCACTTCTTTTCTATCTCTTCATCCACTTCATATGTTCTTATTGTGGTTGCCAATATTAATATTGTCATGAGCATAATCACCTTACTATATGAGTGATAGTTCCATGGCATGGTCCAAAGCAACTAGAAAGTCTAGAAAAGAAATGTTGCATATGTGCTTGGGAATGAAAATGCAAAGGGCATGACATTAGTGAAGAGAAGAAAGGATGTATCACCTAAATGCAAAGGCCATAAAGTTTGTAAAGAGAGAAAAGAATGTAGTACCTAAATGCAAATGCAAGTAAATTATGAAATTTCATCTTAGTCACTCGTGGAATGACTTTGAAACCCTAAAATTTGCCCTACATTTGTGAGAATAATATAGCCAAAAGACATTTCCAATAACCAAGTGCATGTGCTTGGCTGACAGGCCCACTTGGCAAATAGTAAAATAATTTCTAGGATTCTTTTACTAGCATGTTAGGATCCCAAGGCAATCACTATCAAGAAATTTCTTGTGTCACATGCATTCCAACCCTTATAAACAAATCCCTTGTATACATTTTTCAAGTAATCCATACCTCTAGTGTAGAAAATACCCTCTTTACTGAGTAAAAAGGGTCTTTCTATGTATACTTTCCTCTCTTAGAATATTTAGCAAGCCTCTTTGTAAAGGAATGTTTATTAAGAGAACTCCTATGTACTCATGACATGATACGTCTAAAGCTTTTGAGTTAAAACGAAGCATAGATAACTAGAAGCTAGCAAAGATATATTCTATAACACATTTTCAACTTTGTTATTTTGATGTATTGCTCTATATTTCATGAATAAGAAGTTTATGTGGTCTTGGTTATGATGGGAAATGATGCAAATTGGGAATCTTGATTCACCAATAATTTCACATGATCTTTGATATTGCTCCATCTCAACTTGGTTAGGTGGATTCTTGTGGTGGCAATGTTGCTCGTTTTGTCATGATGGTGTCTTGGCAAGGGACAAAGGCACAATACCATTGAGTATTTCATCTCGACATATATTTTGACCATGTTTACTTCCCTATACTTGATCTTCTTTCATCATCTAGCCCACTCTACATTGTTGTTATGAGCCTAACCTATTGCTAATGATGACTACTTAGCCTACTTAAGCTCTCTAACTTCATGTATATAAATTCTATCGAGCACATGGGATGAATTGAAGCATTCTTTTCTCATCAAGTTCAAGTGTGAAGGCTTTGAAGAGTGAATAAGAGAGCAATTCATGAACTTAGGCCAGTTGACTAGAGAATGAGTTGAATCCTATGTCTCTAGAATGGAATCCATACTAAACAAATAGTCTAACCACAACTTGGATGATGGAATTCAAAAAGGAGTATTCCTTAAATTGCCACAACTAAAGGCTCAAAAGTTTCTTGAATTGAGACGGCTAACCAAATTGCAAGGTGCCTTGGAAGATGCTAGAGTGTATGATGAAGTAGAGGCTAGATTGACCATGAATCGAGTGAGGCTTGCCTCCCTTAATGCCAAGAGCAACATATCATCCCAATTCAATCCCAAAGATATACCCTATCTTTATCCACGGATGCCAATATTGCCCTCGTATAGTGCTCCAACTCAACACAGTGGCCACCATTTGTGCCTTTAATGATGACTCAACCATAGTAGCATTGGTCTCAATTGATCCCACCATTGACTAATCAACAACAAGATCCTTGGAATCCTACTAATTGGGATCAAAACCAGCCCAACAAGGAGTCTTGAATTAGAATTAGAACAACATCCCTTCAGCATCAACCTAGCATGTTGATGTGGTGATCATAGAGAGACCCCAAAACTCCATTGTAATTGCAATAAAAGGTGAAAGTTTGAAGGACTATTTCTCCAAATCAGTAGCAAATATCAAGAAAGGGTTGATGGATGTCATAACAGAGCAGTTGAAGACTTGCAAGTGAATGCTACTGTTCTTTGATCCTCTTCCATTGAGCAGGACCATTCTCCATGCTTTGGGAAGTGGGTGGAGATGCTTGAGAAGAAGGGCTTGTTGGCTTAGGAGCCAAGTTAGGAGGGGGTGTTCTAAAGAAGAAGGGGGAGGTAGGTGAGGGGGAGGTTAACATGGTAGGGAAGCCATGCGGGGGCATGAAGAAAGGAGAGGTTGAGAAGGGATAGTGGATTGAGAGAACATTGTTTGAGAGACAACATTCTCTTCCTCATCAACTTGGGAATCAAATTGGTATTTATCCATTTCACTTACAAAAAAAAAAGAGGTATCAATTAGCAAAGAGAGAGAGAAAAAGGAGGTATCAAGTGGTAAAGATGTATTCGAAGGAGGTACGAAAAAAGGAGGCATCCAATAGCAAAGAGAAGAGATACCTTTGCGTCACACCTTGCACCCTCAACACCACCTATAAAAGAACAAGAAGATGATATGAGAAAGGCACTCGGATAAAATTGATAATGCATTGAGGACAGCACTTGCATGATGGTAAGGTTACCTTCTTGAAGTGCGTGGACTCAGCCTTTGAAATCTCCAAGTAAAACCGAGCCAAATATGTGTTTCTTTATATAGTGCTTGAAAGGAAAGGCAAAAAAATTGAACATTGGATTAATCCATTGGAATGTAGACGTTTTGTGGTTTATAAAGGTTTTAAATAAACGTTGTAAGAAACGTTCGAGGGGAAAAAATGGTTAAATATAAAGGTTGAAAGAAACAATTGAGAGAAATAAACGTTTTAAAAGAGAGAAACGTTTGGGGAAAAAAAGGTTTGATTTTAAGGTTGTTTTTATATTCCCTGACGTGTGTCAAGGCGGAACTTGGAAGGTCGATTGGGGAGGGGGGGCCTCAGCACTATCTCCCACGGGGTCTTTATGACCTCGGGGAGTTGGGATCAACGGCTCCTCTTGACCCCCAAAAAAGGCACGCATTCGAGCCGCTACTTTATGCAGAAGTAAACCCAACCAGATTTACAAAACCCAACCAGCCGGAAACTTGGATTTGACGGAGGAACGGTGTCTCGAAATTCGGGGATGTTTGCTGCCACATGCAAAAGTAAACCCATCCAGGATTATAAATGCACCACCAGCCGTTGAAATTGATTGCATGGGCTGGCAGTAAGAAGATAGTAGATTCTGCGGGGCCCACTATCTCTAATACAATTTTTTGAATCGTGGACTACAAGTAAACGTAGACATAATAGTAAACCCAGCCATTAAAGTAAACTGTGTCGACCGGGTAGCGAAAGCTGAAAAACTCTCGGTATTACCCATAGGAAAATCTTGCACGCAGGGCGCATTCATGTGCCGTTGTGAACAGAGGTTGGAGGCCCATATTCCAAGCGCATACAAGCTCATGAGATCATTGGAACAAAGGTTTGAGGTTCATATTGCGATTTCTTGCTCATGGCTTCCACTACAAGGTGCATATCTCTCTCTCTTTCTTCCTCTCATATTTGCATTGGATGCATTGTGACATTGGAATGATGTTTTGGTGATATATACGTATATAGTCAACACGCATGGATTATGGAAAGTGACATTGAGATCGATGATCTCAACACGGATGAAGAGACATTAGATGGATCATCAAGCGACGAGGTTGAGATGCTTGATTTCTTAAGTGGAGACAATGATTCGGCACCACAAGAAATCACTATCAATGCACCAAGCCCAACTACCTATACCTCATCGAAGTACTTCTCTTTTAATAGAGAGACTTACAGCTTGATGGTCAGTGATTTGAGCGGGCAGAAGGCCATCACATTGGAGGTGCTCAAGCAACTCTATAGGAGGGAGTTGCTCGACTTGAAGAAGTGGAGAAGAATCAGAGAAAGTCTTTGCATTGGTAGAAATGGTGATGGACACATTACATTGGCCTTGAAATCGGAGCCATCATTGCGCATTGCATGTATAGAGGAGTGGGAGAGCATATTCCTTGAAAATCACATAAACAAGGTTACAAGTGCTCACGAGGGTATCAATGTCACAATTGATTCCATCAAATCCATGTGGTGTACTAACTTGAGAAGGCATGGCCTTCCTCTTGCGTATGTGAGAGATCTCATCAGTGGGTGTACTTGCAAGGTGTTCACAAGGCCCCATGTTTATAAAGGCCCATTTTTAGTTCATGGGAAGGTTCTAGAAAGAAGAGCACCCATCTTGAAGCTTACTGTAGATAGATCTCTTGTTGAGCGGAGGCTTCAAGAAATCATGCTTGAACACAATGTTAGGTTGGGCAAGGTCCGCTCGACCAAAAAGCATGGTTTAGGGAAGACAATAGTGGAATATGCATGTCATCGCAATGGTAGAGCAACTCGAAAGGGCTCCCAAATCCGTAGGTTGCGAACCTCGAAGAAATGTGGTTGCCCTTTCAAGGTGCAGATCGAGTACAAAGACGATCTCCATGATGTCACTATACGAGTCCATGGACCACACGAGGGTCATGTACCTGGATCTCGTGCCGACTTGTATCACTTGCCGGTGCATCCAACAGTGATTGATTGCTGCAAGGATGACCTGTTTGACGTTGGGACATGTCGCCACATCGCGAAGATGAGCCTTAGCAAGGAGCGGTTTCATTTGAAAAATGCATCTCCATTGGATTGTGTCATTTATAGGTTCTTCATGATACCAATGGAGGTACAGACACTATCATACCAAATTCGAACTGAAGGTATGTTACCTTCTAAGCCATTGCTCTATGATATTAGGTTGCTTTTGAGCGTCAATGTTCTACGTGTCGTCCTGCTGTAGGCAAACTTTCGAAGGATGATTGGAAGGCAATGTATTTGGAGGCTCTCCATCTACGAGATCAAAACAAGGTATTTGTCATATTCTCATAAATGTTTATAAGCTGCAAAAATTAGTACATCTATTTGATAGTATCATCTACATGGTCTTTTAGGTACTCTATTGCCAACCATACAATTCTCATGCCATAGAGGACAAGGACAAACCATTCGTACTGATAGTCCAGGATGAATGGATGTTGCAAATGAGTAAGAGGTTCTCAAAGAACAATGCTTAGGCAATCGATAGCACATTCAAGACCAATGTGTTTGGTCTTCCGCTTTATGCGGCGGTTTTACCAAACCAACATTGTAATGTAGGAATTTTAAGGCTTGCTAGGGTTAGATTAGGGTTACCTATAAATAGGGGAGCGTACACTAAATTTGGGATCATGCTATTTTGGAACAAGAAGTTTGATTTGTTTCTTCCCTTGTAACCATTTCATTTGATAGATAATGACAGTTCTAGCTATGGTTTCTTGCCAATTTCTTGTCCATTTCTTTTTAATTTCATGTTCATAGGCTACAATTAGGCTAAATCAGTTTAGGTTAAGAATCCTTCATTACATTGGTATCAGAGCTTCAGTCTTTGATCCATTATTTTCTTCCATTTTCACTCCTATTTTCCTATTTCAAAACCAATTTCAGACAAAATGGTACAAGACAGTGACTAATGGAGTGCTGCGGGACAACTACAGCTAGCAAATGACTACATCTGGAGATATCCAAGGTCAGATATGGCGGATAAGGGCTTAAATGGTTGGACGTCACCAAATTTTATGCAAAATTGAAGGTACACAAGTACGGGAGCAGTAGGGGAGTTTCCAAAGCATCTCTGGACCACAAGGACTGCATGCAGAAGCATTAATGGCAGCTTTCTTGGGAGTTTACACCTCCAGACCACAAGGACTGCATGCAGGAGCATTAATGGCAGCTTTCTTGGGAGTTTACACAACATCTCTGCTTCAAGACACGATGAATCATAATTTCTAGTGGATACATTCCCTTCCTTTTGATCATGTGTTAATGTTGGTTCATCTTATTTCACTTTTTACATTAGCAGGCAGACAAGCATCTCTGAGCACGGAACATGAGGAGGATTCATAATCACACAGAGCACTCAGCACCACTCCGAGCCGGAGTAGAAATTCAAGGACGCTTGATCGTCCCTCTAGAATGCTTTCCTTGGCGGAGACCAAGTCTCGCATTAGGTTGGCCAGGCCAGGTGAATGGGGAGGATGTAACATCTCGAGAAGAAAGATGAGCTTGCATAGGACGAATCTGAGGCTGGATGTTGTAGACAGCATGGGTGTTTGATTCTCGACCACAATTTTCTCTTCATCAAGGTTGGAAACCTCACCATTGTCATGATTAGCAGGAGCTGCAATTGCAGCCACGGCTTCTCAGTCAGAAGAACCCTCCGGCACCTGCCTTCACCTTCTTACTCTGTAATAACGGTCTTCGATTCTCCTCTTTTGTCTCTATCAAGTCATCATCAGAAGAGTTCACCTTCTCATCCAATTTATTAGAAGAGACTATCTTTTTCTTCCAATCCTCAGCGGAGTCCACCTTCAATTTGTTAGAGTTTTCTTCCTCCGAATCCTTAGAAGAGACTGCCTTCACATTCTTCTCCTCTTTTCCATTTCCAGAATTTGCTTCAGTCAATCCATAAGCAGCCATTGCCCGGTCTGCCACAGAGTTTATCATGCCGCCTTTCATCTTCCTTGCCTGTCTAAGCTCTATGCTACCTCCATTCTCTACAATGTCAGTATCGAAGCTGCTCTTTGTCTTGGATCCGCGCATGCTCTCAGGTGTGCCTGGCGTCTGATACGTTTGATCAGAAAGATCAGATCTGAATTTTTCAGGAGCTTCAATTCTAAGGAACTGCACATTGGAGGGAGTAGTAGGTATCTTGGCGGCCGCTGTTACACCTTCCTTCATTACCTTGAAATAGTAAAAGAGAGCCCCAGCATCATGGCAGCCGTAGCTGCAGCCAGTATGGATCTTCTCTGCTCGAAAATGGAAGCGGCTTCGACTTTTGAATTTGCGTCTTTGTCGCTCATCCTCTTCTCAACTCCTGATTCTGCACTATCTTGAGTCTCACCCTCACCATCTGTTTGAGGTTCCCACCTACTGCGTCTCTTTCTTCCAGTGCTTGTCCACCTGGCTTGAACCTTCTTTACGGTTGTCTTCTCGCGGGGTAGGGGTCTGAAACTGATCCTTCACATAATTCCCCGTTACTTTTGTCATGCTGCTGAGATTACCACCTGTATCGTTGAAGCTGCTCCCTACTTCCTCATACCGCACACCATCCCTAGCACCATCCTCCTGAACATCACTTATCCAGCCACCAACTCCTGTTCTCTCGTTGTTCTCTTCCTCTACCACGGGTTGATGATATTCAGGATTTCCTTCATTGGAGATCCAACCCCAATTCCATCCTGCTCACTGGCAGGCGCATGAACAAAGGCATCTGTTGCTGCGAAGCTTCCCCTTCTGCGCCTTCCAGACGAGCTGCTTCATCCGACTGCTTCTTGTACTGTCTGCTTCAGTGAGGCATACTATTCAAGTGAAACACTCACACCTACTCATTAGCAGCCTTAAATTGCTCAGATTATTCGTCTGAAGAAATTCATACAGGCTTGGTCCAAGTTTCTCAAAGATGATAGAGATATGGTTTCTGTAGTCATTAGGACCTTCAGCTCCATCCTTGATTGCAAGGGCAGATTTGAAGCCATTTGCAGTGACATATTTGGCCAAAGCAATTGAATTACCATCGAATTGATCAAGGATCAGGAGACTGGTGTTTGCAGGATCCAAAACCCCAGCACCAGGCTGTGCCATCTTGAACTCTAGACGTGGTGTTACTGAATCATGTGCCACTGTCTTTACAGAGACAGGCTCTTCCACACTCAAGCCGTCCGTTGCAACTACTGATAGAGCTGGATGGAGACATGAGTTCTTCCCCAACACCATAACTGCCATATGGGCGAGATTCACTCACTCCTGGTGTAGAGGGTATGTCAAATGAGTCTGAACTGTACCTTGGAGCAGAGGGAGGGGATGATTCATCCTTATTTGGAGTCACTCGCTTTCCCAGTTTTGACTGCTGCAAGCTGTCAAAAGCAGAAAGTCTAGTATCAAATTGTGTTAGCTGACCAACTGTGTCAAGTTGCACCTCCTGGTCGATATTACTTTCTGTCTGTCCTTCCAAGTCTATTCAAATGCAGCAGCAACTACTTTGTCACAGACTTGGGCATGGTACGTCGTATTTTCACATGAAGTATGCTGTCAACATTGCAGTTCTGCAGCAGTAATGACAAGGAAACCGGTGAAGCAATGGCTTGTGCATAATCAGCTAGACTAATTGTGGTCTCTCCAAGAATGCCAAACCGAGACAAACCCATAGAAACAACAAGCTTGTACATCTCTTTGTCAGAATCCTTTCCGCTGATATCCAGAGGAACATTTACAGATTCCTGAAGGGCCTCAGTCCAGTGGCAAGTCCCATTTTTAACTGCCACCTTCCCAGTTTTTGAGATAACTCTGCCTGCCACATACAGACCACCTGCATCAAGAAACTGCATGGCTATCATATGGCTTTTGGTCAGTCTAGCACAGAGTTGAAGTGCTGCTTGAACCGTTGTTACTAGCAGCTTCATTGAGAGAAGTTTGCAAGCAGCATACATGGTCCTGTGCTGTTCATCTTCAGTCATATAGCCAGTGGGCTTCCCCAGGACAGCTTCCCACCTTCTCGATCTCCTGGATTCTTCTTAAAGATTTTGCAACCTGTGCTTGCTTGTTGGCATCCATTTCTGAGTATCACTTCTCCACCATCCTCTTCACTAAAATGCAGTAATGAGAGGGTCTTTTCAGGGCAGAGAATTGCTGTCATCACCATCATAAGCTACTGAGACATCACTGGTATCCACATCATTGTTACTATTTGGCATGTCAGAAGTTGCAGTGGAGACAAAGGATGATGTAGAATTCTCCCAACAATCCAGCCAAGCCATGATGAGTATTTCTCATCATTAGGAGAGCAAACTGCTTCTGCTCCATGATAGATTTAGCAAAGCTTTGCATCACTCTGATCATCAAGTATGACTTTGACAAGTGCATAGTTGACTGGTTAGCGGGTAATTTCAAGAAAGAAGAAAGTATTGACCTGTTGAGGGATAAGCAAGCTTTGCAGCATCTCATTGAAGCAGCAGAGAAGGCCAAAGTGGAACTGTCCACTCTGACACAGACTACTATAAGTTTGCCATTCATTACTGCCACAACAGATGGGCCAAAGTACATTGGTTGGATGCATTGTGGGAGGCTAGAGTTGTACATGCCATCTGTGTCATCATCTGCACTAGTTAAAACAGGGTGCAGTCCAAACAGGGACAGATTTGGAAAAGTTGCTACAGAAATTAGTAGCATCATTCTAATGACAAAGAAATAACTGGAAGTGATACTAGATATCATAAGTTTCGAGTGGAGCCATTAAACACCTCATTTGGATCAGTATTCTTCAAGATATGGCCAAAACAGTGCATAGGGATAATCACAACAGCATGGTTACAGTGAACAGTTTGGTCAGAAATGTAAGGGAAATGAAGTTGAAAGTTAAAAAGCTCATATCCATCATTGATAGGAGCATTGCAGAAGTGTCAAATGTTCAACATGATGCTTATACATATGGTATATCTCATGAAAGAGAGAATGGCACTAATGCTTATGGATGTGTTTCCCATGATGCTCCAGTTCATGGATATAGTGACTATGGATCTTATGTTTTTTTTTCTTCAAATGGGCAAAGTTTTAGAAGTTCTTTTGGGCAATATGGATGCCATACCTCATGCCAAGATGATCAAGGTGATCCTTATCCAAATGGTTTTGGACAACAACAAGGTGGTTTTGTCTATGGCAGATTTGATCATGAGAGTAACCATACAAATGCTCATGGCCAGCAGCTTGATGCATTTGGGCAGCAGCAAGGATATTTTGGAGGGACATATGCATATGAAGATCATGCTTCATCTTTGGAACCTACTCCAAAATACTTTGGACAGCATGCTGATGATCATACCTATGGGGATGCCTATGTTTATGGGCAGCATTGCAGTGTTAAATATAGTTGTCTTGAATGCTTCCAAGAGCAATCTTATAGGAATGAATATCATGTATCTTGTTTCCAACAACATCTAGTTGACGATGGGCAGCATGAACCATGTAATGCAGGAATTCATTATGGTCAGCCTATGGATACTAATGCAAGAATGTATACAATGCAAACCGAAGAGGTTAACATCATAGAGAAAAATGAAGAAGCTGATGAAGAAGACAACCCTCAAGATGATGATGACAATGAAGAAGATATACAAGAGAATGATCAAATAGAAGACCAAGAGTAGGAATTTCAGAATGAAGATAGTGAAGAAGATGAAGATCAAAATGAAGAAGAGAGTTTAATCGATAATGAAGAACATGAGGATGCAAAGATATGTGATGATGGTTCACAAGGAGAGTTAGTTGCAGAAATGGATGAGAATGCATATCCATATGATGATGAGCTACCTTGGGATAATCATGTTGATGAGATACATAAACCCATCCTTGGTCATGATTCTTATGATTCCATGGTTGATCTACATCAGCCCATAGTTGATCAAGGACTGCAACTACCTAATTGCGTTTCTTCGGATTCTCATGTATATGATTTTGAATATGGTGCTGATATGTCATATGATTTGAATGCATCATTTTCCTATGATCCAGGCATTCATGATGGCAATCATGAGTTCTTGGGTGGTTTCCCATTTGACCCGGGAGGTATAGATGATATGCATGATTCTTGGACAGGTACCCATGATTATGACTATTATTTTGAGGGATTTCCTTTTGATCCCGGGGGTACTTGATATCTTTATTTGGAGTATTGCCTACAAGGTAGTAACTCATAAATGCGTGCTACAATTTTAATGATTTTCCTATGGTTACTACATATGGAAAAGTGTATTCCAAAGACAAGGTAGCTTACAGTCCAAAATTTCTGTCATAAAATAAATTGACTTATCTCAGTCAATTTGCAAGATTTATGATTGGGGAAGGTACTATATGATGTCTACTTCATTATGACATCTCATATGCTAAAAACCGACATGTACTTCAAAAGTTATGGCCATTCTCCTACAACAGCCCTGTTTGGACAGTTTTTAGTAGTTTACAGCCATCACCTTCATTATAATTCTTTCTATATTCCCAAGCTTTGAGGACAAAGCTTTTTTCGAGAAGGGATGGTTTGTAATGTAGGAATTTTAAGGCTTGCTAGGGTTAGATTAGGGTTACCTATAAATAGGGGAGCATCCACTAAATTTGGGATCATGCTATTTTGGAACAAGAAGTTTGATTTGTTTCTTCCCTTGTAACCATTTCATTTGATAGATAATGACAGTTCTAGCAATGGTTTCTTGCCAATATGTAGTAAGGATTCTTAACCTAAACTGATTTAGCCTAATTGTAGCCTATGAACATGAAATTGAAAAGAAATGGACAAGAAATTGGCAAGAAACCATTGCTAGAACTGTCATTATCTATCAAATGAAATGGTTACAAGGGAAGAAACAAATCAAACTTCTTGTTCCAAAATAGCATGATCCCAAATTTAGTGGATGCTCCCCTATTTATAGGTAACCCTAATCTAACCCTAGCAAGCCTTAAAATTCCTACATTACAAACATGGGGTGGGTATCCCTATTTGGTTTATGCTATGCACTAGTGACAATGGGTCAAACCAAGAGATTATGGCTTTGCAAATCACCATGAGACTAGTCCTCTCTAGGATGGGAGATATTTGCCCTGCTGCCCTGGTGATTGATAAGTCCTAGCCAGAGCTGGAGGCGCTCTCGAAGGTTGTTCTGGAAGACCCTCATTGTTGGACCACTGACTACCTTGGTGGCAACAAATGTCAACGTGCATGCCATATTATTCTATGGTGGTTCCACACAAAGAAAGCATGGGTTGAAAATCTCTTGCCACAGGTACACCTTTTTAATATCATTTTACTTTTAAGCATTGGCTTTTTGTGAATTCCATGAGCTTGACAGTGAGTACTTCACATGTTCTTGCATGAATCAAGGTCCCTACAGATGAGCGCGATCATGTGTATGCCTCTTTGTCCAATCTTATACATTGTTCTATAGACTCGCAGTTTGATGATATGTTTGAGCAATTGCTTCATCATTATTCCGCTCATCCAAACGTGGTCCAATACGTTACCAATGGATGGTGTGGGAAAGATTGTATTTGGCATGCAAGATGGCCCAAGTTTGGTCGCATGTTTCCACATGGCAATGTCGACACAACCAACCTCATTGAGAGACTTTGGCAATATATCAAGTACACTCTACTTGATGCTAGGATCAACAGGTCCATTTTGGATCTACTGCACGCCCTTGTCGGTGACTCGTCGTCGGGGTCTAGAATGGGTGGATCGGCTTTGGAGTTTTTCAAGCGAAAGCAAGAGATAGGTAATGTGGTCAATTTCCTTTCTATTTGCACATTTGACCTTTCCTTGAAACACATTGTTGTCTTATACATGTTTTTTATGCCAGCTGATTCTGAGCACTTCAAAGTCTATGGGTCAAGCAAGAGTCATACGGCTAGATTGGCAGCAGGGGAGAAGATTCTTTAGCGGTATGAGCAAGATCCCTCCTCTCTTCAAGTCATTAACGAGGGGACCATGTTGTTTAAAATAGCGAGCACAACCCAACATGCAAAATGGTATCATGTAAGTGTACAATCAAACTACTGTGATTGCCCTGATTGGTCGAGTGACTGTAAACATCTTCATGGTTTGAGACTCATCTTGAAGAGCTATTTTCCTCACCTTCATGAGGTTCTCCCCATCATTGATAGTGCGCATGCCTTTGATGACATAAAGGAAAGACCAGGTGGCGATGAAATCACAGGATTGGAGAGACCAGGTTCCGATGGTGGTGTGTAGGAAGGGGATCTCGTGTCTTCCATCGCAGACTTTAGAGGCCTCCTTCAAAGGATCGAGGATGGGATTCCATCCTAAACAGCGGCACAGATGGATGCTTGTATGTGCCAATTGGAAAGTGCTAAAGAGTCTCTTGTTCACATGTTCACACCACAGGAGATTGACATGCCTAAAAAGGGCGGGATCTATCAGATCCAGGAAAATGTCACACAGACACGCCTAGGGCATGGCAAGGATCATCATCATCGTCCAAATGAGAGGGGAGATTCCTCATCACAACCCAAGCGTCCATCTATCACAGGCGTGTTAAGGTGCAAGCATCAACGAGGGAGGGGTCGTGTAAGGTTTAGCCCAAAACCGCGGATATATTGTCCTCATTGCTGCACCAAAACATTTTTGGTGGACCCTCTCGCAGTGTATTCATGCAATACTTGCCATGCACTGCTCCCTCTATCCTTGCAGTATGCTCCTCGTCCAGCGGATTCTATCTTGATCGGCAGGGCGGTGCGATTGTATGGTGAGTCTTACATTGGCACTTGTCGTATTTTGTATTGCACCTACAACAGTGACAATGAGGAGTGTCAATTTTCTCTCTCGTTCCCTGATGGGTCCACGATCACAGAAGCTTTGGCATCTAGGTTCAGAATGTTTGTATTGTACACATGATTGTCCATCTAATGGATAACGTTCTCCTGGATTTTATCTTACTCTATTTGCAGGAATTAGCTAGTTTTTATGGTGGTGTCTTGGATTTTGTTAAAGAACATCCATGTCAGCCTCAACCTATGGAGTTGGATTGAGATTGGATAATGATCTAATTTTATTATTTAGAAATTAGTGTGTGTATTTGGCAACACATCCAACAGGTTATTTCCTATCACTACATGTTCATGTAATCCAAATGTGACATGCTTTTATGTTTAAAGAGTTGCACAAAAATTGATTGCTTAAGTTAGTAATGATGGGTGCATTGTTGGGAAGCATAATTGACACATGTGATAAATCAAGTTGAAGCTATGTTATATTTTATTATTCAAAGAAAAGACAAGGGTCTATGAACAATGGATGTATAAGTACAATTCATGTGTGTAGCACCAACTAAGAGAGAGGGGTGTGTGTGTGTGTGTGTGTAGTAACTCTATTGAAAGGGCTACTATGAATTAATGAGATGAAACACTTAATGGATATATGTATATGTGTTTTCTAGTCATATATGTCAAAAAGATGCACTCCAAAATGATAACTAACTAGATGAAACACACTTTAACAAATTGACTCATGTGATAAAGCAAGAAGAAGCTACATCCAATTTTCTTATAATGCAAATGCATGGGTCCATTCCAAAAGATACATGAGTTCAATTCATGTTCCGAATGTCAATTTGTGAGAGAGAGAGAGAGAGAGAGAGAGAGAGAGAGAGAGAGAGAGAGAGAGAGAGAGAGAGAGAGAGAGAGAGAGAGAGAGAGAGAGAGTGTGTGTGTGTGTGTGTGTGTCTGTCATCAGATTACGTAATATAGACAACTTATCAACTTGAACATTTACTTTGAACTTGGAAAAAGATAAGATCAAATAATGATTTGTAACCACATATCCTATGGAATAATGTAACAAAGTACTATGGTGCAATGAAATCTTTGAACCACATGAGGATTCAATAATGATAAGCTTTGATTTAGAGAGAGAGAATCATGAGATTAGTGACTTCATCGTGAGATTAGTAACATTA
Organism: Lygodium microphyllum; assembly: GCF_053477565.2. Classification (NCBI taxonomy): domain Eukaryota; kingdom Viridiplantae; phylum Streptophyta; class Polypodiopsida; order Schizaeales; family Lygodiaceae; genus Lygodium; species Lygodium microphyllum. Next base: position 162,779,438 of record NC_141141.1, on the reverse strand, counting down.
AATCATGAGATTAGTAACATTAAATCATGAGATTTTTATGACTTCATCATTCTACAAGCGAGTTTTAAAAAACCAAATACAATGGAGGGTTGAACTTGTTACTTAGAAAACCATTCATAACAATGTGTCAATAAACACATCATTATGGGATGCAAATGTAATATCACAAAAAATTGATCTTCACAATCAAAGAAGCAAATGTTTATGATCCATTCACAAAACCCCTTTACTCCCTAGTTCTTTTTGTGACCTATAAAACATGCACTAAATGCCTCTCTTTTCTACCATGGAGCATATGCACTATCAAAGTTAGTAAAACATAGCATAAAAGCATTACCTCGACATACAAAACCTTGCATAAACCATGACGTAATAAACCATGACGCAATAAAAGCATTACATTGATATAAAAAAACAATACTTAATAAACCCCAAACCATAGCATGAAAGTATTACCTTGGCATAAAAATGCTTGACATAAAAGAAACCTTTAAATAAAAAAACAATACAATTGAAACCTTGTATATGTATCATTACATCAATATCCAAAAGACATTGACAAGTGAGTACATGTCTGCCGCAAACCAAGTACATGACCATAAGTGAGACCATAAGTCCATGATTGCCACAAACAAAGTAAATGTCACAAACCAAGTAAATCCACACAAGATCACCTCTCCAACACTCCAAGTGTCCACTGGTAAAGGTCCTCCTTCAAAGTTGTAACGTAGGTGGCATTGAACCATTTTCTTGTTAACTGTAATACAATAAGTTGATTATGGATTGACGTATGCACACTTGACCATTCAAAGTCGCATAGCAAAAGCAATTATACCAGTATAGGCTTACCCAGTTTTTGGTTGGTTTCCCAACCACGCCACCCTCGATGAGTAGTCTTATGAAAGCCATCACATAGAATCCACAGTCTACTGCATTTGTCTGTTGAGGGGCCTGTGAAAAGGGATTATAGTCATCTTTATGTGAACTTCCCTAAGTTACATTTCTAAGTGATAGCATTACTTTAACACTATAGTGACACACCTTAATGTGGATGAGCTTCATTTTTTCCACGTCCGATAGAAACTTAGCGCACACTGGGTCAGTACAAAGCCTCGATAATGCAAACACGGCCCTGAAACATAGACACAAAAGAGATGAACATAATACATATGTGACACAACATAAAGCATGGATGCATATAGAATGTTAAGATACCTATGTACATAAGGTAGACATGCCGTGAAATCAATGCATTCCAACGAGTCAAGGCATAGGATGGCTCCCTGATCACTAGGTAAATTTTCAACCCTTTTTAGCATAGGGTTGAAGACCACAAAAAGACACCAATGTGACCTATACATCAAAGAATGCTATTAAAACTAGTGCATCAAAGGGCTATGATTTGCCATTTTCAATAAGTATGCATAAAGGGACTACAAACCTCACAAGCACAGGAAGAAATATAAATGTGGCCCTCGTGGATCGCAGCTATCAAAGTAATTTCTCAACGAAACACTATCGTCTTGTGGCTCAACCATATTGATGTATGGAAACCATAGACTATCCACGAAACATACATCATGGACGCGCTCTCTTGGAATTACATACTCCATCCAACTATGAATAAAAGCCCAAATTAGTTTAGTAAAATAACAAAATCCCTAGCCCTAATCATCAGGCAACAACCAAGAGAGCTATAACTAGTTTATCAAACTTACATGGCGAACAAATTCATAGTACGGGTGGATGCCTCCTCTACCCACCGCAATGCATCCAACAAAGCATGGTCGACATCCACACGGAGTTTTGAACATAGAGCCACGAACTCGATATGTACGGAACTCTCTAACCTAAAATAATACCAGAAAGCAACCACACACAATGCAACCAATCACAAGTATAAGAAATACAACACAATGAAAGCATTACAATTAATAAGAATGCACCTTGAGGTGGCATTTTTTGGCCCCTTCATCTTGATAGGAGAGCCATTCTTAATGGTGTCAACCAAACTACATCCAATTGTGAATATGCAATGGGGAGCGTCGCTTGGATACTCAAGAGGGGAGGAGATGGTGATAGGGGTGGGTCGAGGTGATAGGAGGAGCGACGTGAAGCGCTTACTCCCCTTGCCCTACAATGCCATAACCATAAACATAACCATAACCATAATCCTAAAGTGTTAACCTAATATGACATAACATAACCATAACCATAACCTAACATAACCATCGTAATCCTAGCATAACCATAACCATAAATCTAACTACACAATGCCCATAAACTACACAACAAACAATGCCATAACCACAAATATAACCATAAGTCACAAACTTGCCCATAAACTACACATTAACCATAAACAATAACCATAACCGTAATCCTAACTACACAATGCCCATAAACTATACAACAAACAATGCCATAACCATAAACATAACCATAACCATAAACAATGCCATAACCATAACCATAATCCTAACTACACAATGCTCATAAACTACACAACAAACAATGCCATAACCATAAACATAACCATAACCATAAACAATGCCATAACCATAACCATAAACAATAACCATAACCATAATCCTAACTACACAATGCCCCATAAACTACACAACAAACAATGCCATAACCATAACCATAACCATAAGCCACAAACTTGCCCATAAACTACACAATAACCATAAACAATAATCCTAACTACACAATGCCCATAAACTACACAACAAACAATGCCATAACTAGAACCATAACAAACTACACAAAATCATAACCATAACCATAAACAATAACCATAACCATAACTAACAATGCCATAACCATAACCATAAACAATGCCATAACCATAACCATAAATAATAACCATAACCATAATCCTAACTACACAATGCCCATAAACTACACAATAACCATAAACAATAACCATAACCATAATCCTAACTACATAATGCCCATAAACTACACAACAAACAATGCCATAACCATAAACATAACCATAACCATAATCCTAACTACACAATGCCTATAAACTAACCTGAACTATAACCATAACCATAACCATAACCAAAAGCCACAAACTTGCCCATAAAATAACCTGAAAATCCATAACATTGCTAGTGGATGGAGGACCAGTCCGCAATAAGCTATCCATCTCCATCTGAAAGTTTTGCTCCATTGTTTGCAACTCGGGGTGGTGGTCTAGGACTTGACCCTCATCATCAATATGAGGCACATCCTCATACTCTCGTGTGTGAGGTCGTTTCTAAGGAAGGCAACTTGTGAGTGAATATACATATATAAAAAATGATAAACTCAAGGCCAAGGTAATAAAATTGCATTTGCAGATGACAATATAGAAGAAAAAAAAATGTCAGATAAGAGACTTACATGTTTTTGGTAGCCATCCGCTATTCGACTCCGAGTTCTCTGCACACGCTCATCTCTTTTGGAATCATATTTGCCCATTTGTCTATTCACAAATGCCTCCACATACTCCTGCCTCTTTATGGTACGCTCAGCATCTTCGAGTAAGTCCCATAATGAGCTCACTCTCGCATACTGAGCCTTCTCATACTTACTTCGGGCCAAACTCAACTTTCTTTCAAGGTTAGAGAACTGAGCCTCTGCCTGGCGGGGCCAAGCACCAACAGTATGGCGAGCATGCTGTGTGCCTATGAAACGGCCGGTCTTTCGACATGGAATATCATAATGGATACCATGCTCATCCTTCAAATGCTGTATCATCCTTGCCCGTCTCTTTATGTTGACATGCCTCTTCGGAAAAAGAATATCAACACGGCACTGACGGGCAAGAGACCCATCAGGCAGTGTGATCTCCATGTATGGTGGGTTTTCCTATGTAAAGTGACATTCTATTTATAAGTATCACATCTTAGGAGTATGCTTACTAACAAAACCAAAAGTAGGATAAATACTTACCTGAGAGTAGCTCAGCACATCTCTTTCGATGGATGTCTGAGACGCACCTGCCGCCCGAACCCCTCTACGAGTACGTCGAGGAGATGATGCACCTAAAAAAAAAGAAACGGAACTACACAATATGTGAGAAATCAATAATGAACGTCAAGAAAATCCTAAACAAATATTAAATAGGGCATCTTACTCTGGTATTTTTTCGAAGGATGGCTGTGAGTGCGTGGAGCCATTTGCCAGAGGTAAAAGCGTGTGCACCTACTCATAACCATTGGATAATCCATGTCACAAAACAAAAAAAAGTGAGAAGTTGATAACTACTCATAACCAAGTACATATCAACTTATAACTGCAAAGGAAGTGAGTACTCCATGATATAATCCATGACACAGTATGGTACATAATTACTTATAATCCATAACAAAATCCATGTCACCTAATCCATGACAAGTACGTTACAACAAAAAGTGAGTAGTCCATAACTACTCATAACCATCATATAAAACATGAAACATAACAGAATTCATAAAGTAATCCATCATGACAAGTACGTGACAACAAGAAATGAGTAATTCATAATGCTTCTCGAATATTGTGAGCCCCATCCTAGATTAGCAAAATAATCAACATGCTCTTCAAAAAATGAGTAGCATGGCTTACTTTTGTGGACATGCTTGATGAAAGACCAAATATTGAATACGTCATGATTTATGACCAATGGTGGATACCACATCCAATCTAACGACTAGATGTGTTCAATTTAGTAACAATAAAAAAGTCATATTCAAAAAATCAGTAGGCTATCAATAGTAGGTCAGAAACATCTAATGTTACAATTCTTCACCAAGCTATCACCTCACTACAACCACTTCCAAGTACTAGTGCCTTGCCTTATTGTTCCTAGTGCAATAATATATATTTTGACATTGTAACATGGTTATTGGGCTTCTTATATGATTCCAATCAATGATTTTTGCGAAGGATTGAGACTCAACACATTCATACAATTCCCAAAACTCGCCAAATTTGACCTATATAGATGATCTATAGGTAGATCTGTGCTTTGCACATGTATTAATTGCCATATCCCTAATGATATGCGACCATTAAGTAGATTTTGGGGCATGGAAAAAGCTAAAAGTGATGATTGGTGGGCTTGCAACTACATCCTGCTGCTAGTGTGCTGTCAGCCTGTCACCTGTGTGAACGTCATGTGCCACGTGGATGTTTGTTTGGGGGGGCGGAAAGTCTGCATGGTGCCTTCCGCCCCCGTCCTGAACCCGGCCTAATACCGTACGTCCTACGTCAATCTTGCCAAGGTACGACATCCTACTAACCCCCCCCCCCCCCCCCCCCCCCCCCCCCGGCCGTTAAAAGGAAAGCAAAAGAGGCCTCTTGTGACGTTCTTTTTCCCTTTCTACGCGTGCGTGCCTGTAAGAATCTCGAATGAAGCACGTATTCTGCAAAAATTGCGTGTGCCTGCATGCACTCCGGAAACAGAAACACTGTAGAATTTTGCAATTGCAGAAATATATTTTCAGATTGTCCCCCCTCCCCCCACAATTCTCTCCTGTCAGTTCGAAATAATAGCGCACTCTCATGTGAGAGCTGCTTTCGACTTTTCTAAAGCAAAATGCACCGGTCAATGGTCAAGCAAGAACTACATATGCTTGTGGTCTCTGGGACTTTTGCTTTAAGATCATAACAGTGTACGAGCTGCTCGATGTGTTTGTTTTAGTGTTGATCTTTCAATGCAGTTCGGTGGACCTCAACTTGTTTTCATGTCAATTACTATGTTGACAGTCTGATGAGATTGTGGACCTGCCAGAATAGGAATCTGTGTCTGCTTAGTAGCATGGACCCCTAATGGCTTTTTGTTTTATAATTACAGTGCCTTATGCAGCAACAATATGATGAACTGGAGTTTTCTGCATGGGGAAAGTGTAAGCAATAGCCAATTATAATTTCTTGATTGTTCAAGCTCTGAAGTCTCTTGCTGGCATCCGTGTTTGCGAGGGTTTGTAACATTGCTATTGTCACCTGCTTGTAAAACAAGGCAAATAAATAGGGTAGTAACGTTTTTAAACAGACACAGGAGATGAAGGCCAAGAAGTAGACGTGATGATGCGGAGGGTTAATAGGAAAGGATAGGAAGGTCTTTTTGCATTGGCAACGTGGTGCTTATAAAGCTTTTCTATGCAGCGTTTGGAATATTTCTGACAGCCTTAGAGATCTTGACAAGCAGTGGACTTGCTGTTGTGAAGGGTAAGCAAAAGTACGCCCTGCATTGATCTCTGTGAAATGAAGCTGCTGACATGATAGAGCTTTCTGAGTTTGTTTATAGCTGCTTCTTAATAAAAAGTTGCTCGCTCTTATGTTTCTGGCATCGTTTTGAACTTCGAATCTAGGAAAGGATTTGGGCCTTTCCCCTCATTATTGCTGTTCTTGACTAGGGAGCTAGTTGATCACGGCATGGTTCTTCAACTGTAGAAGTTGCAACAATGTCTTGGTGGAACTTGTCAGCCAGATTTGCTGGTTGAGAGGCTAATGTAGATGCTTGTTCCATAAGTACTTTACTTTCGATTGTCTACTTTTGTGTTAGAAGCTAATATCATGGCTCATTTGCTTCAATCACCATACCTACAACGGTATTTGCTTCCAGGACTGACCTTGTGAAGGCTCATGCATCTCTCAAAGTGATGAAATTTGCATGACTGGTTAATGTCTCTCTTAGGAAACTGATAGGAGCCTTACTTACCAGGTAGCTGATAAAGTTTTCACTTAAAACAGCCTGCTTTGTAAGCTGGAGACAACTCAGGAGAGTCAGCAGTATTAGTTCACATTTAAAGCTCCTGTGATTGTAATGTCCTGCAGCTCAAATCTTCTCATACAAGCTAACAAGCATCCATCATCTTTATCTTTGATGGTGTGTGGTGTATACTTATATGTACTCATAATTGTGTTATGGTGTGACATGGCATATGGACTTTTCATATCTTTTACCGGTGTTTGCTACAGATATCTACTCATCTTTGATAGACATTAGGGATGAGGCACATGGTGGGATAGTGCAGTGAGTCAAGGTGAGCAACTATCTCATGGATGTGCTTTTGTTTTCCTGTAGCAGTGAGCCCAATGAGCTTGTGCTTTTCATTGCTCTTCTAAATGTTATTTATGGCTGCAACAAGTATGGCATCATCTCTGTAGCAGACTTAGCACATTGCTGCTGGTATTCTGTAAGTGTGGCTCAAGAACAAACAATCTGTTAGGGATTACTACATCTTTGCTTCCTTTGCATGTTGGTACTTTAGCATGTGAAATAACTGTGTAGGGGAATACGTCCCATTCCGTGGCAAAGGCAGTCTTGTGCTTGTCGTCGGGGTGCACTTGCACCTGATCGTAACTCGAGAAACCATCCAGAAAACTGTAGGCTTCCTTCTCTGCTACCCTCTCCAGCATGTGCTCGGTGTAAGGTAAAGGATAATTATCCCTTTTCGTAGCGGCATTCACTTTTTTGTAGTTTACGCACACTCAGATTTTTCCATTTTTTTTCATAACAATCACGATAGGTGACACCCAGTCCGTGTGCTCAATCTCATATATGAAACCTGCCCTCATGAGTTTGTCAATCTCCTCCTTCACTGCATGGGTGTGTTTAGGATTCATGGGGTAAGGTCGTTGTTTTGTTGGCACTGCATCTGGAATCATTGGGATGTTATGAGTCATGACCCTAGGGTCGACTCCCTTAAGTTCGTCCAATGTCCAGCCAAACACGTCGATGTACTCTCGCAGGAGCGCAACAAGTTTGGTCTCTTCGTCTTCCGCCAAGTCATCTGCGACGAATACCGGTCTTGGTTTTTCGCCTTTCCCAGCCAAGTTAACCTCTTTGACTTTGGCGGGTCCCTCTATCGGTTCACTAGTTTGACCTTGTCTTTTTGCACCTAGCAGGACCACCACTCTGTCACCCTTTTTAAATTTTGTAAACCGTTTGGGTAGATCCTGTAGTTTCCTTTGCCTTTCCGCTTCCGAGCCCCTTGCTTGCCTCCTGACCTCCTCTCTTAGCCTCCTGCGCCTCAGGTGGACTGGCAAGTCTCCCTTGGTGCGTTTGACCTCAGAGGGTTGCAGTATCTCGGGATCACTCTCAGTGCTAACTTCCGACTCTGAATTGAGCTCGCATCCGTTACTTGAGGAAGGTGTTTCCCCAGGGGGTCTTAGTTCCATAGGTGAATCTGTCTTGAGCACTAGGATTACCCATCGTTGTGCTACTCCAGCTTGCTCGTAATCTACGTTTTCTATTCGTTCCAGCCAGGATCTGTCACACTCCATTAGTATGACTCCTTTTTCGTTTCGATTGAGCCCTTCTTTCCTAGGCATTAATTCTGCCCTGATTTGCTCTATCGCTTTTCCCTCCGTGTCGTACTCTATCGTGTCTACCTCTTCTTCACTCTCTTCTCCCGCAGAGCGACAGTCCTCATACTCCTCATCGTCCGGGTCCTGTTCTTCTGACTGCTCATCATCCCCTAGGCTTGCCTATTCACTCTCCTTGTCGTCAGTAACTAAAGCCCAGTTATGTAACAAGTTCAGGTCATGGACTTTGTTCCATTTCCATTCTGGTTTAGCTAAAAGGTCACGTAGAGGCTTTAAGTTAGCGGCCAAATTGCCGTTCAATTTATCGGTCAGATACTCTACGATCTCCTGAAGCTCTAGTTTGTTGTTGGGGATGCGAGACGAGGCCGGTTTGCCTAGGTTGAGCGAGCTTCCTACCACCATGCAAAGCGGCACAGCTGGCTCCTCAGTCGGCATGGTAGCGGTTTTAGCAGCCTGTTGATGTGGTCCTTCCTCATTCGAGAATGGTACGTCAATGGTTGCTAGCACGTGCATCCAATCCCTCTCATCCTCAAGGCAAGGAATATATCTAGTTAGCGATCCATAGGGCTTGGTCGTTTGAGTATCGCCTTTTAACATGGCTGAGATGGCGGCCATGTCAACAGGCATCGTCGTCCAAGTGTCCATCTCTATCCTCACTCCACTAGTTCTGTTCCCTAGGAAAATCAATCAATTGCCCCAATCCTCTATGACTCGTACATTCCTCATCCAAGGTCGGCCTAATAGTATGTCGTAATGCACTCCCTTCATGACAATGAAGTATACCGAGAATTGCACACCGGCAATTTTTATCGGCCAATTCTTTAAGACCCCAAATGGTCTTACCTTCATTCCGTTTGCTAGCGTGACATTGAATCTAGCAGTCTCCCCCCGTAGAGGGTTTCCCCATGCCTCTAGGATCGCATGGTTTAGCACACTAACACCGGCTCCTGTGTCTACAATTCCTTTCCGAGTCATGTCTCCTAAGCACTTTGCTCCACGGATGTATTTTCCATAAGTCGCTTTGCCACCAGTTCACTCAACATCATGCCAGCCTCTCCTACCCGTTCCCTCTCTACATTCGGTCTGGACTTGGCTGCCCCAGCTAGGTCTAGTACTCGTCTAGCCTCGTACATATCCACATCCTGCTGTAGCCTTCTAGCCCTTTGCTCATGGTCATAGGCAATTATGCCTTCCAATGCTCTCTTGATAGCTCTTCTCTCTTCTTCCAGGTTAGCCACCACTTCCTCTACAGGTCTACCTTGATCTCAATCGTGGTGAGTAGATCGTAGTCATGTACCAGTTCTTGGACCGAAGTTGGAAATTCTCCTAAATCTAATTGGTCTTCCCTTGATCGCCTCTTGATCCCGACATTGTTTTTGCTTTTAGCTCCACGAGGTTGTCGATGAATCCAATCAGCTCCAGTAGCTTCCACTCCTCTATCTTGTTGCTTCTCGTGTCTTTGTGTTTTCTCCAGGTACTACTAGTAGGGTGCTCAGGCACCTGTCTAAGTCTTGGGGTCTCCTCCTACTAGTGGGTTCCTTAATGTTATTAGGTATCCAGATGTGTTCCTTGTTATTTGAAAGCAGCGTCGATCCTTACTCACACGTTGTGCTTAGTGTTTTCGTGGTGCTTGGTGCAAAAACAGGCTTTTCTCTTTTCTTGCTATGCAGGTTTAGTGGAGCACAAAACTGAAATGCCGATGCAAAAAGAGTTTAATGCAAACTCCACCTTGTTTCTACCCACGTTCTTAGCCTAATTTGAGTTTTCAACCCGGTTCCCAGCTATTCTATGGTCCTTCCGCACCCTGAGTTCGATAAATCTCTGAGGTTCTAGTTGCCAAATTGGGTTTTGGGGGTATTCAGGGTTGCGTCCTGGGGTCAGGTTTGTGGTCAGGTTAGCAAAGGATCCTTATCTTTGTGTCCTGGCAAGATGGTCCGATTCTGGGAATTGGACCGAGATGATTCAACTCTGAGAGTCAAACGGTCCAATTATGGCAATCGGACCTGTATGGTCCGACTCTAATAGTCGGACGGGGGTTGGTCCGATTCTGGACTGGTTCGAGTCGGACAGGGGTGGATCCGATTTCTTCGATCGGACGAGGTGTCTGATCGGACAGGCTGGTTTGAGTGGTTCGATCGGACAGGATGGTCCGATCGGATAATTGAGTGTCCGATTATAAGGGGTAGTCCGAGTGCCACGTGGCACGTCCGATCGGGCTGGTCCGATTTCGGGAATCGGACCGGGATGGTCTGACTCACTCTTAGTCGGACGGTCCGATTCTGGAAGTCGGAAGGTCCGACTCCAGAACTCAAGTGGTCCAATTTTGGGAATCGAACCACTGTAGGTTGGTCCGAGTGCGTCGGCAGCGGGTGCGATTCCGGGGCGTTTGAATCCTTCCTAATGTCCGCTGCACTCAATCATCACAAAACATCCCATAACCGATTAGAGCGCCACTAGAACACACTGGACTCACCTGAAGTAACACGAATCGAATGCGCCTAGAATCGGGGTTGCGTTTCCTCGTCCTTTGAACCAGAAACTCTCTCTCTCTCTCTCTTACACAAACAAAGCCAACTAAGAAAATGAGGTTTGTCCTGGCCTCCCAGGCCTCTTAAGGTTCTTTCCCAGCACTGCAACACCTTACAACCAGTTCCCTGTCCCTGTTTCACCCAGAGGCTTGAATCTGGTCTCCTGTTTTCCTGTTTCCAACAGCAGCCACAACCTCTGTTTTCTCTAGTTTTACCCTAATCTAACCTCAATCTAGTGCAACCAATATGAAAAACAGAAATGCAAAAAAATAGTCCTAATCTAATACTTCCAACAAATCCAAATACTTACCTGTTCCTCAGATTAAAATCTCCTAAGTCTCCTAGTTATCTCGAGCACTGGTTTAGGCTGCAAATTCTACTTCCATGCTTGATCTGATGCGCTCGGCGCTCAAAGCTCGATTCCGTTTGTCCCGGGAACGGAACCAAAATGTGGGAGCTCTTTGAGCTCTACCCCGAGACCTACGGACCACTTATTGCTCAACTGTTTCGAACCGAGCAGCCATGGCTACCTCTCACATAGCTGAAACACAATGCCTACCTTACGGGTGTAGTGAGCTTACCTTGATGCTCGATCGAGTACCTTCCTCTCTCTTGCACACCTGCAGCTCCACGATCCTTGAGGCAAGCTCAAGCAACCTCAATCCCTCTCCCATGAGCTTCATCCTCCATAGCCACGTACGAGACAAGAGAAGAGAGGAGAGGAGGAGAAGATGAAGAGAGAAGATGGAGAGCTTCCTCTCCAAGATCCCTCACCCTCACACGATCACTCCCTCACACTCTCTCAATCCCTCTCTCAAGCACAAGCAAGAAGGCAAGAAGGCAAGAAACAAGAGGAGAAGAAGACGACGCTTTCTGCCACACACGAGAATGAGCTTCTCATTGACTTTTTAACTTTATATACATGTCCTAATTTCCATGGGCGGTCATCTCTCTTTTTTTACATGGCAGGCCATTAGCCTAGGTCCCTTTTCTCATCGTCCGTCTATCCTCCTAGTTTCCTTTCCACCGCCTGTCTACATTTACAAATTGCAGGGATGAGAGCTCGGCGCTCTTTTACAAGATTTCAGAGTGCGCATTTTCCATTTTAAAATGCGCCTTTTCCCTTCGGCAGTTGCCTTGGACTTTTAAGGTTGCCCTTGCGCATTTGGTCTTTTTTCCTATTCTTTCTTCAGTCGGGCTACCTTTTTTCTGCCTTTGCTCTGCGTCTTTTCCACTTTCTTTTGTTTTTTTCGTGTTGGGGTTAACAAGTATAAAATATATAGTGTAGCGTGGTCGTCCGGACAGCATTTTCGCGTGGGGCATATTGACAAAATGCGCTCCACAATGGACTGTGGTATCATGGCAAGGTTCGAGTAAGAGAGTCAGTGATGAGCAACGGATCCAAACATGGTTGTGGATGAGATGGAGTATTTTGGGAACTTGTAGAGTATTGTTACGGTGGATTACCGTAGCTTCTTCATGATATTATTCAATGTGCAGTGGTTCAAAGTGGTACTTGGAGGAGCTAGAGCAACAGTTCGATGAGGTCCATCTGGATTTCTCGAAATAAATTCCGAAAAAAAAAGGACGGATTTGCGCAACACCTTTGTGTTGCCGGCCCATTGTGAACATGTGCATGGACTCATTTGCTTGCTAATTATTGTATTACGACATGGTTTATGTCACAATGGTTTGAACTCTCTTGTACGTGTTTGTGAACATGTAATCTTCTATCCAAACCCCCGACAACCTCGATGGTGGTATGTTATACCTTCAACTCCCCGAAGTGTGAGAGTATATGATCAAAGCGATGTTCCGAGCATAGATGAAGATAATATGCAAATAGAGGGGTCGATATTGCAAGGGGTGGAGGCAGTCGAAAGCTTAGAGCCAGCATCAACTAACAATGATGGAAATACATGAGTCCAAGAATTCTTTGAGAACGAGGCGGACTCATTCTTTTATGGTGACATGTCTATTGATCTTCCAATGTATGCGGAGTTGTGTCAGGAGATTAACATAGGACCATAGGATACTTCATACTTGGAGCATTCACTTACTCAATTCGTTGACAAATCGCTTATAAGGATACATAAGATATGCATTAAGTGAGATTTTTTTAATGATTTATATTATTATGCTTTGTATGATTTAAATTGATTATTCTAACATCATTTTTTATTTGTGCAGGTGACATTTTCAAGATGAGTCGAGGGATGAGCGATGAGGATTTACAAGACATCTTCGCACGCATGTCTCCAAACGAGATCGCCAGATTCAGAGAGATGGCAGACTAGGAGCTGTCTGGGTCTTCATCAAGGCGCTCTGCTAGATCTGCTTCAGCGCGATCGGATGCTTCGGCTTCGAGTAGACGAGCTCGACGCTCATAACTTGGGCCAGAGAGAGGGAGTGCATCGGGATCAAGGGGTTGCTGCAGAGATACAGAGGCAGTGAGCCCGCGGTCGATAGGGGATACAGGTGCGACTCCTCGCTCTCGTGGCCCTTCCAAGGAGCGTGCCTCATGCTCAGGTGGATGCTGTGGAGACATGGACACGGTGTTTCTGTCTCGTCGTTCAGAGCTGCATCACCTCTAGGATTTGTCACATCTGTGGGGAGGTCTACTCCAGTTACTCTGTCTTTTGCGCAGCCGTCAGCACAGGTGGCACCCCTGTGGGTGCCACTCCAAGAGATATTACCCCCATCGGTACACCGAATGCACAGGGGTCTCCTAGATATGCCCAGGAGCATGGTCATAGATGGGAGAGGACCCATCTTAGGCAGACTCCAGGGGGTTATGGATATCTAGTCGATAGTAGGTCAGGAGCCATCATCATGAATGATGAGGGGAAGAGGGTGATGGCTCGCATGAGAGAGTTGTGGCAACAAGTTTTTCGGCACAACGTCTTGGATCATTGGAATAACATACCGGAGGGGAGCAATGACTATATAGTAGCATCTTTACACAAGGAGTTTCCAGTGCCAGCCGCAATAGATAGATTCTCTATGGGCTGGATGATGGATTGCATGCGTGCATACATGTCACATAGACGATCCGACGCACGCAAGGCAATCAAGAGTGGGACTGCAAAGCTCGAGTGGTTAGATGCAGACGACTGGCGCTAATTGAGGGAGGAGGCTACAGATTCTCTAGGACATTGAAGTCAGCAGCGCGAGGCGGCGAGAGGACGACTAGAGGCCAGAGTAGTCCATCATCTTGGGAGTGGCGGCCACATGACATATTTGGAGGACTTTGTAAGTTTTTCTTTTGTTTTGCTTGTTTATTTTTTTGAAATATTCTTTGTACTGATAATCATGTTTCTAACAGTTAGCATTTTGTTTTCTTTGCAGCACTCCATTACAAATCGCGATCCGACCGGTCTTGAGACTAGATATGCAGGGAAGCACGGTCTCACTGCATTGATCGACCGATTGTATAGATGCGGCGGCCTCGTAAGTCACTCATCTTTCTTCTCTGTAGTTACCATGAGATATTTGAATGCATTATTGTATGGTGAATTGATGTGTTGTTTCTTTTTTTACAGAGTCCATTCGATGCTCCTTTGCGGCAAGATGAGCTTTCGGGGGACGAGGATTTGTAGCTCGCCCTTGGATCCCAAGAGCTCACACACCTTTATTTTTGAGTCGCCTGATCTATGTAAACATTTTCTATGTATTAGTGATATCCTGTCATGATTGTACCAATCGCTTTTTATGCAATCAAGTATTTATTTCATGTATCAGTTTTATGATTTCAGTATACATTGGTTTTGTTTGCAAGCGCATTGTACACAGTAGTGCAGAAACTATTTTGTATGGCTCTCATAAAGTACACAGTGCTTTAAAATTTTTTTTCCCCTGTTACCATTGCTATTAGCGTCACAAATTTTACTGCCCGCGTCACTATTAGCATTGTTATAGGCATCGCAAACCATCGACTGTTCTATGGTGTCGCCAATAACTACGCTTTTTGCAATGACGGGGGCAAATTTTGTTATTTGCATTTTCGTCGCTTTAAACGTCGGTATAAGGCCTATATCTTGTAGTGGATGTCAATAATAACATCATGGAACTCTCCTTTGGCAATCCCCAAAACTTCTCCAAGTGTAAATTCAATCTTGCAATTAAGAATTCGATCTTCAAGTACCTTTTTCAAGTTTCTGAAAATCTTGATATTGGATAGCAGCTTGAATCGAGGTTGCTTTTTCAACTTCAAATCCTTTAACTTTGAGCCCTTTTGGTCTTCTTGCATCTTTGGCTTTTGCACATTATCTATGCTTTGCTCTGGTCTTGAAGAAGAAGGCTGAAGAACTCGCTCACTCTTCCTAGTTGCTTTCTTTGATCCTTCTGGTTGATCATTATCTCTTTTGTGCTTTTCTTCAACAATTGCTTCAAATCCTTGAGATTTTGCAATATAAGCATAGATAGAGAAGACATCTACACGATCATTCCATCTGGTTCCTTTTCTAATTGCATCTCCTATGAATGAAAGTTTAGATGAAGAAGCTTTACCTTTCTTTTCCGCATGCAGTACATAGGACCATAAAGGAGACTTATCTTTTGGTAATTGCTCCAATTGAACAACAACTTCTCTTGCCGCCTCTTTCTTTACATAAGAAGAACGTAAAAGAGTTTCCTCCAATAATTTCTTCATACCTCCTTTGCCGAAATTCATTTTGAGTGGTTGCTCTGAGTCTCCAAAACATATCATCCTATCCTTCCATACTACCGACTTCAATATTTTCGCCTCTTCGAAGTCTTGACAGTCCTTGCGCTCATGGTCTGGACTATCGCACCATATGCAAAGTTGAACACGATCATTTCTAGAAGAGTTAATAGGAGTAGAAGAAGTGGGAATAGAAATTGGAGCTGGGTTAAGTGGTTGTTGATCTCTTTTGGCCATCTTTATCTGAAGATGCTTCAGGTTCTTTGAAATTTCTTCCACCACATCTTCGATAGTTGGTTTGGTAGATGGCCTCACAACTGCCGCAGGAATAGGCATCGGCATAGGCATAGAAGTAGGCATAGACATGGGATGGAATGTAGAAGAAGTGGAAGGAGCAATAGGAGAAGTGGAGGTAGGAGAAGGCATCATTAGAGGTGTTTGCATATCATTTTGTAAGCTCTCCCAACTTGTCTTGAAGTGCAGGATCAGTCACCTGCAAGAATAGCTACACTTTCTCCGAGTTTAAGGCTCTTTGTTCAAGTGTATCCAATTGGTTGTAGCATTCTTCAAACTCGCGCAATAACTCGGAAGCAATAAAGTCCTTTGTTGGGCTAATAGACCCACTCTCTGAATGTCTTCTGAGTATCAATACCATAATCCTCCAAGAAATATTCATCTTTGAGTGCCTTCTTGAAGACATTCCAATTTGAACCTTGCACAAATAAATGAGTCACTCTAACCTGCAAAGTAGGCATGACAAGCCGTAAGAAATAATTACTCCAATTGAGTTCGAGATGGGAGTAATGGTTCAAGAGTAAGAGATGGAAAAGAAGAAGTTTAATGTTTCAATTCTTAAGAGAATTCCCAAGTTTTGTCACAAGAGAGCTTTTTACTTCATGCATGAAAAGAGGGGTGAAATGAAGTACATTTAGTATTGATAAAGAAGAAATTTCCAAGTAATAAGGATTTGAAGGATGAGGAAGACCCTTCATTATAGACGAATTTGATTCTTTTTGCATGCTATCACAACATTCCTTAAGAGCAACTTCTTTAGCGATATGTTGTTGCCACTTTGAAATACATCTGAAGATAATAGTCTTCAATCAGTTTTTCTAATCGTGATTGATTATTGGGAACTCAAACTTTTAGTGGAATCATTTTAAGGCTGGCCCATTGGTCCACAATGAAGGGTGGAAACATTCATTCCTTCAATGCTCTTTAGCATGACCCTTGAAATTGAAGGGAAGAAAGACATGATAATCAGATTGTGAAGAAGATTAATAATAACTCACGGTGTATGTTCAGCAATAATTCAGAGTGACAGAAATAAATTTTTGTATCGTCTCGTCCTCTTTAGCATAACCCTTGAAATTGAAGGGAAGAAAGGCATGATAATCAGATTGTGAAGAAGATTAATAATAACTCACGGTGTATGTTCAACAACAATTCAGAGTGACAGAAATAAATTTTTGCGTCGTCTCGTCCTCCGTCACTTCACAGCTTCCTCGTTGCAGTCTTCACTGACTTGCTACAACTCTGAACTCTACGTTGATTTCTCTTCCTCTCAGCTACGTCGTCAAAGAGAACTTCTTTGTCTCATCCCGTTCTCCTTCATTCTCAATTTCACCTTCTTCATACGTTGACATAACAGTGTCTGAGTTGCCATTTTCTTCAGCTTTTTGTTCTTCGAATTTACTGCAGCTTCGGATTCTCCTTCAATTTCCTTCGATGTAGTATTGTTTATCCTTTGTCTCCGTCACTGACTCAACAGCTTCGACTACTTTCAAAGCTTTGTTGACTTCATCTTCAACTTCCTTTGATGTAGTTTTGTTTATGCTTTGTCTCTTTCCGCTACTTAACACTCGTCGGGTTGTTGATGCAGTGCTTTCTTGTCAACCATGGAGGGAGGAGGCTTTGTCGTCTTGTCACCTCATTCTTCATCACACCTTCAGTTTCATTGTTGTTGTTGCGGCATTCTCTACTTCTTCGTTCCTTAATTTGGGCTTACAGCTTCACCTGCAGACTTTCGCACTATCACCTCCCATGCCGACATTATCAGCTAAGTGTCATCATTGTTGCCAATATTGTCGTCGTCCGAACTTCTCCAAAAATCTTGGATATGCGAGGGATTCACATGATCCGCGTCCTCCTCTATCGTCTTCACCGCATCTCCTCCGAACTCCGTTGCATTGAGGAAGGTGCCGCCAGGGAGATGGCCACCACACAACCATCGAAGGCGTAGTAAGTGACGCCGCACCAGCCGCGCAGAGGGTGATGTGATCAGAGGGATTCGGAGAGGGGCCGATGGCAGAGGCGGAGCTGGTCTGTTGCTTTAGGACCAAGAGGGCGATGCCGTCGGCGAAGAGGCCATGGCAGGCGCCCGGGAGCACAAAATATGTGATAAATAAACACTAGCTGTACTCTCGACGACAGCAAAACCAGCTTCCTCCTCAAGTTTATATTTACAGGCAATGACATGGTGAAAGCATGTTTTGTCCACAAGGCATTGAACTGAAAGAATCCTCATGGCCTTCATGCATACTTTAATGATGTACAACCAATCAAACATTACTCCACAAAAATTATGAATGTACTATGCCTTGCCTTTCTACTTGTTTTCGTGTGTAATGCAAACAAAAAAAAAAGATATACACAACAGAAAATAAATCCCTAATGATGCTGATTTACGAGTCCAAAACCTTGGTAAAAAATTCTGCCCTCAAGTTTGCAGTGGTAGATGCACAGTGTCACGGCAACGTCCAACACCATGTCATGAGGTATAAGATCCAACAATATAGGGGCTTCTTACATGCACATATGATCCTATGGTGACATGAGGCAGATGTTTGCAAATACGACATACGAGATATGCATGTACATTCCATCCAATGATCATCGATGCAGTTTGATAAGAAAACTAAGAGATCTCATCATGGAAAAGCAAATTAATAGATGCATCGTGCCTACTACATAAGAAAAAGTAATAGCCATGGTAAATGCAAGTACGATTTTTTGTACGCCTCACGTGATGATCCAGAACTAACAATAGACTCTGAAACTCAACGATACATCTACTACCATCTTGGAGATGAGCACTGAAATGTTGTGCTATATCACCTAACGCTATTGCTACTCTAGGGAGCACATATGAATATTCAATGAGTAACAAACTCTTCTATCTCTTACTACCTACTCAAGTATGCAATGAAGGCGGAGCCAATCGAAAAGTTAAATATCTTGACAGAATATGCCAAGAGATAGGATTGCAAGACTTAGACTCAAACAAGCAAAAAAGTGATTCCCTCCGTAATATTTTGCAAGTCAATGTCACCCACCAAAGCGGTGTTGAATTGCATGTAGATCCCGATAGTCACATGAAGCAAGTCTGTCGAGTACATTGACAACTTCCTTGCACAAATACGACAACGGAAGCAAACAAGGACATGGAATATCATCATGCACCATGTAGATCTTTACTGTGCTCGATCATCAAGCTTAGCATGTAACATTCTATCACTACCACCAAAACTACAATATCACCAAAACTATAACTATATTTTTACTCCAACCCACTCTTCACGATGCTTATGGCAATCTCATGAAGCAGCATAGGAGACTGGTATGCTTCACTTATTTTCACCCAGGCCACCAAACTTGAGGTTTCCTCTTTGACAAATTACTACAACGAACAACCTTTAAGTCAAAGAGTGAACTAATAAACGCCGAGAACTCGCCACAATCATATTACATCAAGCGCCAACTTCCTAGTCTCCTGTCCAATGAGAAACACCTCAAAATGTTCATCACCATGGACTACACACAAAGAAACTTGCTCACCTCAGACCGAACCCACCAACTAATGAACATGATCATTCAAAAGATTCCTTTCATCAAAGACGACCCAGCAACATTCACAATACCTCTAATAACTTCTAACTGTGAAAGTAGAATTGCATCAATATGAATAAAGATGCTATAGCTCAAGAAAGAATTGTGAACAATTCCTAACAGTACTCTAACAATAGAACAACAAGCTCTCTACAACCACCTCATCTATGCAACCTATGGGCTATACATTGTCAGCGGTACACTAGGCAGTGGAAAGAGTTTCCTCATACAGTACTATAGTTACAATCTCATTGCTAGGAATAAGAGCGTACTGCCAACAACAAGCACAAGAGCAACTGCAACTAGACTATGCAGCATATCTACCAAAGTCCACTCTCGGGGAAGTTACTATATGTATATTCTCTACATCACGTGCATTCAAGGCCTATAATTTATAAATATCCTTATGTGTGATTGTTTCTTAAATAAAACATAACCCTTTTCTATTCAATATGTAAATAACCCCTTTATGTTACATCCTTTTGTATGTATGTATGTATATATATATATATATAATATTGTTAAAATACCTTATTTTGAACCCACGTGATGCACACATATATTCATGAGTAACTTACCCGAGATTCCACTATAGTTCAAGATACCGGTACGTGCACAACAATATCCAATATAGTTACAAGAGGCGGACGAACACTACATGCAATAAGAGAAGGTAACACAATTATCATCGATGAGATATCCATGTTGACAAGGTCAACGTTCGATATAATAGTGCGCCAGATAGCAAGTGTTTGCGAAGGCTCATGGCTCAGTCCATTCAGCAAGAAGCTTGTGATACTATTTGGTGATCCTACACAATTACTACCTATTTGCAACCATCAAACTGAGTTTTGCGAGCAATGTCACATCACATCTTCATTGTACTAGGCACATGGAAAGCAACACACTCTCCAAATCCTTGTTCATCACACAAAGGACCTGCCATTTCTATAGTTTCTACAAGTGATCAGGCATCATTGTCCAACAAAGAAAGAGATACATGAATGCTTACATCAATGCATGATCGACGAGAGGGACATCCTAGATTTCGTCTATCAAGAAACAAAAATCATATGCATACACAAGAAATATGTTTGCAACTACAACAAGAAAATTCTATATGGATACTACACAACAACCGAACTGACCCACACCGTCAAAGTTCATATGAATGCAAATGAGGAGCCATCATTGCAAACTTGGCCACATTACAACAACTTCCATGATTGGGGAAATTGCAATGATAATTGAGAACATTGACCTCACCATAGGTGCAGCAAACGGTGCAATATGTAAGATCAACCGTATCGACGCATCAAATGACAAAATGATATCATGAATCTAAGTCATGATTAGTTACAATGAACCGACAGCTCACCCTACGGCACAACAAGCACCAGTGCAAGGCACTGAATAGCAATGGTACCATAAATCCATGTTCTCTTTCACACTCGCATACACAATCACCGGTCACAAATTGCAAGGAGCCATAGTTAACCTCCACACATAAGAAGTGTTTTCACACTCTGACCAGTCTACATAATGCTCTCCCATGTAACCGAAAGAATAAATTTGCGCATCGTGGCCTTCCAGATCCATCCACCTACACTCTGACACCTTTTCTAACACCATGACTCAAGTATAGAAACAATACAACTCAACATAAAACAAAAAAAGATTAAACACAACACATTCTATCACACAACAATCTCATATGTTTCTTGTAGCAAGTAATAAAGCAATCTTATAAACCTTCTTTCAAACGTTGTTTACTAATATACTAATGTGTTTTCTTAATTTTCTTTTCCTACTAATACATTTATTAACATACTAATATGCATACCTCATTCTCTTCTTTATAGATATACATCACCCGTCAAGGCAAAGATGAATCTGACGGACGAGGTACGAACAATTCAAACAATATCTAAAATGAATAATAATACAAATACATTACTCCACCTAACCGCATTGACATATGCATGCAGATATTCCAGCTATACATTCAAAACCATAAGAACACCCAATGTCAAATTGAGAACCATCGTGCAAATACACAGAAATACAAGTACATAATGTCAAACCAAATAAGAATGGCAAACGCCGCCATGCAAAAGCCACCAACATATGTCAATGGCTTCTCAATGTAAAATGATCACCAAAAACTGATAACCACATCCACCCAAATTCTTGACAACAAACGATGTCTTTCATCAAATGACAAGATCGCAAATGGTACACAACCTTCTACAAATTACGCAACCTTCATTCTTACTTGAAACAATAATGCTAAGTCATATGCACTGAATATGCAGGACTCCTCAAAGATATATACTTGACAAACTCAAACTTGAGTACGAAGACTTGGTTGACAATTCGCTACAAACAACATTGTCTTAACGCTTTTGGACATAAGAACAAAGGGTATCAGAACATATCCAATTGAGCTGCTACACTACGGATTTAACATCTCACTCAACCAATTGGTAGAAGTCATAAAAGAACCACTACGATCACGATCGTGACAATCTTGCAATAACGATCGAGAAGGTCACATACCTTTTGAGCAAAGAGGTCTACACCCAAAAATATGGTTCCAACTGCAATCCATTTAGCAACATAAAATACATAGTAACAGGCAAGTTCTCAAACATGATTCTTCTCAAACATTTTAAAAAATAATAACAATATCAACTTTTCTTGCAGAAATGCAGATAGAAGCAAACCAGGAAGAAACCAAACTTCTGTTTAGTGCCAAACTTGCAACCTCAACCACTGCAAGTCTTGCCACCAACTCAAATACTTTCATATCATCCGGAACTGTATGCAACTAAAACCCATGAGCCAGTCCTCCAAAAGCACCAAGGTAGAGACACAAAACCAAGTACTTCATCTATCGTATAAGATGTAAGAAAAACAACAAGGAGTACGTAGGACAAATGACCAACATCGAGATAAGAATCCAACAACATCGAAGAAATCCCATCAAGAAACTGAAGAAAGGCCTAGAAACATTCCAACCATTGAAGGATAATTTCGAGCTTAACATAGAAGCAATAGTTGATAGCATATACAAGGCTAGGAAATTTGAGGAGGCCACCATCCGTAAGAAAAATACAACTATGCCAGGTTACAATAACCTATACAGACACCCAACAAGATGTAAAAAGTTGTTTTTTTAAAGAGAAGAAACCTCATTTAACGTAGCAAAAAATGAGAATGTTCAAACTCATGATCATTTAATGTAGCAAAAAATGAGATTCTCCATGTATTTAAACAACATTATACTTCACTTCAAAACATGTCACACATCTAAACACCATCAGTAAACTGCTACATAACAAACATGCAAGATTTTCATATGGAACTTCATAGTCATTTACTTACTTGCGCCGGTCAACCTAATTCTTAAAGGGGATAATTCTCACACATTTGGGGTTTTCCTATTTACTTTAAAATTTCTCTAAAGTTCATCTCTAAAATTTGGGGCTTTATGCATTAGAGCCGTTCAAAATCCAATCAAGACCCCTCATGATACTATCAAAACCATCGGAGCACTCACCTTTGAGATTGAGTAAATAATGACTCGCCAAGCATCGAGTGCTTAGCAATACTCTTGCAAGCAGTAAACATTCACCGTGTCACCCTCAACATCAACATTAAGGGAGAATTTTAATCTTGTTAAAAAAATTTAATATAAAATAAAAATATTTTAAAATTTTTCAAAAGATAAAAATGTGGTTGGAATTAGACACTGGCCACACTCACTCATGCGCTAAGACATTCCTATCATAAGCATATTAAATAAATGTGGGATTTTTGGCTCAGATTTTAATCCAAAACAAGTTATATTTCTTTCTATTTTGAGTTCTATTTCTTTCTATTTTCTTTCCTTTGATTCACAAATAATTTATGTTTCGAGGGAGGATTGTAATCACTTCATATGTGACCTTTAACTTGAGCCTAAAAGCTATATCCACAAATTTGACCTCTGGTCATTTGCCTAGTGCCTCTAGGCCACGATGGCTTTTGATCAACCTCTATGCTACAGACACACATATCTAAACTATGTCTTACTTTGGGTCCTAGAGCTTGTCCAAAAACCACGTTGTGACCATCCTCACGTTGCACCTCTCTCACTTTTGTCTCTCCATTCTAGAATTATCGTATAGGATTAGACACTGCCCCTTCAAGGTAAGACATTCCCATTTTCTTTTTTTGTAGGTTTCATATCACAAGTTCAATCATACATGACCCCAATGGAAAATTTATTACTTATTATTCATCCTTGTGTGTGAACACACATTTTTGTGTGTAAAAGTGTGTGTCTAGGTATGAACACCTTTTAGACCACTTAGCATTAAATAAGATTCAAAGGGTTCACTATCATCTCACCTATCATTTTCAATCTACCTTTCAATTTGTGTGCATGGAAAAGCGCACTCTCTCTCTCACTCTTTCTCTCTCTCTCTCTCTCTCTTTTCTGGGAGAGGCATGGCACATCAGAGAGCAGAGCACACAGTGGGTCCCAGTCAGAGAGGGGCCCACCCAGATGACTATTACACAGTTCTTTCAGACAGACAGAGTGAGAGCTACTATACCAGCCTCCAGCCAGACCTCCGGGCTCACACTACAGCAGGCTGAGGACCAGCGTACCCGACGTCGCACGAGGATCCGGGGGTTTCGAACCCCACAGCCACACCGACAGGAGATCCGGAGGATTCTTGATCTACATCGACAGCAGACTGAGATCCGACGACACTCGACACATTGGATCTCAGTTCTCCAGTTTGCTCTTTCTCCACCGCCGATATACCACATCCTACATCCAGGAGGGATCACCTGCTATTAGCGACTTCGACGGCTACTACTACATCCCAGGATAGTATATCTCCCTGCCTCTATTACATATACACATCGCACCACTTTATCACAGCCGACAGTTGTTCCCCTATCACAGCCGACATTTGTTCCACTTTTGTAGCCATTATCTGGAGTACCAGAGCTACATACGCACATACACATATACGACACTTATCACACTCACAGCACCGTATTTTCAGTTTCCAGTTTTTAGCTTTTCATTCAGCACTTTTATTTTGGATAGCTGGACCTCATCAGTTGTATCACAGTTTGTCTCATAGGCCAGTTTTGGTCTTTAGAAGACGTTAATATAACTTTCTTTCTTTCTTTCTTTCTCTCTCTCTCTCTCTCCCCCCTTCGAGTTCCATCTATCGTAGCCTATTGGTTACATGAGAACTCCATCACCAATACGAACACAAAAAATCAATTGTATATTGAGCATATATGAGCATAATGCTCCTCTAACTTCAATTCTTGATAGCAAACCTTACATATCTTGTCCTCACTGATCACTTGTGATGCTCTACATATCTCAATCTCAAGGGTGATGTGTGTGTGATAATACTCTAATCTGGCTAATAGCAATCATCATAGCATAGAACATATGTACTATCCATGTAGCTTTACCATCTAAGAAGCCTGTCATCTACGAATCCAAGGAGGTGATATATGTAATGGTACATCTTGGTGGGTATGAAACCTAACCGAGTCTATCAAGTATGTGCACGTATCACATCCTATCTTGGACCTCTATTTCTCTCCTCTTATGAGAGTTTAAGATTTGGGAAGTCCTCATTGGATCCTATCGTGCTCAAAAGAGTAGACATCTATATATATATATATATATATATATAGCCAACATTTTAAGAACCCTTTTGTTTTTCTAACATACTATGATAGGTGGCAACTATGCATAGCAATACTTTGTGATGCCCCTAGTGCTTGACATGGTAGCTTGTCTAGGCTCATGGATCTAATTCCTCTAATTTAGGTGAAATGGTCTACAACACGGTCCCCCCCAGCATGGGGGACGTTGCAAGCCCTGCTCAAATAATCTCTCGTGGTATTGACGATTTACTATGGATCAACATAGAAAGAAAGTGGAAAAAAAGTCTCCCCATTTGTCACTACTCATAAATGGAGAGTCTAAGAGTGCATATAGGTATTACACACATGATAGAAAGAATGTATAATATATCAAATAATTGTACTTATATGTAAAATTATTGAAAATGGGCAACTATATTGCATGTATGTAGTCTGGCAAATCCTCGTATCAAAATGTCTTAATGATCCTAACCAATGAAAATAAGCTCCTTGTGCTAGTAAAAGTGATGCCAAAGTATAAAATGAGTCTATACATGCACCTAGTTGCCTTTGTATGTGATGATTATCTCTCGTAGTAACCCTCCTGGTGGATGTGTAAAAGACCACCTTAGTCATCACAAAACTTATTAAGAGCCTGATGTGTACAAAAATATATAAACATACATATGGCATTATAATCCAGCCTAAGTAAAATATCAAGATGGCATATAATACTAAAGTGGCTTATAATCTAGAGTGATGCACCACTCCCACCTTCTCTATCTGTAACTACACAAGCTTTTATAAGTGTGTCAAAAAGTATCATGCTTCACCTCCATGATTTATCTCTCCTCTAATAGAACACCTAAGCATCTAACCCTCCCTACTACTCACTCATACAATGCAATGATGCCCCATATTATCTTTGATGGTATCCTAAGTATTTGTAATCTCAATAAAAAAATACTCCAATTGGACTATACCAAAGACTTTGCAAAATCCACAAAGCATCGATAAAGTCTACACCCTTGTGAGTTGCTCAATCAGACCCCTTCAGGTAAAAATATGGTCTAGAGCAAGAGTTACTGCAAAAACCAAGCTATCCAAGGGCTTGAACACCCTTCTACTCTATTGAGTCCGTGGGCTCATTTTCGAGCGTTGGTCCATGATACTTGGTTAATATATGTAACACTCTAATAGTCCTCTAATTAGATGAATTCCTAGGGTCACCAAACTTTGTGGAATGGGGACAATAGAGTTGTAAGAGAAAAGCTCCCTTGGAATCCTAAATGATTTGTAGACCTTCCATAATGTAGCATCCTAATAGTTCTCAATGCAAGCTATAAGCAAAAAGTGTCAAAATGGTGGATCTAGGATCAAGTTTGCTATTATAGGGGTGCTATTGTTGTGGGGATCACGATTCCATCTCCAAGCCTCCTTCAAGTGTTGATGGTAAAAAATAATCTGTAATTTCTAGTATTACTTCTTATGTTGCCACTTTTGTAGTGAGTTTGCGCCGCATTCAAAAATCAAGTTTCAAAATGTCCCCCTAAATCCTTTTTCCATTTGAGATGCGCACGTCTCACAACTCTCACCATATAACCACCACTCTAGGGCATTATTCCTAGCTTGGCTTTAGAGGAGGAATGTGGTATGTGAGAAGCTAGCAATACGAATGTGTAATACATTTATAGTTGCAATGTAAGCTCATCTAGTGGTGGCTCTAGATTTGATATCATCAAGCCCACGATAGAAGGCATCATCATATACGTGACTACCTTGGAGTGTGGAAATAGTAATAATACGATAGGTGGATATAGATATTTAAGCATGTACCAACAACTGGATGTTGCATGGCAAAAGAGAGCTCTATCATTGGAAGCGATTGGAAGCTGTGATTCTCTGAATTAAATTGTATCTGCTTGCATTAATTTACTTCTCTGGAGTGACTCATCTGTTTCAGCACAATACATACAAATGTGTGCTCTGGCTATGCAAATCTAGGTCTCTTTTGTTGGTTACATGTAGAACTGTATTGTGCACAAAATTGATTTGATTCACCAGGCTGCATGCTTGTAGTGTCTATGCTGCACATCAAGGCAATAGTGAACAATTTTGTGACCAAGGAAACATGTGGGGTATTTCTATGCCATCACTGTCATTTAACTCTGTTTGACTGTTCTCACTGGAGATTATCCACATTCCAAAAGTATACCAGCAATCTTTATTACAGTGCATAGACTTTCACTGTACTTGCCAGTCTTTGTATAGTGAGCTGAGAACTGCACGGCCTTTCTCGTAGTATAGGGGTGATTATAAATGGTCAACAAACATAGAAACCCACAAATAACATCTCCAAGATTGGGTAGAGAATTGGGACTTGAAATGGCCTGCTATGAGAAGGGAAAGATCCTTGACTGAGCAAACAAATATACTCCCTTGGCCATCTCCTGAACTACCAATAAATGTTTTTACAGTTGACTAAGCCAGCATTCATCTTACATGGAGAGCAGGTATTGTGTTGGTGGTTTGTTTTGGGGGGGAGGGGGAGCACACGCAGTGTGTGTGGTGGAACCCAGGCCTTACCAATGGACAAAAAGCTAGTCTGCCATTGTGGTTTCACCTAAGACTTTAATAAAGCTGTTGGAGCAAAAAATTGTTGCATTTTCACCAGTGGGATATCATTTAGCAATTAAGTTATAGGGTCACCTTTTTACTTTGATCATTTTGATTCTAGGGTCTATTGATCGTTTTACAATATCTTAGGAGTCAGAAGCATACCTCTACATTGGAGCTTTCGAGTAATGTTTTAAGTCATTGAAAAACAAGATTAAATAAATGATGCGAATTCTGCTCAAACAATGTGAAACCTGTACGACTCCTTGTGTAACAGCATTTGAACCTTTATATGAGAACACTTCTAACTTCCACAATCATTGATGCTACAACTTTGACTTATCTGAGAAACACTGTAATTTTCGATCATCACATTGTTAGTATTACTTGCTCCACTGATTTGTAAAATCAACAAGGAATCCCAGCTAACATTTACATGATAGGAGTTAACAGCAAACTGAAAACAAGATTTCAAGTAGCAAAGCCAGCTGGCTACTCCTCGCACTGATCTGCTGTCCCCTTTTCATCATTTGCAGCAGCCATCAGTTCGTCAAATCGCTCTGATTTCTTTAGAAAAAAAATCATACTGCAAGGAATAAACTTTAGCTGAGACGAAAACCACCACTGGACTACCAAAGGGTAAGTATCCATCACCCTTTTTGGGCTAATGAATGCACCCGCAAATTTCCAACGCCTAATGTGCACTATCTTTAAAGACATGCTTAGGCGCAAACTGGAAGTGTTCGTAGATGACCTATGTTTACACTCTAGTTGGGAAGAACACTTGAAGAAATTGAGAGCTGTCTTTGAAAGGTGTAGGCTATACCACCTCTCGCTAAACCCCTTAAAGTGCCAATTTTGGTAAAACACGGATGCATCTTGGGGCACGTAGTGTCGAGGAATGGCATTGCCACTGACTTTTCCAAAGTCAGAGTCATTGTTGACCTACCGCCACCTGACAACTACAAGGGAGTTTAGAGCTTCTTGGGACACACTGGATACTATCGACGATTCATGCTAAATTATGCATTAATAGCTAGACCTTTGTACAAGCTATTGATAGTGTTTGAGTGGACGGAGGAATGCCAGTGAGGATATGAAGAATTGAAAAAGGCTCTTACGACTACACCAATCTTGCGAGTTCCATGTGCACATAGACGCCTCTAAGTTCGCTATTGGAGCCGTGCTATGCCAGCATGGTGAGCATAACTTGGATTACCCGGTGAGTTTTGCCAGCAGGCAGCTCACAGAAACCGAGATGAACTATTCCATGATAGAAAGGGAGGGATTGGCCATGGTATTTGCGGTAAAGAAATTGAGGCATTACCTGTTGGCTACTCCCTTTGTCTTCTTCGTTGACCATCAAGCCCTATTGTATCTTGTGAACAAGCCTTGCGCTACAGGGCGCATATCTAGGTGGTTACTCCTTTTACTAGAGTTTGACTTCTCTGTGGTTGTATGCAAAGGAAAGCAGCACTACATGGCTGACCACATGCCCTGCATACCCACAGGAGAAGCTGCTGGACAAGGTGTGCCTGATGATTTACTGGACGCCCATCTTTTTAACTTGTCTAGTGAATGAGAATTGTTTAGAGCGGATCTGACGCCATATTGGGCCGATGACATAGTGCAAGTGCTAGAAAATGGACTACCAGAGCGACCCATTGAGAAGGCCAGGCTGAAGAGACTTATCCTGAGAATTCAGCCCTACCAATTGATAGGTGACCAACTCTACAGGCTGGGACAAGACAGTTTATTGTGCAGATACATGTGTGAGCACGAGATGCATGATGCATTAAACGAAGCGTATGGTGGAATCGCTGGAGGACACTTTAGTGGGGACACAACAACCCAAAAGGTGCTACAATCCTAGCTATGGTGGCCCACCCTATTCCGCGATGCATCTAAATTTGTAAAGCACTGTGATGAGTGCCAAAGGACCAAAGTGTCTGTGCGAAAGGACAAGATGGAGATGACCCCTGTCATAGCCTGACAACCCTTTGAAAAATGGGGCATCGATTTTATTGGGCCTGTCAGTCCTGCAGCACAATATTTCCAAGCTCGATACATCATAGTGGCAACTGACTATTTAACAAAATGGGTAGAGGCACGAGCCATGAGGAAGAACGATGCTAGTACCACCGCAAAATTCTTGTGGGAGCAGGTCATTTCATGGTTTGGTTGTCCAATCAAACTTGTAAGCGACCAAGGCACACACTTCATTAATGAAGTGATTGCCCACTTGCTCTCTACCTTCCTAATAATTCATCGAAAGTCCTCTCCCTATTACCCTTAGGCTAATGGCCAAGTTGAATCCACAAACAAAAATCTAGTCAATGTGCTTACAAAAGTCGTGTCTACTTCGAGAAGTGACTGGGAGAACAAGCTAATGGCGGCCTTGTGGGCCTATCGCACAGCTTATAAAATGCCCTTTAGGCTGACTTACGGAACTGAAGCCATTTTTCCCATAGAATTCTTCATCCCTAGTTTGAGGCTAGCAGTCCACGAACGTTGGGAGGGAAGAGAGGTTTGGACCAACCACTTAGTAGAACTTGAGCGCTTAACGAAGACCCGACTCCTCGCCACTCACTCTCTGATTTGTGAAAAGGCTCAACGAAAGATGTGGTTTGACAAGCATGTCACGCAACGAGACTTCGAACAAGGGGGCCTTGTTCTGATGTACTCGGTAAAAGGACATAAACAAAAGATAAAGTTTCGGGGGCTAGGGCCTTTCAGGGTACGCGTGATCAGTAGAACCGAAAATGTCGAGTTGGAGACACTTGACAGTGAGGAAATAGGCTTTTTTAATGGCAGCCACATTAAAAAGTACTATCGTCCTTCACATCCGTTACACGAGCCACCCATGCTAGAACCCCCACTGAACGTTCGCATGGCTACTGTAACTGACCTGACAGATCACGACGAAGAAGTAGTGGCACCGGCATACCTACGGATCACAGTTGCAATATGAGTGGTGTATTCTTTCGACGCCTTGATCAATGAAGGTGCTGACTACAACATCCTAACACATGACCATTGGACATGCATTGGTCAACCACAACTATAGCCCACTAACACTCAACTCACTCCGTTTGGGGGTACTGCTTACCCACTCCTAGGGAAATGCAAGGTGGTCATTTCCATCGAGTCTGAAAGTTTACCGGCCTTCTTCCATGTGTTGCTTGACACTAAGAACGCTGGTAATGTATCACTATTAGGTCGCACATTCAAGAAACAAACCAACTGTAATGTGGATTACAACCTAAATCACATACATCTTGCTATTGGCAATGTGCGCATAGTGACAACTTTCAGCAAGGGTTGCCCTAACTCCCCCACTTTTATGAAGTCGCCAATAGAAACCCCTACGACCACGCTTTAGCCCGAGTCTAAACAGAAGGAAACTATGGCCTCATGCCGAATTCTCAACCCCAGACCCACGCCCACCAAGAGCGCTTACAAGGCCAAAGAGTCCAAGTTTCTATGGGTGCCGAAACAGCAAAAACCACATCCGGGTAAACCACCCAAGTGTGATCCTAAACTTCTATATTATCAACCGTCCCGACCCAGGAGGCAGTCTAGGCGCTATCGCTGTAGACGCACAATCATGCCGCACTGGATTCCCAAAGACCTCTTGCGGGCACAAGGATACCACGAGGGCAATCCCTGGATTTGGGTGCCTAAAAAAGGCTAGCTAGGAAGCTCATCTACAAGCAATCTCACCCTAACGAGAAAGGTTTGCACAAGTGGTGCCCAGAACACAATTAACAGGCCAAGACCAGCAGTGGCTAACAAGCCTCAGCTCATCTATCGACCAAAGAAAATGCCCCAGGCCCTAAACCTACCTAATCTTGAGAACTTACAAACCATGATGACTGCTCACTCAGAACCAAGTACAATCCCCATGCCTCTAGAGCTTCCTACAGTATCTCAAAGTGCTTCCCATTGCGAGGTCCGACCCATGACACTGATGAGGAAGTCACAACTATCTAGTCCAGTTGCACCAGCCCCACCAGAGGGTCTTAAACCTTCATACGCAATACTACCTTTCCTCTCTTTGGCTAAGGACCTTGCCGCAACTTCTGGGGATGATTTAATAACCTGCATTAAAATGTTAGATGAAACTTTCACTACATTTGCTAGAAGCTACGAGAGGCTAGACCTAGGTCTTCTTGACGAAACGCTTGCTTCAGATGTTTGTGCATTACTATGCACTTGGGAGGAATACGAACTTATGACCACTAAAGTTCCCAAAATTGTTGCCGAACTGATAGCAAACGATGAAATCTCGAAGGATCAGGCTGCACTTAGAAGACTTATCACTTCTTATCGTAAGCCTCCGCGTTCTACTCCTGAACAAGAGCTGCAAGAGCTCACGTAGATGGCAAGCTCACCTTCCACATTCTTGCAGTAGTGGTTTACGCTAAGGATCCAATGGGAGAAAAAAGGTTGTCGCATAATGACCAATGCTAAGCAACACAGGGCAATCAAAACTATCGAATATGACCCCACTTACATGGCACCTATCTCGTTTAGGGTCTTGGCCATCACCCGTGATCAGCATTTAGACGACCATGTGCTCGCCCACCCCTACATTGACCAATTCCTCACCAAAGAGGAATTACATGTTGCCAGTCGCCTCAGTACCGGAGATCTCTTCCACGACGTTTTGACCTACATTTCCCAAGTCTCCATCCAACCATCCACTCTGGATTGTCATGCCCAACTCGAATACAATCCAAATTTCTATGATTGGCTATTGGCTAGGTAAGTCAACCCATGCGAAACAGTGCTTACCTTGCTCTTCCTGTGCTAATCCTAGGAAGGATTCATTGAATGATTCCTGATGGAGGGGAGAGCAAGGCAACCAAGAGCAGAGCAAAGATGAAAAGTCATGTTATCTAGCTAGCAGATTGTTATACTTAAGAAAGTTTCTATGGAAGAATATTGCAGAATAAAACAATAGCAATGGTCAAGCCTCTAAGCAAGTGTGCCCACTTTGGGCCCATCTATTTTTCTCTCAAACTTAGTTCTAATTAGAAATGCGCTGATTGTTAGGCATTAATGTTGGCATGGTGTGTTGATAGGTCACCGCCATGGCAGGACATGACAAAGGAGGTAAACTACCATTATCAAAAGAGGAAATGACCAAATTCGGCATCGCCATCGAGACGTGCGGATTCAGTCACTTCACTTTCAAGCACACACTAAATCTGGACGAAGCCATCATGGAGGAACCCGCGATCAAAGACTTAGTGGACAGATGCCATCTCCACAAGTATGTGGAGAAGGTGGGGCAGGCGGTGGATTACAGTATGTGCACGGATTTCCTGAGGAATTTCGACAAAAGCAGGAACTATGGCATCGTCACAGTAAGGACAGGGGAGCAAGAAAGGAGAATTGAAGTGCCCCTCAATGCAACAATCATAGAAAAGGCCCTGGGGCTTGTGCCAAAGAAAGAGAGAAGGCCGAGGCGAGATGTTTACACCATGCTGGGGGTCAAGAAAGAAGCGGTGCATACTGTGGATGGAATCAGCTTGGCTGACATCCCGGACCCAGCGGTGAAACTACAAGCAAAAATGATCCATATCCTCTTCTCGGGCCAACGTTACAATGTGCTGATGAACACGATCGGGGTCCCACTGTTGGAAAGCATAGCAGCAGTAACCCCTGAAGAAATAGATTGGAATGGATTTGTACAAAAGACCATTCAAAGTTCAGCTGCCCTCCTCACTCCGACGGAAGCACCAACAGGAGGAGAGTCCCTTGCCTCAACAGCGCACTTCGCAAGGAAGAAACCTGCGTTGAAAGCAACTACAATCAGATACGGGGGCATCCTGACAGCCATCATAGACGAAGCAATAAAGAATGAGGGCGTCATGGAGGAGGAAGCGGCGCATCAAAGCTCAGCTCACCACGACGGAGGGGAATCAAGCGAAAGAACAGTAAACGACAAGGGAGAGCAGGAAGTGCCACCTCCACGAGCGACCAAACCCGCAGAACAAAGCAAAAGCGATAGGAGACAGAAGAAGAAAAAAGAGAAATTAAGTAAGGAAGAACGGGCTGACATCAAGAAAGCTAAAAAAGAGTCTCGAAGGGCCGAGGAAGAAAGGAGGAGGAAAGAGGAGGAGGAGCTCGCCAGAGTCAGAGAGGAGTCGAAGAAGGCTGAAGAGGAAAGGAGAAGGAGGGCAGAGGAAGAAGCCGAAGAGCAGCGACTCAAGGAACTGGCCAAACTGGCGGAAGCTACCCGAAGGTCGGTGGAAGAGACCCATGGGGGAGGAGAACTCGAACCCACAATACCTGGCCATAAAGCCGAAGCCAGCGCAAGTGTGGAAGCAGCACCGGTGGTCGTAGGCAAGGGCAAGTCCCTCCTACATCCACTCCCTCCCTCCTTTGTGCCAACAACATGTGAAATTATGACCGCCACCGTTGCACAACCCATGCCTCCTCTTGACGCGGCACAGCTCATGACCATGATGCAGTTGCTCGTGAGCAAGGTGGCCGAAATTGTCCCTGAAACTCGATTGAAAAGGCTCGCGTGACACCACAGATGTAGAGTCACGGCAAGACCCCAAAAGATAGAGGCTGGAGGCATCGACCACCACGCCCAATGCTCCCATACCTGCCGCAGACTATGACGCATATGTGGCCGAGTTACTAACACAATTGGATAAGGCAAAAGAAGAAAAGAAGGTGGCCCTGCTGGAACTAGAGAAAGAAAGGAGACGTCAGCGGCCCTCAGGCTAGAGGTCTCAAGGCAGGAAGCTGACAGACGGAGAGAGAAAAAGGCCCTGCAAGACCAACTAGAAGAGAAAACGAAGCAAGCCCAAACCAATGAAAGCTGCCTTAGGCAAAGGCTGGAGGATGAGGAGCAGAGCCTGGTGGCGGAACAAAGGAACATAAAACTTTTGTTGCAGCAATATAGTGATCTCCAGTAAAGGGTGGCCCAAGTGGAAAAGCTCTACCGGGAGGTTCAGGAAGGTGAAGCCACTGTTCCACAAGAACATGCAGCGGAGTCCCAGTCATGGCACGAGCAAGAAGAACAGGACAGGCTAATCAAGAAAATCGAATTCCTGAAAAATGAAGGGCCGGGGTCTCAGCAGCTGAAGCAAAACGACTACAGGATGAAGTGCAGAGATTGCAAGATGCGTTGGAGACCTCCCAGGAAGATGTGGAAGCCCGCATGGCCATGACCTTTAATCAGAAGAGGTTGCTCCGTGCTGAAATCCAGAGCCTAGAACAGTTGGTCCAAGAGAAATTAGAAATCTTGACCGAAGCGCACCACAGGCTCAGCATTGTTGATCAAGCAAGAGGGATCGCTGAAGAACAGCTCGCTCAAAAACTAAGAGAAAGAAACCAATTATGGTTCTTATCAAATGAGCAGCAACAGGTGGTAACCACCCTGGCGGGCCAGCTAGAGGAACAAAGGCAAAAGATGGAGGAGAGAGCCATGGAGTGGGAAAGAAAAAACTTTGACAGGGTGAGGGATTTAACAGAACGGCTTGCGGTGGCAGAGTGTGAAAGAATGCTGGCCGAGGCTAGGGTTGAGGTTGCAGAGATAACCACTAACACCCAGCGACAAGCCTTTCTCAACATGGTGCTCCACGTGATGCAAGCCGAGGGCATTGATATAGTGGAACAGGTAAAAAGAAAGTTGGAGCTAAGCACCCGGGCGCTACGATACGGCCTTCAAGAGCGGGAGCTTTCAACAAGTACGGGAATAACTAAAGAGCAATAGTTCTACTACCTGCGCTATACGGGCCTTTTCACTGCGGAGCTCAAGGAGTTGGGTTTTCAGGAGCAGGAGCAGCCACCGCCGCCACCACCAGTCGTTCCTCCCGTGGTAGAGAAAAATGTCGAAGAGGGCCCGGACTTCGAGCAAGATGAGGACGAAGAGCCACAAAGGATGCCGAGTCTGCCTCAACTAGAGATCCCACAGGAGGAACCTTCCAATGCCAAGCTACCGGAATGCATAATTGCAGCAAGGAGAAGGAGGCAGGAGTTAGCAGAGGAGGCTCAACGCCGAGCACGCATACTTCCACGGCAACTTTCTGAGGAGCCCATGCCACTGCAAAATGATACACATCCTGTAGATTGGCCCCAAGAGTTGATCATATGGCACCAAAGAGAGCTACATAAGAGGCCATTCGAGCTTTCATTCACTTTTCCATGCTCCCTAGACTAGGCCCTACCTCTAGGAGTCGTAGCCAAGATCAAAGATCTGGCTAACAAACTCACAAAAAGATGGATGGAAGAGAGAAGCATGATAATAACCAGGTGGAGACAAGAGTCACGAGAATACTGGGAAGACAAGGTCGGTCTGGTTCCCAAATCCGTCCAAGGCTACGAGGAATAGCCGAAATGGCGGAGGAGGATTTGGGACACCAATTTTGATGCCTGGACCACATTTTGTAGCTCCCTCCCCGAAGAGCGCAATGATCCCATCTACATGCCCTACCCCCGTAGGCATGGAGTGGATTACAACAGAGATTTGCATGGGGATTTTAACTTCCAGAGAATCTATAATGTAAATGCTAGAAGCTCGGAGGAGTGCTTAGTATTTAGGGTAGAAGATCTGCTCCCCTCCATAAATCGTTTCCTTGTAGACTTCTCTTCCTGCCCCGATCCAACATTCTTAACCACTTGTAATTACCTCCGACTTCTCAAATTCCTGCTGCTCCAGAAATCTGCAGCAGAGGAAGCCCATCTCCCTCCACTCTTTTTTGATCTTAACCTAGGAATAGATGGTAGAGCCATGACGAGGTTGATGTTGCGCGCTACTCTCCTCCCATCCTTCTGCTTAGAGCTATTAGAAAATATGAGTGACACTCGTTTTGCAAGGTGTAATCACCCCTTTTTGTCCACCACTCCTCTAAGAGCTAGGGCCGGTATTAAGGAATACCTACAAAGTGGCGCATTTTTATCACGAGGCCTACGACCACCCCGTGACTAAATAGGTGCCCCATACCTTGCCCGATGTACTCTCTCATTCGCCAAAAAAAAAAAAACAACACGAAAAGAAAAGAAAAGGAAAGAAAAGAAAGTGCTTGCTATCTTCATTTACTATTATGGTGCACCATACTCACTGCATCTAGAGTTCTCTCTAGCCCCTCCCCCACTTCACACTTAGGGCACATCAAGGACAGGACTTTTGGACCTGTCACCCTGAGTTTCGCACCGCACCTCGAAAGCCGCACAAACTGGGTCCTCAAGTGTGGGACATACCAAGGGCTTGCCCAAGGTTAGACCCATCTCCCAGTTCCACTGGCACGGGCACAATGCACTACACAGTGAGACAGACACACCCCGTAGGAAGTGCACCACTTTTCTTGCATGTTATGTTCATGTTTCAAGAACGGGTTGGCTGGCTGAAGGCGATCATCTACTACATCCTCCAATGACAAGGAATTTTTCCAGAAGTCGGGCATGACCCCATTACTGCAACTTCAGGAGCTTCGCTACGAAGGTTTCAATGGCTCCTACTGATGGGCTGCCATTGGCATAGATCTTTGAACCTCACCATCCGATGATCCATGCCCACTACCTCAAGATCTATGGATCGCTTATTAGCACCACAAGCTTGAAGACTTTCAACTCAAAACTGAAGATCCTCTACTCCCAGACAAGGGTTTTCAGCCCAGGCCATCGCTTTTCATGGCAAACAGCGTTCAGGGGGTTTCTCCAGAATAAATCCCTCTAATACCATCCTCCTAAGGGACTGCTTCTTGTTTCAAGCGTTTCCGATATTCAAAATGACGACTTGCTCCATAGGGCGCCAGAACAGTGAGAAAGATGTCGAAATCGTTAAGAAGACTAAAGCGCGCTGGAATCTCTCCTGGTCATCGTCATCAAATCCCATCACCTCTCATTCACAAGCCTCAGTGTCCTCTAACCACTAGTCATACCTAGCAATAGCATCATCTATCCCACTACTTCCCACCACAGTGCCATGGGATTGGCACTCGTCTAGGAGGGGGTAATGTTAACCCCAACACGAAGAAAGCAAAATAAAGCGGAAAAGACGAAGGGCAAAGGTGGAAAAAAGGTAGCCCGACTAAAGAAAGAAGAGGAAAAAAGACCAAATGCGCAAGGGCAACCTTAAAAGTCCAAGGCAACTGCCGAAGGGGAAAGGCGCAACTTGAAATCTTGTAAAAGAGCGCCGGGCTCTCACCCGTGCAATTTGTAAATGTAGACAGGCAGTGGAAAGGAAGCTAGGAGGATAGATGGACGATGAGAAAAGGGGCCTAGGCTAATGGCCGGCCATGTAAAAAAAGGGGGATGACCACCCATGGAAATTAGGGCATGTATATAAAGTTAAAAAGTCAATGAGAAGCTCATGCTCGTGTGTGGTAGAAAGCGTCTTCTTCTTCTCCTCTTGTTTCTTGCCTTCTTGCCTTCTTGCTTGTGCTTGAGAGAGGGATTGAGAGAGTGTGAGGAAGTGATCGTGTGAGGGCGAGGGATCTTGGAGAAGAAGCTCTCCATCTTCTCTCTTCATCTTCTCCTCCTCTCCTCTCTTCTCTTGTCTCGTACGTGGCTATGGAGGATAAAGCTCATGGGAGAGGGATTGAGGTTGCTTGAGCTTGCCTCAAGGAACGTGGAGCTGTAGGTGTGCAAGAGAGAGGAAGGTACTTGCTCGAGCATCAAGGTAAGCTCACTACACCCGTAAGGTAGACATTGCGCGTCGGCTATGTGAGAGGTAGCCATGGCTGCTCGGTTCGAAACAGTTGAGCAATAAGTGGTCCGTAGGTCTTAGGGTAGAGCTCGAAGAGCTCCCATAGTACTGTACATTGAAACACTCAAATTAGATGTCGCATATAAAATTTAGATACAACAGATTCTAAACCCCTCATCACCTTTGGATTACATCCCCTCGAGAATTCCCACTTCTGCATTGAGACCTTTGTCCCTTCGCGAGATGCTGCGGTCAAAGTTCCATGCAACCATCGCATTGACATAAACCGCAGCATCTCCTCCATGCCTTTGGGATATCGAATCAGTTGATGATGCGTACTACATCGGAATTCAGCTCGCGCTTCCTCTCGATCTTACCTAGCGATTTGGTACTTGGTGAGCCACGTCTCTATAGAGGCATGGTGCAACATACACAAATGATTCACCTTCTCTTCCATTGAGGCATCTATTCTTTTTTCTACCCCATTTCCAACCACCACATCTCCAATCAGTCTATCATCGTCCTTCAGCGACCATAGCATTTCATTGTCTGGTTCCACCATTGGTAGCCATTGTGAAATATGCACTAGTGCCTCAGACACCAACCAACCTTCGGCCATGCTACCTTCTGGCCGAGCTCGTAGTCGCACAAAGCCTTTCAAGGTTTTCATGAAGCGCTCCAAGAAGAACATCCATCACGTATGGACAGGTCCAGCAATCTCCACTTTGTCCACAAGATGCACAAAAAGGTGGATTTGTATTGTGAGCATGTTGGTGGGTAGGTATTTCTCAAAGAGACAGACCGTCTCCACTGCTCCCCGCCTTGTGGATTCAATAGAGGACGTATTAATATCCTTTTGTGAGATCCATTGCACCAAAGTCGACAACCTGTAAATGGCCCCACGTATTTTTGGAGTAAGACATCTTGCGATCGCGATCGGTAGTACAAACTGCCACAAATGAGAAGCATTATGATTAATGGCTACATTCTAATTAGCAAAATGTCCACGCTAATTACAATCCATTCGTAGCACAAACCTGACATATCTTGTGCCAGTCATGGGATTTTAGCCTTGATAATTGATCGTCTTTAGAAAATGCGGATATGAGAGAACGCATCATACCCGTCGGAGTGTGGATAGACGTGATTACTTGCTTCACAATGCGCTCTTCTTTAGTGGACAAAACCCAAGGATCACGAGGAAGCTGCACGCGACCATCAGCACTCGACTGCGGCCAAAGCGCCTCCATCTTACCTACGTCCTTCAAATCCATTCGTGCCCCTATAGTGTCTCTCTTTCCTGTGATGTGGTCCCATAACAAGCTACCCACATTCTTGAAAATATGCATGGGATCCAACAAGTGGTTGATCTGTAAGTGGGTCCAATATGGCAACTTGTAGAAAACTAAGAACCGTCGCATTCCATTTGGATGTGATTCCACATGGACCATTTTCAGCTCGTACCAACTTGTGGTGCTCATACGTATTGGAGGTCGTCCAAGGACACCTTTCATGAGTTCATGATCCTCTGGCAAGAAAGTAACGTGTCCTTGATATACCATCTTCTTCATGGTTTGTGATCTTTGGGAGTCTAATTGTGGCCCGCAGAATGAACATGCATGATAACTTGAGGTAACCAGACCTGTTTTAACACCATGACCTAGTGAATACTTGGTTGAACGAGATAAAATATAGATATTACCAGCGAGAACGGAGGCCTTCTCACCTGAGCACTCTCCCAATCCCGGAAAGTCATGCATATTCCACATGAGAATGACTCGAATATTGGCTGATCGCCGACTATCGCGCTTGCTCATATCTTGCACGGTGACCCCCTCCCACAAAATCTTAAGCTCATCGACTAATGGACGAAGATATGCGTCCATATTTTTTACTTTGTAGCAGCCTGGGACGAGCAAGCTAAGGATGAGAAGTCCTTTCTTCGTAGAAAGCCATGGAGGGATATTGTAGTTGACAAGGACTATAGGCCACACACTGTAAGAAGTTGAGTGCAGACCGAATGGGTTCACACCATCCATTGCAAGATTGAGCTGAAGATTCCTTGGCTCTCGGCCAAAGCCTAGGAAGGTTGAGTCAATGTGGCTCCATGCGCGCGAATCCGCTGATATTCGTTGAACTCCATCCGTGTATCTATTCTGCGCCTGCCACATTGTTAAGCTCACCATGCCGAACGTACAAAACATGTGGTTTATGTGGGGGATGAGCGAAAAGTGTCTGAGAACTTTTTGAGGGATGGTTTGCCCTTGCAAGTCCTGTCGATACCTGTGAGCACCACACTTTGGACATGTCTCCATAGTCTGGTATTCTCCTCGAAACAGTATGAAATCGTTGATACATGCATGGATGTTATTGTAGTCCATGCTAAGCTTTCATAAAACATGTCATGCATCATCACGAGACTCAGGCATGGTATTTGCAGGTGGTAGTATATGAGGGTTAGGCTAGATACAAACAACAACTCTAGGTCTCAAACACAAGTGGAGAGCTCAATGATTAGGAAACTCTAAGTCAAAGTAGAGACCAATACGTTTATACTTACTGGGAAGAATGCTGGGTTGTTGATAAATGTAAGTGGTCAATAGATCTTACATCTTGTATAGTTGTATAAGACCTAAACATATGCCTTAGAAGAAGGAAGGAAGTATTAAGAAAAATTTTGCATAGTATCGCTCTTAGATCCCAAGGGGGAGAGGGAATATGCGGATGGAGATGTTATCCTGTCTATTCTTGCATTGTTTGGAAAAATACAATTGGTTTTGTTGGTTGATCAAATAACATCCTAAATGCTTTTACATTCGATTGATTGTTGGATTGCCGTTTGGATGATTATTCCAAGTACATGTGATTGATGGTAAATTCATAGCAGGGATATGTGATGACAAATTGCCATGGGAATAAAGGAATGTTTTCTTGGAAGATGATATTTGGGATGACTGCCTTAACTGTTCTTGATTCTTAAATGATTTAATTAAGGAAATGTTCTTTGCAGGGGTGGATCACCTCCAAGATTCGCACCGCAAATCAACCTGAAAAGGGTACTACTCGATTCATAGGCCAAAGGTTGAGTGGTAAAAAGGCCAACCTCACGAATAATGTTTCACTCCTAGGCAGCTTGCGGGTTAGGTGGAGCTCTGGAAACCCCTTGCCAAGTCTCGAATGGAGTTAAAAGACCTCCGTGGCCCTAACGTCTATGGCGTTGGAAGATCCTATTCTAGATAAAGGATGGAAATTGTGGTGCTATATGATTTGGACCAGTTACTTTTGCAGGTAGAAGGGACATATAAATTTTCTTGTATGGGCAGGAGATAAAGATTAACTTGAATATAAGTTAAGAAACTTGTTTGTCAAAGGACTACTTGCTCTGTATTCGTGTCTGTGCTATAAGTTACGCAAATGAACCCTATTCCCTAAAAAGCTTAATTAAGGAAGCTGATTTCAAATATCATATATAAATATAGTAGGACCTAATTAAATAACTAAAGAACGTCTATTGAGAGAAGCAGGTGGGCGAAACCTCCGATGGGTCTGTCCTATGGCAAAAGGTGGTCCCAAATAACTGGGAGGCTTCTCAAGGTTTTACCAACCCTTAGAAATTGTTAGGTTAGAACCTTGATTCATGCCGCTTTAGGGGATTGAAATGGGACTATGCCCTATGGGTAGGGAGTTTGAGCTGCAGATCCCTCTCATTTCCCATTCTCTTTGAACCAAGTGTAGCACAGACCTGCTTCAGCTTAGATATCTCTGCGTAAATTAGGATGTCCAAGACCGATGCTAGAATACTATCAAGAGACCTTGAGCAGTAGGAACCCAAAATTCAAGTCGATCCCAGTGGGTTCATCGGCTGTGAACGTTCCATTGCAAGGTGGACTCGAGAAACCCTAGGCGGAAAACCTCGTAATATTCCATGGGAGTACTGGGCAGCGTCGCTTAGATTTGTCTCTCGATGGACTGCTAAAAACATGCCTGGCATGTTACAGTTGGTATTAGAGTAAACATTTGTAATGATACGTGATTGATTAATATATGGTTCGTAGACATATCCTAAATGGAATAACCTAAGTGGTATGGCTTGATTGTTAAACAACTTCTGGACCCACGAATAGTGACATGCAAGAGAAGAAATTCCTTCTCAAGCAAATTAGGGCACTCGAGTTTGGTAGAAAAGGAATAGACATCGCATCAGAGGTGGAGATATGGATTGAGTCGACGAATGATTATTTCTCTACTTTAGGAACTGCTTCCGCCAATCAAGCAATGATAGCCAAAATTAAGTTAGTTGGCCAATCTTGGATATGGTGGAAGTAATGGTGCAAAGATCAAGGTATTTCTGAAGCCGCGGTCACTTGGGCTCAGGTGAATGATGTTGTACACAGATGATACCTTCTGCCAACCTACCAGACTTTGAGGATGAATGAATTATTCAAGCTAAAGTAGTTGGAGTTAACCTTGGAAGCCTACTACTCAAAGTTATAACCCTACTAAAATACGCACCACCTATGGATATTGTGCAGTAAGTATTCAAGTTTTGCCATGGCCTGAATACTCCTTTGAACCACCATCTTGAAGCAATGTGTCCAACACACTTACAGGATGCATTACTTCGAGAAAAACCAATCATCCAAGAACTTAAATTGGTCAATTGTGACAAAGATGATTCCCGAGATCAGAACAAGAGATGCCACATGTGCGGAGAGATAGGGCACATCCGTAGGAGATGTCCCAACCATCGATGCTTCCACTGCAATGAGCTAGGGCATGTCCAAGCAAACTTCCCTAACTTAAGTCTAGAAGATATTGAGCCTCCAAGAAAACGAAGCTACACAAGTACAATTTTTGGATATATGGAGGAATCAAATGAAGACGAAGACCTAGAACCCACTATACCTCTTCAAGATGATTAGAAATCCTAGAAGTTTTATCGACATGTAATACAACTTGTATTGGAATAAACCCTACTCTTGTAACTATAATTAACCTAAGTAATATGAGTTGCATCAATTTCGAGCCTAGAACTTACAAGTGATCAGAGATACTTTAGTAAGGGATGACAGTTATAACTTACAATGAATTTCTCTTAAGTTATTTTCTTCTCAACTAATATAGATTGGGCCTTACTAGAATGTCGAAGCTTGGGAGTATTCTTTAATATTACAAGAAAAGCCAATTGTCCATTGATCTCAGTCTAGATCTAAAGAGACAACGATTCGGAAATAGAGTTTATGAGATAAAGGCCCACTTCTGTTTGCTAAAAGGATCCTAGGGCAATTTGGTCTAAAGAAGAAAATCCTACCAAAGACAACCAAGAACCTTGTGACCCCAAGTGATAAAGTTCCGCGCTGTTTCTATTGCAAGGAGTTAGATCATTTCAAAAGAGAATGTCAAAAGCACCCTAAAAATCGATGCTCCTAGTGCCACAACATTGGACATATCCACGTCAATTGTCCCAACAAAACTCAATGAACTTATAAGAAATGAAGCTATACAAGCTTTAATGATCCAAAACCTACCAGGAAATTATCAGATACTTAGGAACAACCT
Source organism: Lygodium microphyllum (assembly GCF_053477565.2). Classification (NCBI taxonomy): domain Eukaryota; kingdom Viridiplantae; phylum Streptophyta; class Polypodiopsida; order Schizaeales; family Lygodiaceae; genus Lygodium; species Lygodium microphyllum. Next base: position 162,735,535 of record NC_141141.1, on the reverse strand, counting down.
AGAAGATATTCATGAGATGTAACTACAATAAACTTTTCTCTTGTAATCCAAACCCAAATATATCAATTACATCATGTTATTATTATGAAAACCTGCATACTTATGAGTGGTCAGAGTGTTACAACGAATGTGTGATGGGTCCTACCCCATAGGTTCCAGAATGAAATCCTAGTTCCTTTCGAGATGAGGACATCTCGAGTTCTCTAAGAAGGGGGAGAGAATGTAATATCCCCCCTGCCCCCCGCATAGGAACCCCCCCAATAATTTTTCAAATCATTGCAAATTTTTTTACTTCCCCCCCATTCAATGCTGCCATCTAGTGGGAGGGAGGGGAAGTGAAGTAGACGATGGCGACATGAAGAACGAGGTGGCCTACCCACCCCCTCCCCCACGCTCTTGCAGCCCGCGGCCAGCTAGGAGGCCCAAACTCCCCATCACCATGCAGATAGTAATAGGTGGTGGGCACCACCACCACCACCACTCCACTTTCCCCCTCCCCCCCCTCCCAATTATAAACCCCCCCCATCGAAGGAAAAAAACAGACGCCATTGGGCACGTTGACACAAAGAGAGAGAGAGAACCTTCTAGAAGGTTCCTCCTTCTTTTTTCCTCCTTAGAGAGTGGCCACATGCATTTTTCATTTTCCTTCTTTTGCACGCTTATTCCTGTAATGTCCCCATTACTTAGTTTATTTTAATAAACAATGTGTGTATACATTCCAAAGAAAATGGACTTATGTTGCACATTTTAAAAAAAATTATGAAACTGGCTCTACTTATGAAGATAATTTTTATTATTAATAATGTATTAGATGCCAGTTCATGGAAGAAAGACTTGGGAAACCCTCCCAAGTTTGGCTTATTAAAACTATATTTGTAGTGTAGAACAACAAAACGAACTAGCCTAGTGGATAGTCACTTGGCAGTTAAGTGCACTTGAGTGACTACACTGTCGGGATGGGTGACCTCTCAAAAAGATTTTCCTACAAGCTAGTGGGAGCTTCTCACGTCCAACCAACAACGCCAAAAAAAGCCTTCGTAGCCTGTTGCCAAGTATACCAAGGCCAAGATGCCAAGGTCTATGCCTTGGTTGCCACCTTAGTCACCACCTTAGTCGTACGCCTTGGAGTGATGCCCATGCAATGCGCAATGCGTCCTCGCCCACATATTTGTCAATTTTAATCTTTGCGCTACAAAAATGGAGCCCCTCCCTGATGTAATCAATGATGTCATCAGAAAGGCTAAAAGAAAGCGTTCTCTCTTTGTCATCAATGACGTCATCAAAAGCACTAAAAATCAGGTGCCCTCACTTTTATCCCCCCTCCATTACTATATAAACAGGGGTAGAGCGTCACGTCAAGGACACACCATGATCCATGCAGAAGTCTCTCTACTACTATTGACGCGACGAAGCTCTGCTGCAATCAATCGAACCTCTCTTTATCTTTCTCTGTCTCCACTCTTACACGGAAGCACTGCCTGAATCCATCAGGCTTCTTCCATGGCTCCTAAGAGATGTCAAGATGCTGAGCAAGGTCACACTCAGAGAGCTCCCCAATACAAGGAAGTGGTCATCGCTACTACTGAGAGAACTCAACACTATGCTGAAGCACAAGTGAAAGTTAACCCCGAATCTATTCAAACTGAAGAACCAGCCATCCCACAACAAATCAAGGTTGTGCCTATAAATCGTAATGATGATGGATGGCCAAACCAAGATAATTAGGTTAGTACATAAGAAAAGGATCACGATTAGTTAGAACTTACTTAGACTTATAAAAGTATGTTAGTATTATCAAATGCTTTTTAGGAAGGAACACAGAAATTGATGAAGGGGATAGATTCTATGCACTGCATTGATAACTGTGTTAGAATGTCTTATGGTTATGAGTCCTTTTGGATTTTTGAATGATGAGTTATGGCTCTTATGATTCCAGGCTTGCATAGCCAGATGAGTTGTGGATTGTGGTGGTTTGGGACATTGGGATCCCCAAACCCAATGATCCCTTAAACTCTACCGAGTGTGGAAAAACTCACATGCAGGTTGGGATCCTACACTCCCGAGGTAGGTAGGTATTTTTGGTTTTTGGTCACTCGAGCACCTGAGAGGGCAAAGGGCCGAGTGGTAAGTGCCCCTGTTATGTAGGACGACTCCCAAGGCTCAGGGAAGCTTAGAGGGGCTCTGAGCCAGTAAATTCCATGTTGACCAAAAATGGATTGCGATCACATACAACCCAATCTCGAGGGATTGGAAGGTCCTATCCTAGGATGGATGATATCCTTATGTGGAAAGACGGTTTTGTATCACTCTGTGGAGTGACAATGAAATAAAGTATCTGATTTTTTAATTGTTTGTTATGTGCTAAAGATCAAGTTTAACTAACCCAGTTTAATGGAGTAATAAAAGAAAGCTGATTTTATATGTCCAAACAGTGTGGTAGTATGCTTTGCTATTTAGAAAATTAAGCAAATCCTATCGAGGAAAGTGGGAGGCTTTGATCCTAATGATTGGATGCCTATGGCTGGGTGGACCCAATAAGTCAGGTAACTTTTCAACACTAGATAGAGCTGATTAAATCATGACCCTCCCAATATCGAAAGGATTAATTACAAGGTTTAACACTGCTTTAGGGGACCGGAGCTAAGATTTTACCTTATGGATAGGGGGTTCAAGTTACACTCTCCCCCGTCTCTCACTCTCTTTGAACCAAGTGTGGTGTTAACCTCACTCCTGCCTTTGATTGATTACAAAGTGATCTTTCTTAGGCGGGCGTTAGATTGCTATTAGGGGTGACTTGTCCAGGCTTCCCCTGTAAAGTAGAACTGACATTCCCATGTTCAAATAAGTCCAAGGTTTCCATTGGGGAGATGGGATGGTGATGTGCATGGACATGAATTTCAATCGACTACTAAATAGGACTCCTCTGGGTCTGTTGCAGTAGGCACCTCACCCTATCCCACGAGCTGATTTCCCCTAATTGCCCCCCCCTCTTCTTGAATAAGAGGCTGTTGAAGTCCCTGCGGGGGTTACACTTAAAGCAAGGAAGATCAATAATGGCCCCCAAGTGAAGAATGTCGAGTGTGGGACCTGGCAATCCCACAATCCGCAATGAAGCCTCGGGCAAGGGTATCACTGCCAATATGACTACGATACCAAATGTAAATAATACATTTCTAAGTTGTTAGCTACTTGCTCTGATTTTTGCATAGGACACACAAGGGCCGTACTATGCCGCATGAGAATAGGCCATTGAAAAGGATAGATTTCGTCTAAAATATTCAAAAGATTGAATGCATATATCAAAAGGATTTAGTTGCACCTAGTTGCTATGCGATAAATTCATGCATAACATAAACAACATATAAGGTTTCAAGCATTGTTGACTTCCCGTCCTCGTAATAGTAGGTATGTTTTTATCACATTGAAGATATATGTTGCAGCTTGCACACCTTATGGATTACATGGCAAGCAACCTAGTCTAAAAGAAATTTATTCTCGAAACTGTAAGATCTTTGCCCAAGCTCTTGCTAATATCACAAAATGTTAGTTCGTTGGGATCTTGATGATGTACATAGTTAGTATAAACAATGATCATAAGGATTAAAACTAAGATGCCTTGAGATCCGTTCGATAGCTACCCAACTCAAGGTTAGGCTAGATACAAATAACAACTCCAAGCCTCAAAGACAAGTGGAGAGCTCAAGGATTAGGAAATTCTAAGTCAAAGTAGAGACCAATACTTTTATACTTACTGGGAAGAATGTTGGGTTATCGATCAATGTAAGTGATCAATAGATCTTACATCTTGTATAGTTTAATAAGACCTTAATATATGCCTTAGCCGAAGGAAGGAAGTGTTAAGAAATTTTTTTCATAGTATCGCTCTTAGATCCCAAGGGGGGAGAGCGAATATGCGGATAGAAATGTTATCGCTTCTATTCTTGCATTGTTTGGAAAAATACAATTAGTTTTGTTGGTTGATCAAACAACATCCTAAATGCTTTTGCATTCAACTGATTTTGCTGGATTATCATTTGGTTGATTATTCCAAGTGCTTGTGATTTATGGTAAATTCATGGCAGGGGTCTGTGATGACAAATTGCCATGGGAATAAAGGAATGTTTTCTTGGAAGATAATATTAGGGATGACTGCCTTGACTGTGCTTGATTCTTAAATGATTTAATTAAGGAAAGGTTCTTTGCATGGGTGGATCACCTTCATGATCACACCGCAGATCAACCTAAAAAGGGCATTGCTCGATTCAGGGGCTGAAGGACGAGTGGTGAAAAGGCCAACCATGTGAATAATGTTTCACTCCTAGGCAGCTTGTTGGCCATCTCAAGTGGAGCTCTGGACACCCCTTGCCAAGTCCAAAATGGAGTTGAAAGACCTCTGTGGCCCCAACGTATGTGGCATTGGAAGATCCTATTCTAGATAAAGGAAGGAAATTGTGGTGCTATGTGATTTGGACCACTTACTTCTGCAGAGTAGAAGAGACTAATTAAATAACTAAAGAATGTCTATTGAGGAAAGCGGGTGGGTGGAACCCTTGACGGGTCTATCCTATGGCAGGGTGGTCCTAGAGAGCTGGGAGGCTTCTTACAAGGTTTTATCGACCCTTAGAAATTGTTAGGTTAGAACCCCGATTCATGCCATTTTAGGGGATAGAAATGGGACTATGCCCTATGGGTAGGGAGGTTGAGCAGCACATCTCTCTCGTTTTCCATTCTCTTTGAACCAAGTGTGGCATGGACCTGCTTTAGCTTAGGTATCTTTGTGTAAAATAGGATACCCAAGATCGACGCTAGAATGCTGTCAAGAGACCTTGACCACAAGGAACCCAAAATTCAGGTAGATCCCAGTGGGTTCAGCTGCGAACGTTCCGTTGCGAGGCGGACTCGAGAAACCCTAGGTGACAAACCTCGTAATATTCCATGGGAGTACCGGGCGGCATTGCTTATATTCATCTGTCAATGGATTGCTAAGAACGTGCATGGACAGTCGACAGGTAGGCATGTTACATCACACAATGCAATCCATGTTGCCTTCAGTGCGGCCACTCCCATCAATGCCATGCCATTATCCTCTCCATTAGGAAAAAAATGAACTCATAAATAGGCCCTTAAAAAATATAGTTTAAGATGTGGTCCTTTTGGATTGTCCAATAGGAAGGCTAGATGTTGACATCCATGGAGGGTGAATCTTCTCTCTCCAAATCTTGGGGTTTCTATTAAAAAAAGGGGTAGTGGGGGATTAAAAAAAGGGAGAATGAATAGTACACAAAATTTGAGTTTCTCTCACCTCGTATTTTTCCGCTTTTTTTGGAGAATTTTCAATTTCGGTTTTTTTCCCTCTCACGAAATGAGCTTTACCCAAAAGTTGAGCAACAGACCATTTTCCCTCTCTTCTCTATACTTGTTAATTTTTGTCTCCATTGAAGCTCCCTATTGAGAGTAACTAGGGTTTTGAGCGTTCTGCTTACCTATGTGCTTTCTTCTCCGCGCAGCTCCAGATTTTGGGCAAAACACAAGTGCCCATCTCTCTTTGCATTTTCTCTTGTTTGCTATTTTTTCAATAGGATTTGATGTTGTTTCTTACTGTTGTTGTTGTTTTATTACAGAGGTTGTTTGGGGCAGGAGACAGAAGTGCTCGTCTCTCTCTCCTTTCTTTCCCCCTCTCTCTATGTGTTGTTTCTCTTTTATGTTGTGTTTTCAATAGAATTTGATGTTGGTTCTAATTATTGTTTTCTTGCAGAGTTTATTTGGAGCAAGAGGCAAATGTGTTAATCTCTCTCACTATTTGTCTTTTTTTTTTTGCTAATATCTTTTCAATACAACACAATGTTAGTTCTAACCCTTGTTGTTGTTTTGTTGCAGAGATCATTTTGGGTGGCATTGCATAAGTGCTTATCTCTCTCTCCCTCTCTCTTTCTTTGTCTATGTTTTCTCTTTTCTACTATTTTTTCAGTATACCTTCATGTAAATAATAACTCTTGCAAAATTGTCTTTTGTAGAGATCAATTTGGGCAAGATTTTCAAGAATTGCGTGGTGGGGGGACTTGCTCAAGATGCTGCGCTGAACACACACAGAATGCACAAGGAGAAGCTTACTCAAGAGATAAGAAGAGAGATTCAGGCCAAAACGTTTCCTTGCTGGGTTTTTTTCTTCTTCTTCCACACTCTTTACAATGTACACAAAGTATAGATAAGATACAACATAACGGAAAGCGGCCTACCAAGTCAAACAATGCATAATCGACTATACTAGTCGACTAGCGCTATAACTATGCCAGTTGTAAATAGGCGTAACAACTTGAATATAATAAGTAATGAGCCAGTGACCATGTGAGAGTCATAATGACTACCGACGTGCTAAGTGTAGACGTGTGGACCCATCTAATCAGGCAGTCCATCATTAATGTCCGCATGTGTTGAGCTTGTCATCTCAACACTACCCCTCAAGCTCAACTGCATCTTTGTAACTCCAAGTAAGCTTTGAAACTTTTGAAACTTCTCTGTACCCAATGCCTTCATGAGGATGTCAGCTATATCTGATCCTGCGTGCTGATATACACCAAGTCAATCTCACCTGCTAGTACCTTCTCTCTCACAAAGTGGTAGTGTACCTCAATATGTTTTGTCCTGGCATGGAACACAAGGTTCCTAGCCAACTGTATACTGCTCATGTTGTCACAATAAATGACAACTAGACCTTCCACGTGCACATCTAAATCAGCCAATAACTTTTGCAGCCATACTACCTCACATGCTACAACATCAGCACCTCTATACTCAGCCTCTATACTCGACAAAGCAACTGTAGATTGCTTTTTGCTGCTCCAAGTAACTACTGCACTGCCAAGAGAGAACATGTATCCGCTGGTAGATCTTCTATTAGACATACTACCAGCCCAATCTGCATGTATGTATCCAAACATCTGTACATCTGTACCTACCTCATAGAAAAGTCCATAATGTAATGTGGACTTCACATATCTCAATATGCGTTTGACTGCATCCAAATGTGACTTTCTAGGTACTTGCATAAACAGACTCACAACACCAACATCGTAGCTCAAGTCTGGCCTTGTAATGGTCATGTTGATCAAACTCCCCACTATCCTCCTGAACATAGTAGGGTCTTCTATATCATCCCCAACATCAGCACTCAACTTTACATTCTGCTCCAATGGGACTGAAAGTGGTTTGCATGTAGTCATACCATACTTGGACAACATATCCAAGCCATACTGTCTTTGGGACAGCCATATACCATCATCACATCTGATCACCTCAATGCCAAGGAAGTACCTTAGCTCACCTAAATCCTTCATCTCAAACTTCTTCTTCAAAAAGTCCTTGACTTCAGCAATCCCACTATCACTATCACTTGTAATAATCAAGTCATCCACATAAATGACTATGATGACCAAACCGGCATCTCCCTTTCTCACATAAAGTGAGTGATCAACATCAGAAACATAAAATCCAATATTGACAAGATACTCTCTGATCTTGTCAGACTATGCTCTAGGTGTTTGCTTGAGCCCATAGAGCGCCTTCTTCAACCTACACACATACATGGAATGCTCTAAATCTTCATAACCTGCTGGCTGATCCATATACACTTCTTCCTACAAATCACCATGCAAGAAGGCATTCTTCATATCCATTTTCTGCAACCTCCAACCTTTGGCTGCTACCAAAGCAATCACACATCTGGAAGTTGCCATCCTAGCAATTGGACTAAAGGTTTCATCATAATCTATGCCATATGTCTCGGCATAGCCTTTTGCAACTAGCCTAGCTTTGTACCTACTAATAGAACCATCTACATTGTGCTTAACCTTATAAACCCACTTACATCCAATAGCTTTCTTGCCCTTCGGCAATAATACTAGATCCCAAGTCTTATTAGCCTCTAATGCAACCATCTCCTCATCCATTGCTATATCCCAATGAGTATGACCAATAGCATCCTCAAAATAAGTGGGCTCAACATCCTCAACTAGTTTCACATATAAGCATAATGGTGAGCTGCATAACCGTCAAAACCAAATCTTTTAATAGGGTATCTGACCTTGCTAGATCTGCGTACCACTGGATCACTCAATGGAGCCTTCACATTACTATGAGCTCTCTGTACACCTGGTGTCCTGAAAGAAGGAATACCAAGCTCATCATCCAAGCTCTCTAAGCCACTAGAGTCTCCATCAAGAACTGCATCAATGCCATCTGACACTTTATTCTTTCCTTTGTCTGTACTTGTAGTGCTACTAGATGCACCTAAATATGTAGAGGTACCTCTTAGTCTCCCAGACCAAGGACTACCAAATGATGTCTCTGGTCCACTAAGAGTCCGTGATTCTTGCTTTTTAGCCTGAACATGAGTGTCATGATCATCATCATCATCCAATGTATCACTAGTAGATGCATACGAACTACTCATTTCATCAAAGATGACATCCCTGCTCACTCTAAACTTACATGTGACAAGGTTATAACAATGATACCCTTTCTGCTCTAAAGAGTATCCAATAAAGATACATTTTTCTACCTTTGGACCAAGCTTCTTCCGTAGCTCACAAAGACCACAACACGCATGTCATTTCACTCTTGTGAGGCTATATAAGAAAGATTCTCTCTACTAAGCCTTTGCAACTACAACTTTTGAGTATCATCAATATGTCAATTTGGTTGTTAATCTTAAGAGGAAGTGGAGACAATAAAGGATGCAAAGTGTTGGGAAGTATTCTTAAATGTTAAGATTTATTCTTGAAAGAAGATAGCTTTTTGGACCACATGGTATTAACTTACGCACCACTTATTTGTAAGGTGCAATTGTAATTTATTCCATCTATTACTTGTAAATGGGAGATTATTATGTTTTTGTAGAAATTACATGAGATTTTGGGCTCACTCCCATGCAAGTTATAATCTCTCTCGGAGTTAAATCTAGAAGAGCCACAATGGATGTGAGAGTTGGAAATAACATTTACTCTCTTGTCCTTAGACTAGGTCCAATTAAGCTAAGTTGTATGCATAAATTGAGAGAAGGACCAGTCAAGAGCTCCAAAAAGGGGTGGGATACCCAATTTTAAGTGGGAAACCCTAACCCTAACCCTAATCTATAAAAGGTGACAAAGTGAATCAAGAGCTCATTCTTGTGTGTGCAACTTTATATGTTCAAGCTTTCTTTTCCTTCTCTTGATTCCACCATATATATATATATATATATATATATAGAGAGAGAGAGAGAGAGAGAGTTCTTCTCTCTTCTACATGTTATGTACTTCTTGACAAATCTACATTCATTTCACACACACACACACACACACACACACACGTGTGTGTGTGTGTGCATGCGTGCGTGCGTGCGTGTGTGTGTATGCGTGTGAGTGTGAGTGAGTGAGTGAGAGTGTGTGTGTGCATGAGCACACGTGCATGTGAGTGAGTGCATGAGTGAGGGATCATGAAGGATAATATTCATTTTCTCTTTTTCTTGTTTACATTATCTTGGTGGTTTTGATGTGAGAACCTAGCTTGGGGGGAGCATTCACTTAGATTGTGTGGCCATTTGCTTCTTTTGGTAGGAAACTATAACAATAAGATTAATAAAAGATGAGCCTACTACAACTTTGAGTCCTTGTTCTTTCTTGGCTTTGATGGGATTGAGAAAGAGATAGAGCTATTGGCTTAGAGCTATGGCACAGTCCAACCAAATGAGAGGTACTTGAGCTATGGTAGTTGCAAGAATAAGAGAGTCCATCCAATGTCCCACAATTTAGCTCTCGGGTGATACCAAAATTTTGGTTCTACTTTTAGGATTATTGTCACATTAGATTAGTTATGCTTCGTGAATTACTTATTTTTGTGTGTTTGAAAAGAGGCTTAAAGAAACAAAACAATGGCACTCTAACTACTTTGTGTATACTTAGGTTTGCGTCTACATGTACTCCAATTTGAGTCTATGTGTACTTCAGTTTGAGTCTACATGTACTTGAATTGAGATATTAGCATGCAAGATAAACTTAGACCTAGACTAGCTAACTTCACTAAGCTAACTTACTCACCATGTTCATGACTAGAGACATTAAAAATAGAGACCTTGAAGTGATTGACAGATGTTACAAGTATGCATAGGGCCAAAGTCAAGTTGCGTTACCATGGCTTAACTTGTGAGTCTTAACTTGCTCCATATAGACTTGAACATGCATCCTCATTAAGGACTTACCATGCATCTCTCACCATGTGTCACCATCCTCATCATGCTCTACATAGCATAGCATGGGCATCTTCATTAACCACAAGTACTGACCACAAGTATTCACTTGGATTGTGTGGCCATTTGCTTCTTGCTTCAATAGCAAACTGTAACAAGAAGATTAATAAAAGATATGCTTACTAACTTTGAGTCTTTATTCTTTCTTGGCTGGGATGGGATTGAGAGAGAGATAAAGCTATTGGCTTAGAGCTATATTGTAATCCAACCAAATGAGAGGTAGTTGAGCTATGGTAGTTGCAAGAATAAGAGTGTCCATCCAATGTCCAACAATTGAGCTCCCGAGATGAGACCAACATTTTGGTTCTATTTTTAGGATATATGAAAAAATAAATTCTTCAAGGCACTTGTATTCTCACCATATGGTGGGATAGGAGGCTTACATCCTTTATTGAGAAGAAATAATGAGAACCAATCTCCCACTTTTATGCCTCACTTACTCAAAAATATGCATGGGTAGATTAGGAGATCAAATTGGTTTGAAGTTTGAGTAGTACTGCATGGGATACATTAGGATCATTGAAAAAGAAATTTAAGAAAGCTTAGAAAATCTCCAAAAAGAACTTGTTAATATTTTGTGGTAACATTGTGCTTGAAGACTTATTTACTGTCACATTAGATTAGTTATGCTTCATAAATTACTTATTTTTGTGTGTTTGAAAAGAGGGTTGATGAAACAAAATAGTATCACTCTGACTACTTTGTGTGTACTTGAGTTTGAGTCTACATGTACTTCAATTTGAGTCTATTTACACTTCAATTTGAGTCTACATGTACTTGAATTAAGATATTAGCATGCAAGATAAACTTAGACCTAGACTAGCTAACACTTCACCAAGCTAACTTACTCACCATGCTCATGACTAGAGACATTAAAAATAGAGGCCTTGAAGTGATTGACAGATGTTACAAGTATGCATAGGGCCAAAGTCAAGTTGCATTACCTTGGCTTAACTTGTGAGTCTTAAAAGAAGGGGATGCAATGGCAGTGGAGAAGGAGAAGAGGAAGATGCGGAAGAGAAGAGCACACACAATGTAGGTGTTGTCCAACTGAACTGACAGTCTTATTGCACTATCATATTATATATGAATAAAGAATGGGTGGTCACAGTATACACGGGTAGACCCAGAGGCCTTTTACCCCAACAACCTCCCACGAAAAGGCCAACGTGGCTAGGGAGTGAAAACAAAGAAAAGAAAAGAAAAAGACAAGATGAGGAATCATAACATCTCACCCAATGCCCAATCGGAAAGCGAGCTGTGCAAGAAGTGTTGGGAACCTCTGCAGAAGAAGAGTCAAGCATCCCCGAGTCCATGATATCCAGGAGATAAGCAATCCTGCAGCTCCATACTGTTAAAGATGTGGGATCTAGAGCATGGCAAATACGATAGCTATGGAGGATGGAAGATAAAGACACAACTCATGTTGACATGACAATGTAGGACAACTGTTACACAAGTGAATTAGGTTTCAAGATTGAGACTTGAACTCATAAACACAATCTTGTGTATGGACAACAATGACACAGAAACTTGACATAAGAGACAAGTACTATTGCATTATCATCATGTGAAAGTGATAGTTCAAGTACATCATTATATAGAGTTCTTTGGTAGCACTTAACATCCACTGTGCATATGTGATTTTGTCTCTCTTCATAGAATGGACTGCATCTTCTTAGCCTAGTTGTCTTATACAAAGGGACTAAAGTAGGTGTGACTGCAAATATCTCAACACCCCTCCTCAATCACAACCAAAAGTACAAAGTGTGTAGAGACTTTAGTAAAAGAAACACCTACAAAGTGTGGGCACACCATAAACATGGGAAAACGCCAGAGGTTGTTGCAGAAAAGGCTAACTGTGGGCACCATAAACATTATGAACATCCAGAGGCTATAGCAGAGGCCTTACAAAGTGTACAGAGGCTGTAGTACAAGGATAACTAAGGAGTTTTACAAGTTTATGTTTGAGACATTAGGGCTAGGAAACACAAAACTAAAAAAGTCTATCTAAATAGAAGGACTGATGAGGTTTGTCCTTCTTCTAGTGGTCTTCTTCTTCTTTTTCCTTTGCTCCATTTTCTTCTTCTTCTTGGACTGCAACTAGATAGGCCTTTTGTGACCTCTTTCTTGCGTGGCAGAACTTCTCTGATGGACCTAAAAACGGGCCGACACTGGCTCATGCACTAGCCGGGCCTCGTCACTACGCACCAGACAACCCCTTGGCCTCGCGGCCAGGAGCGTCTATCAAAATCTCTGCCTTCCTAAACATTGCGTTCGTAATATGTTGTAGTCCAACTGATCCTAACCCAATATTACTCCTCAGAGGGAGTCCCTTTCACATAGCCAAAAGGCTCGAAACACATACACATGGGTTCCTCCTACGGCTGAATGCCGTCGACCCTCTGCGACTCTCCTATACCTTGGGGATTGGCCCCTCAGTGCGTCACTCAACAAATAGACACATCGCACAAAAGTCGCTCAAGGTACCAAATAAGCGTGTCCAGGAGTGTACTATTTCTTCCTCACTTGCTTTCCCCTTTGGGACCCGCGTCTACCTACAGCATGGGTACCTCACTGCCTCTCATCGTAGGTCAGGTTCTAATAAACCAATTGCAATGCATGTCCAGGAGCTGGTCACTGATACTTTTTAAATTCTTTTCACGCTCTATGCATTTGGTGGATGCCTAGTGCTCAAACATTTAGCAAAACAGTATCGTGCACAAGTGCAAAAACATTCTTTTAATGGTTTCCAACTACCGTTCGTGCTTCGTTGCCTAGGCCTAGCACTGAGGTGATCCTCGTGCTATTAAGCTCTTAATTTTAATCATCATCCGTCCTAAATGCTATGCATGGAAATAAACAACTTTTCCATCATCTCACACGGCATTTAGACATATTCCAACTTCTCTACCCTTCCCCGTTCAAATATTGCATCGTTGCATAGATTTACGAGGTATTTTACCATCATTTTATGTGTAAAAACCGGAAAAAACACACTAGAACAAGAAGGTGGGGTTGAACTGAGGCAAATCCTCATGCTTCAGTCCCCACAAATATTCACAAACATTGTTCTTAATTTTCATTAATTTCCCGTACCCAAAATGCATTTTTCCCCTATTTTTTGTGATTTTCCTCTATTTTCCTTTTATTTTTCCCTTATTTTTTACATTATTTAATTACTAAAAATTCAAAACAGGTTATGGGCTGTGGCCCTTAGTTCCTTCTTGCAGCAAAAATGAAAATTTAGTTGATGTTCCTATTCATTTTCCCATTTTTATGCTCAAAAACATCAATTTCCCTTTATTTTTACATATTTTACGTGTTTTAGTGTATTATTTTGAGTCACAAGATGCATATTTTTCTGATTTGCTGATTATGATTAGCAAGTACTCATGGAAAACAACAACATAACCAATTTTTAGCCCACATGAACAACATTTTATCAATCAAAAGCCATAAAATCTCAAATTTCCTTTGAAGAAATTGAATTATCGCTTATTTGTGTGTTTCGGGTTTCATGTCCATGGCTATAAATTTGAAAATCAGCAGCACTTCATGCTCAGCACGATCACAAATCACCATTTCCAGCCCGTGGAGCAATCCGATCCATGCCGGACATGCCTCCATCATTCTTTCTTCTTCCTTCTTCTTCCCACATGAACTCCCCCTTAGAGGAGAGAGAGGGAGGAGAGAGAAATACTGATTTCCTCTCTCTCTCTACAGGCTGCCATTCCCCACGTGGATTGAAGCGATGCGGAGCAAAGGTCGAATGTGGAAGCCTGACATAATTGAATCCATAGCTTACTTGACAAGATGCATCTCGATTTGGGGGGGGGTGCGTTTTTTTCGGCGGCTATCTGCACGCCACTTCCTTCCCCTCCACGAAAAAAATTGGGGGGTGGGGGAGCCAAAGGGCACCCCCCACTAATCACACCCTTTGAAATTTCAAATTTGGCCCTTTTTTTGGGCACCCCGGCCGGTTTCGGGCCAACTTCCGCATACGAGCTCCGATTGACGTGCTGTAAATTTTTGGGCATCCGCCTCGGCATCTCGAACAGGACTGCAGCTCCCACATCCCGTCCTGACTGATAGAAAAATTACTAAAAATCCGGACGTGTCACTTGGGCACCCGTCAGCTGCTTGTTGCTTAAAATCGTCCTAGATCGAGCCGCCGCCTTTGATGGTGAATATTTTTCCCTTGATATTCATAATTTTTAGCTATTTTTAAGCACTTCCCGTCACCTAAATTCCACTCTCATTGGCGACCACGGGATAGGGCGACTCAGCCCGTCGAATCCACGAACATATCTGCACATAAACAACCAAAGAAGCATCAAATTGATACAAAATAAATATATAATAAAACTCAGCACCATGCTCCCCCTACCCCTGGACAGAACCAAGGCATGACATCCACAAGGAGTAGGCCTAGCATCATCTAATAGAAGATCCAAAGTGAGTCGCTAACCAACTGCTCCAACACAGCCAAACTAAAAAGAACTGTCAAAGAGGTTGCCCTAATCGGTAGTCTGAACTACTTACCAACTAAACACAACTAGGAGCTCCTACAAGGCGAGGAATCCTATAGCCTGATCAAGGAGTATTTTCTTTCAGTACATTTCTTCTTTTAGGGTTTTTATTTTATTGACATACTTGGGCATGTAAAAAGGAGGGAGCTGAGCGTAGTGACCCAAGGAGAACAGGGCATCGGTCTCAGGACCTGTCTCGGCACCCAAGAACCTACTAAGCCCTCGCAAGGCGACACTTAATCCTTTTCTAACGCTCACTTTTATTTTCGCTCCAACCTTCCTTGTTTTGTTATTTTTTCCAGCAAGAAGCCACCCCTAGGAAGACAAGGTATCAGCCCCGGGTCTGATTCGTCCCCAGGAACCTACCAGGCCTTCGCAAGGCGATGATCAACTGCTTATATATTTTCATTCCCTTTCTTTTCTTTGATAGGGGTTAGAACCCCTTTTTACACACCTTCGTATTTGTATTCATCTTGTCGGATGTACAGGGTTTCTTGGCATCATCATTATTATCTTCTGGCAGGCTTCTCTAACTGCCTCACTACTAACAAGAACTCCCAGAACGGCTGCCTAGCAGGCTAGCAGAACAGGGCCACTAGGACTGCCTTCTAAAACAGGTCTTTCGATGCCTGACAATGTCTTTACAGGAGGCAATGACCACTCCGACCTCCCTCAAACATACATAGCCTGAACCTGGGACTTCATGCCTTGGTTGCCGGTCCCCAACAAAAATGTTCCCCCTCGACAAGTACAAAGACGCATATAACAGGAAAGAAAAGTACTCGTAAAGGAGAAATATCACCTGGATTGGCCACAAGAAGCTTCCATCGTAGCAAAGGCTCCGCCAGGCTCCACCAAATTCCACTAACCACGAAACCTGTCCAGCACAACACTTAAAACAGAAACCCAATTAAACACACCCGCACTAGACAAGGAAATGGCCCTCTTGGCCTAATGAAATGAAACTTGACTTTGCTTTAAAACTAAATCGGCCCTCTTGGCCTAATGAAGTCAAACAATACTACGCATAACATCCACCTGGCAACAACCATGATAGACAGCAAAGCATACTATTCCCAGGGGAACAGAGGCTCGTAGCCCTAAACTAGGTGCATTAAATTTTGACCCATCCCTCCTGCGTATATCGCACGAGGTGTTCGCATCACATGTCGTCTAACCAGTCTATGGGTCCAAGATAATAAAGGCAGATGAGTCTCGCTTACCCTCTGCATCACCCAGATTAACCATCGTCTGCCAAAGAGGGCATGTTCAGAAAGCATACCCCACAAACGACCAGGTCTTGTCTCACCATCAATAGATATATCGGGACAAGGGCCACAATTAAAGAAGAGGTCTTCTTCATACACGAAATTAGCCAATGAATCGGCAAACTGATTCCAATTCCGTGGAATCAGCTGAAAAGATACTCTATCGAATTCATCTAGCAGGGCTATGGCAGTATGATGCTACATGCAAAGGATGGGGTTTCGTACCATGTATGTCCCATTGAGTTGATTTAAAACCAACTGAGAGTCCCCTTTCACCAACAACTGGCGGATACCACCCATCTTTGCAATGTTCAAACCCATTATCAGGGCTTTGTATTCTGCCATATTATTGGTAAAATTCACCCCGAGATAAACAGCTAACTTCATGACAATGCGTCGTCGGGGGTCTCGGATGACAACTCCTACACTTCCTTTTTTGGATGCACCCCTGGACGCCCCATCAAAGTACAAGGTGTACGTCCATAAAGGGTTTACATATCCCGCCATCCTGAACTCTACTCGTAATTATGGTAATCGAAATTCAGCATATTCAACGGGTGGACTGTAGGCTCCATCCCTCCATCATTATTGAATTCAACAGGGATGCTCGTCAAAATTTGTAGGCAATGATGGCAGAAGACCTTGATCTCCCAAATAAATGTCCCGCCTTCTTGCTCAAGCACCTTATATCCTTTGCTCCACCAAATGAGCTTTCCTTGATGATACCTCTGTTCTAAATATGGGTGTTCTAAATAAGGGATCAAACGACCCATCAACCTCTATCACGATTTCCTTGCAGATATTTGATCGATCTCTCCTAGACCTGCAAGGCAGTCATAGCATTAGTGCAATCAGAAATAATAAGGTTTAATCTTATTAAGATTAACCTTATTTTTAAATTCTATCCCCTCAAGGTCAGCTAACAAAACTGTGGATTTATTCTTTCCTATTCTAACGATCCTATAGGGCCCATCCCATTTGGGCTCTAGCTTGCTTGGAAATAATTCACGTCATGCGTCATAATACAGAACAAGTTGTCCTTTCTTGAAGGTGTATTTCTTGGCTTTGATGTCGTGTAACTCCTCATTCGGCGCTTCGCCACTTCTTGGTGCAATAAGCTCTGTAGTTTAAGCTCATCTAAATGTGCCAGTGTCGTCAAGCGCTCAAAAAGTGCACCTTCATCGCTCAAAGAATGATTGATGGCAAATCGAATAGTCAGCAGCTCAATCTCTAAAGGCAAGTCACACTCCTCCCCATATACTAACTTGAACGGGGTATGGCCAGTGGCTCGTTTGAAAGTCGTATTGTAGGCCCACACTGCCACGTATAACTTTTTATCCCAATCCCATTTCTTTTCCGATACAATTTTGGACAGGATGCCCACAAGCTGCTTGTTGGTGCTTTCAACTTGCCCATTGGCTTGCGGGTTATATGGGGTTGTCTTGTTATGCTTGATTTGCCACATCTATGTCAAACCTTTGATCACCTTATTCAGGAAATGGGTTCCGCGGTCCGACACTAATTCTTTCGGTGGACCAAAATGACATATTATCTGCTCTAAAAGGAAACTAGGAGTTTCCTTAGCATCATCTTTCCTTGTTGCACGTGCTTCTGACCACTTTGTGAAGTAGTCAGTTGTTTGCGACAATGATATACCTCTTTTGCGCAGTCGACGACGGAGTAATAGGACCCACAAAGTCTATTCCCCACTTCTCAAATGGAAGTATTGCCATAATAGGGTTGAGTGGTCGTTTCCTATTCTCTCGACTATCATGTCGTTTGCAAATATCGCATCTCTTAACATACGCAAACGCATCCTGGAAGATGGCAGGCCACCAATAACCTGCTCTTAAAGCTTTTTGTGCTGTAAGCCGTCCAGCAAAATGGCCGCCGCAAGCAGAATCATGGCACTCTTCCAAAATGAATGGCACCTCGTCAGGCATCACACATCGGCGATAGATGTCATCAACCCCTTGCCGATATAATGTACTTGCGATCAAGGAAAAATTTAACGCTTGCTGCTTAATTTTCCTTCTCTCAGCTTTAGATAATTCGGATCCCGCCTCTCCCGTCGATAAATAATGCGTTATTGCAGCGTACCAGGAGGGAATAGATGCATCTATTTTAAATATTAACTCCATGTCACTACCTTCAGCCGCAGATTCTTTTGGCTCCCCAAAGTCCACAAGGCATTCCACGATGCCTTGCAACCTTGGTGGCTTACTCCTGATTTCATAATCAAATTCCTGCAAAGTGATTAACCACTTTGCTAAACGATCAGGCGGCTGTAGCTTATTCATCAATAATCGAAGCCCCTCCGCCTTCGTATAAAGCACAACTTTCTCATAGAGAATATAATGCCTGAATTTCTTGGTCCCAAAGACCATCGCTAGACACAACTTCTCCATGTAAGTATAATTGATTTTGGATACCCCCAGCTTCTGACTGGCAAAAGCGATCGGGTGGTACCACTTCTCTTCCCAAATTTGGGCTAAACAGCAGCTGATACTATACATGGTGGCTGCTGAGAATATATAGAACGCCTCACCTCTTTTACGTGCTTTTAAAACGGGCGCTCTTGCTAGCTCTTGTTTCACATCCTGGAATGCTATCTTACAAGGGTCACCCCATACAAACGAACAGCTAAAGGACAATAAATTTGTAAGTGGCAATGTTCTTTCTGCCAACGCGTTTATGAATCTACGGTAATAACCAACCGAAGATAGAAAGCTATGAACTTCCTTCGGAGTGCGTGGTGGACCCATGGCAACTATAACTTTGACTTTCTCGGGGTGTGTCGCAATTCCTACCGAACTGACTACATGACCCAGCAATAGCCCATAAGGTACTCCAAAAACACACTTCCGTGGGTTTAGGGCAATGCAGAATTTTCTACAGCGCTCGAAGCATTTTCTTAAAATGATCAACTGCCTTCCTCTCACGGTGGCGGCCCCTAAGTCATCAATAAACACCTTCAACTCTTCGGGGGATATGTCACCGAATGTCTTATCTGTTGTTCGTTGCCAAGAACCAGGTGCATTGCATAAACCAAAGGCCATCACATGGTACGCAAAAGTACCAAATACAGTAATAAAAGCTGTTTTCAACTTGTCCTCTTTTGCAATTGCCATCTGGTTATATCCTGCAAAGCAATCCATGAACGAATATATCTCCCTACCCGCTAATTGATCCAAAATCTGGTCAATAAATGGCAACGGGTAGTAGTCCTTAACTGTCTGCTTATTCAACTCCCTAAAGTCTACACATAAACGGATTTGGTTATTCTTCTTCTTTCTAATCACAACTGGCGAACACCATTCCGTGTGTTGCACAGGAAAAATCAAACCTGCTTTTCGAAGCTTCTGTAACTCTTCAAACAACCCGTCCCTTAGTTCGAAAGACATACGCCTTACTTTCTGCCGTACAGGATGACTGCCCTCTTTCAACGGAATTGTATGAACAGCAAGACTAGGAGGAATGCCTCTTAACTCATCATAACTCCAGGCAAAGATATCGCGGAATTCCTGAATCAAGGCCACATAGTCCTCCCTTTCTGCTGTGCTGAGCATAGAACCTAATTTGATTGGCCACGAATCATCATGCGTACCAAGGTCTAGCTTGATAACATCTGCATCTCTTATACGATCTTGGGCCTCTATCGGCTCGTTCAAAGTGATATGATAGATGTCCTCCGTGGTGGATCCCTCTTTGGACTCATCACTCGATGATGTCTCACTGGCAGATAAATCTTCTAGTGTCTCCAATTCTGTAGAAGATAGAGGAGCTCTCTCACTCTGCGGCGGGGACTCAGGATAAGCATCAACCACCACACGCTGGGCACCTCTGCCAAATATTAGCTGACCGGCGGGTATATCCACTTGGCAGTCCGCTTGCAAGATCCAAGGTCGTCCGAGTAATACTTGGTAACTTGGACGGCCTGCAAAACGAATCACCCTAAAGTCCAACAGGCATTCTACATTTGCAACAGTGACATGGACCTTAGTAGTACAGCCTTCCGGCTGTCTCAAACTATCATCTGGCATTCTGAGAATTATGGAGGTATCTTTCTGGATCGCAAGACCCAACCTTTCCATCAGTTCAGAACTCATAATGTTAACAGATGATCCCGTGTCGACAATGGCATAATCTACTAATATCCCATCGACATAGGCTGCAACCCTTGGGCAATGCTTCTCACATGCTCGAACCAGTCATCACCAACTCGCGCAATACCCAAAGGTTCTACGATATACCCGGTACATAGGATCTTTCTAAATTCCTTGCGTACTCCTGGGGAAACCTTAATAAGCTGTAAAAGATTTACATCCGGCTTGACTTCGCAAAGAGAGCTCGCCAAATCGAATTCATGATAGTTTGATAGAGCTCGCTTTTCACGCCAAACCATCCGCTCTTTAGGTCGCTGAACCGGCTTTATTGCCTCTTTTTTAACTTTCACCTTCTTCTTTGATGGTTCCTTATTGGCTTTACTCTCTACGGGCTTCAAAGGTCCCCCTTCCATGGCGGGATCCAATACTTGCATTCCTTTGTCGCCTTGTTTAGGGTATCCGTCGATAGGCTTATCCTTGTCGGCTTCTCTACCCTTTTGACCTCTTGTAAGGACAGCTCGCAGATTAGAGGTTTCAGCATCATTCACGCGTACAGCCTCGATCAAACTGACCCCACTACCACTTGGTAGCTCCTCCACTGTAGTATTTGGTCATTGAAGTATTTGTTTAGGCCCGTCCTCTCGCTGGGAATCATTTCCTTGGGCACGATGATTAATAGGCCCTGGTTGCCGACTACCTCGTTGGAGGGAACTGATCTTACTCCAACAAGTAGCTACTAAATGGCCAGATTTTCCACAAATGTCGCACTTAACATTTGGGCAATTTCTTGGATAGTGCTGCCCGCCACACCATTTGCAACTAAACCTCGAAGGTGCACCCTCCTCTGGGTATCTACTTCCTATCAAATTTTGTTGTTTTTTAAGGAAGTTGACATCAACAGCTATTTGTCGATACTGCTCCGTAATCATATTGGTATAATGCTTCATCATGTCCTTAACCTCGCCAAGAACATTGGAAGCACTCGACTCATAGCCTTGGTCATTACCATGTCGTTCCATCGGCCTAACAATTCGATTAGGCACTGGTTGTTGAGCCACAGGCATGGTATTAGAATTGACCGCCTGGCCTCCACCATTTGGAATCATTTGACTGCCCGTAGGCATCAACATGCTAGGGGGAGCTGGTAATAAAGGGACATTCTGCATCATGTTTCCTCTCCCATTAGGGTTAGCCATCGCTATCCCTTGGCCACTACTGCCATTAGCCATTGCCACATTATTTCCCAATACTAAACCCATATTCGAATTGCCTCGAGAAGCATAGGCTGCTTGTAGTCGGGATTCCACCTCTTGTGCTCGTGTAATGGCAGTATCTATATCCCCCAAGGGGACATTACTCAACTGCAATTGGATATTAAAGTCCAAACCATGTAGGAAATATTGCAATTGGGCAGCTGCGGGGATAGGAATAGAGGTGTCCAACTTACGGAAAACCTCTTTTATTTTCTTCGCATACGCACGAATATCCTCATGTGGTTCTTGGCGGGTCACATTGAGTACACGCAACCAATATTGCCCACCCCTTTCAGGGGCAAACTCCCTTCGAAAAGCTCCATAAAATGAATCAATATTCAATATGGTTCCAGCTTCTAAACCATGATACCATATGGCAGCTCTTCCTTTGAGAGTCATATTGAAGAACATCATTAAATGTCCTTCTTCTTGGATGTGACAGTTAAACATCAGCTTTTGAAACTCCCTAATGTGGAGTTCCGCGTCTTCCTCAACTAGCCCGTTAAAAATGGGTAGCGGGTAACCTAGAGCCGGCAAATCTGTCGTT
Organism: Lygodium microphyllum; assembly: GCF_053477565.2. Lineage (NCBI taxonomy): Eukaryota > Viridiplantae > Streptophyta > Polypodiopsida > Schizaeales > Lygodiaceae > Lygodium > Lygodium microphyllum. Next base: position 162,713,547 of record NC_141141.1, on the reverse strand, counting down.
CCTGCAAGAATTGCAATAGGCTGCGCCATGACGAAAATTGGTTTTGCACTAGGAATAGGGGACGGTGGGGTTACACCTCCCGTACTTGATGTAGACTGGCTTATGGCAGAAAGGGGAGCACTAGAGCTTCCACCTTCTCCTAACTTGCTGCTTGTGGCCCCAAGACCACTAGATCCACTCCCTCATAAGGGTTCAGCACCGCCACGCTTAGGAGAATATCTCCTAAAAATTTCAGCACGTCGCCTAGCTCTTTCGTCTCTTCCTTGCTTTTGGATTTCTGCTAGACGACGCTTATCAATAAATAACGGATTAATCTCAGTATCCTTTGGCATAAACTGCTAGTTGGTCCTTAGACAACCAGGATTCGAGGACCGCCACTTTTAAGCGGCTCCTGGTAGACGCACCACTGATGGACCTAAAAACGGGCCGGCACTGGCTCATGCACTAGCCGGGCCTCGTCACTACGCACCAGACAACCCCTCGGCCTCGCAACCAGGAGCGTCTATCAAAATCTCTGCCTTCCTAAACATTGAGTTCGTAATACGTTGTAGTCCAACTGATCCTAACCCAATATTACTCCTCAGAGGGAGTCCCTTTCACATAGCCAAAAGGCTTGAAACACATACACATGGGTTCCTCCTACGGCTGAATGCCGTCGACCCTCTGCGACTCTCCTACACCTTGGGGATTAGTCCTTCAGTGCGTCGCTCAACAAATAGATACATCGCACAAAAGTCACTCAAGGTACCAAATAAGCGTGTCCAAGATGTCAAGAATCGCGTGGTGGAGGGGGTTGCTCAAGATGCTGCACCGAACACACACAGAATGCACAAGGAGAAGCTCACTCAAGAGACAAGAAGAGAGATGGAGGGCAAAACGTTTTCTTGCTGATTTCTTCTTCTTCTTCCACACTCTTTACAATGTACACAAAGTATAGATAAGATACAACATAAAAGGAAAGTGGCCTACTAAGTCAAACAATGCATAACCGACTACACTAGTCGACTGGCGCTATAACTATGCCAGCTGTAAATAGGTGTAACAACCTAAATATAATAAGTAATGAGTCAGTGGCCATGTGAGGTGCATAATGACCACCGACATGCTAAGTATAGACGTGTGGACCCATCTAACCAGGCGGTCCATCATCAATGTCCGCATGTGTTGAGCTTGTCATCTCAACACTCCCCCTCAAGCTCAACTGCATCTCTGCAACTCCAAGTAAGCTTCGAAACTTTTGAAGCTTCTCTGTACCCAATGCCTTCGTGAAGATGTCAGCTATCTGATCCTATGTGCTGACATACACCAAGTCAATCTCACCTGCTAGTACATTCTCTCTCACGAAGTGATAGTGTACCTCAATATGTTTTGTCCTGGCATGGAACACAGGGTTCCTAGCCAACTGTATACTGCTCATGTTGTCACAATAAATGACAACTGGACCTTCCACCTGAACATCCAAATCAGCCAATAGCTTTTGCAGCCATACTACCTCACATGCTGCAACAACAGCACCTCTATACTCAGCCTCTGTACTCGACAAAGCAACTGTAGATTGCTTTTTGCTACTCCATGCAACTGCTGCACTACCAAGAGAGAACATGTATCCGCTGGTAGATCTTCTATCAGACATACTACCTGTCAAGATTGTGGGAGAGAAGGAAGGAGTCTCACTTGTAGCTTTCTTGCTTGCACAATGGGGGAATACACACAAGGGTGGAGGCTGAAAACAGTTTTCCTCTTCTTAGTTGTGAAAGCCAAAAGAACTCAAATACAAAGAAATAGAAGAACCCTATATATGGGTCTCAAACCAAACTCAACTAACTAAGGTGGCATACTAATTGAGCCACGAACTAGAGTAGATAAGGATAGCTATCATGTAGCTATTATTCATGGGCGGTGTACCAACTACCTCTGCAACTGACAAGTCGGTGACATAAATACACAACGGTCACCCTGGCGTATCACGAGTGGAGCTCGATATCTCAACACTCCCCCTCGAGCTCAATCCCAATTCCTGCACACCAAGCAGGTCTCTGAACTTGCGCAGCTTCTCTCCGCCCAATGCCTTTGTGAATATGTCAGCTACTTGATCCTCTGTGCTGACATAAACTAGATCAATAAGACCTAGTAAAACCCTCTCTCGCACATAGTGATAATGCACCTCAATGTGCTTTGTTCTAGCATGATAGACTGGGTTATTTGCCGAGTGTATACTACTCATGTTGTCACAATAAATGACAACTGGCCCATCTGTAACCTGATGCATATCATAAAGTAGCTTATGCAACCAAGCTACCTCACATGCAGCCATTGCTGCACCCCTGTACTCAGCCTCTGTACTCGACAAGGCAACTATAGGCTGTTTCTTGCTGCTCCAAGTGACTGCAGCACTCCCAAAAGAGAACACATATCCACTGGTAGATCGTCTATCAGAAATGCTACCAGCCCAATCAGCATCAGTGTATCCATGCAACTGTATCTGAACCCCAGTCTCATAAAATAGTCCATACTGCAATGTGGACTTCACATACCTGAGTATGCGTCTAGCCGCATCCAAATGCGATTTCCTTGGAGCCTGCATAAACTGACTTACCAATCCAACAGCATAGCTCAAATCTAGCCTGGTAATAGTCATATAAATCAAGCTTTCTACTATGCGTCTGTACATAGTAGGGTCTTCCAGAAGCTCACCTGCATCTGCGCTCAGCTTCACATTCTGCTCCAAAGGAACTGAAATAGGCTTACAGCCTGCCATCCCATATTTGGACAGCATGTCCAATCCATACTGCCTCTGCAAGAGCTGTATCCCACTTGGTGATCTAATCACCTCAATGCCCAAGAAATAACGCAGCTCTTCCAAATCCTTCATCTCAAACTTCTGCTTCAATAGCATTTTCACATGAAGGATATCTTCATCACTGTCACCTGTCATAATCAAATCATCAACATAAATGACAAGTAGCATAATACCTTTCTCTGTTTTTCTCACATAAAGTGAGAAATCTGCCTTGGAAATCTGAAAGCCAATAGTGACAAGATACTGTCCTATCTTGTCAGACCATGCTCTAGGTGCTTGCTTCAAGCCATACAAGGCTTTCTTCAACCTGCAAACAAACTCAGGATGAACAGCATGCAGATAACCTGGTGGCTGCTCCATATAGACCTCTTCTTGCAAATCACCATGCAAGAAGGCATTCTTTACATCCATCTGATGTAAAGACCATCCCTTTGATGCAGCCATAGCAATGACTGCTCTTACGGTTGCCATCCTTGCAACCGGACTGAATGTTTCTTCATAGTTAATGCCATATGTTTGTGCATACCCCTTGACTACTAATCTTGCCTTGTATCTGTTCACAGAACCATCTGCATTGTGCTTCACCTTATAAACCCACTTACAGCCAATTGCATTTTTACCTTTAGGCAAAGATACCAATTCCCATGTAGCATTTGCTTCCAAGGCATCCATTTCTTCATCCATGGCTTTCTCCCATTTTTCTTTTCCCATGGCTTCCTCAAAAGAAGTGGGTTCTGGTTCCTGTATCACTTTAACCATATATGCATAGTGAATGACTGTAAATCCATCATATTTCAGCCTATCCACAGGATACCTAGCTCTCGTAGACCTGCGCAAAGTAGGTTCACTCCCAGGTGCTCTCAAAACATCCCTGGTCTTCCTTACTCCAGGTGTAACAATAGAAGGAATACCCAACTCATCATCAATGCTCTGTTCTGAGCCACTGGATTCACCATCCACATAAGAGTGACCTGCATTCACATCAAACATGGGCTGATCAACCTTCTCTTTTCCTTTTCGTGATACCTGCATACCACTATCTGCATTACTTTGAGAAGATTCTCCTGATCTCAATCTGCTTGTCCATGGCGAAGAATGTGAACCACTGCTAGAGGACGCTCCAGGTCCACTAATATTTTGTGACTGCTGCTGTGAATTCTGTGCAGCATTACCATTTTGTGCATCTACATCATCAATCACATTTATTGGTTTATACCAGCTACTCATCTCATAAAAAACAACATCTCTGCTCACTGTAAACTTACGAGTAGAAGGGTTATAGCATCTATACCCTTTTTCCTGCAGAGAGTAACCAATAAAGATGCACTTCTCAGCTTTTGGATCCAACTTGGATCTCAACTCATCTGGCACATGTACATAGGCAATGCAACAAAAAATTTTCAAATGAGAAATATCTGGTTTCCTACCAGTATACCTCTCCTCTGGAGTCATTCCATGTATTGCTGTAGTGGGAGTCCTGTTCATTATGTAGACTGCTGTAGCAACTGCTTCAGCCCAATAAAAATTTGGCAAGTCTTTTTCATTGAGCATGGCACGAGATACCTCTCCAATATGCCTATTTTTCCTTTCTGCAATTCCATTTTGTTGTGGGGTATGACTGCATGTATATTGTTGCTTTATGCCATGCTCCTACAGGAACCTTGCAAACTCATTTGAGAGGTACTCTCCCCCTCCATCTGACCTTAGGCATTTTATCTGCAGGCCTGTTTCTTTTTCAACCATCGCTTTAAGAGTTTTGAAATGCCCAAAAACTTCACTTTTCTTTTTCATAAAATACACCCAAACTTTTTTGCTATAGTCATCAATAAAACTGACAAAATAATGACAGCCTCCAAGAGATGCAGCTTTAGTTGTCCACACATTAGAGTGGATTAATTCCAATGGCTTCTTACTCTCTTGAACATGTCTAGGAAATGGTTTCCTTGCCTGTTTTCCAAACTGAGAGGCTTCACATACCTTATGCATTTCTGCAACCTTGAATTTCGGCAAACCTGCAACAATATTTTGGGCTTGCATTGATTTAAGTCGCTGTACATTAACATGACCAATGCGTTTATGCAAGATATCAATATCTGCAACTACACCGGTCCCATGTGCAAACATTGCTGCACTCAATTCAGACATGTCTGCATCCAATGTAAACATTCTGCCCTTCTTCTTTCCTTTTGCTATCAAGCGACCTTTATTTTTCATATCCTCAACAAAGCATCCATGAGGATTAAATCTGACCTGCAAGCCCTGCTCAACCATTTGACCAACAGAAACCAGATTCTTGGTGATATTTGGGATATGAAATACATCGGAGAGGTATTTCTTTTTCCCATCCTGCATAGACAAAGGAATTTTTCCAATCTGCACAATAGGATGTGCAGTATCATCACCAGTCTCCACAAATCCTGGTTTTTCCATTTTTCTTGCATCCTCCATCCATTCTCATGACCTGTCATGTGGTTTGATGCACCTGAGTCAACATGCCATACATCATTGCTTTCTTCTGCACTTGTCACAGAATTGTTCATGTGCTGCACCATAAACAAGTGCTCATTTCTATCATCACCCTGTCTACTAGAAGATGCATAATTCCCTTGTTGCAGTTTTCCATTCATGATGTCATTCTGCTTTTTATAGCAGTCTTTAGCCATATGACCCATTTTACCACAGTAGTAGCATTCAACATTACAATTTGCATTTTGGCCTCTTTGCCATCCACCACGACCTCTTTGGCTTCCCCTGTCTCTAGAGTTACCACGTCCTCCTCCATAGGACTGGTTTTCTTGAGTTTGCTGCATATTCTGATTTCTACCACGGCCTCCATATCGGCCTCCTCTACCTCTACCTCTACCTCTTCCAGCATTTGAGTAGAAGACAGCTTCTTTTGAAGTTCCTCCTGAAGAAGATGCACCACCATTTCTCTGTTCCTCAGAAATTAGAAGAGCAATCAACTCCTCAAAATCAGGAAATCTTTCACGAACTGAAATGGATGTCCGAAACTGTGCATAATCCTTTCCTAGACCATTCAAGGTCACAGAAACTAAATCATCATCTTCCACTGGCGACCCAATGGAAGCAAGTGCATCTGCAATCTTCTTCACCTTCATGTGGTAGTCATTGATGCTCATATTTTCTCTTTGCACATTGTGCAACTCTTGCTTGAGCTGCATTTTCTTGGCTTGCGTATTTGTGCTATACATCTTTGACAGAGTATCCCATGCCTCCTTTGGCGTACTTGCATCCTGAATATGCACAATCATAGAGTCTGAAATGCTGATAGACAGCCAATACATAACTTTTCTGGCTCTCTCATGCCATGCTTTGAATGCCTGCATTTGCTTTTGATTGGGAACATCAGGAAAAACTGGTTCTTCTTCATTTCCTGCAACAAATTCCCAATATCCTTTTCCCATAAGGAAATTCGTCATTCTAAACTTTCATGCCTGGAAGTTGTTCTTGTCAAGATTTTCAGTGACAATCTGTGAAAGAGAATCAGACGCCATTACAGAATACTGCAAAAAATTATGTCACTGCAAAAAACACAGCTTCACCCTCACAAGGGCAAATCTGCAAAACTGGCGAAAGTGGTATTTGACCACACAGTCACTTCCTAGTGACGATTTTGCATAAACAGGAACCACGGATGATTCTGAAACTCCCAATGTCTCTGCGCACAAGCATACGATGCAATTTCTACAGTAACTTTTCACCGACCTGTAGAACAGTGGCTGCACAGCATAAAACTGAGCCTTTTCCTGAGTGCGTGCAGAAAACTTCCGTCTGCAAAACAGGCCCCGAAATGGCCTCAAATCAAAAAAACAAGGTCGCCATGGGCTAAAGCCCTCACCCGCAGCATATACTACCCTCTTGCTTCACCGCGAAGGGCGTCTCAACCTGAGACAATGCACTCCTGCACTTTCCGGCTGTGCTACCTGCAGAGATCTGCTCCCAAAACAGAAAATGAAAGCAACACTGCTCATCTTACCAGAACACCGCGAGCTTGGCTTGCTTTCTTGAGCTCCTTACCACGAACAAGGCTCTGATACCATGTCAAGATTGTGGGAGAGAAGGAAGGAGTCTCACTTGTAGCTTTCTTGCTTGCACAATGGGGGAATACACACAAGGGTGGAGGCTGAAAACAGTTTTCCTCTTCTTAGTTGTGAAAGCCAAAAGAACTCAAATACAAAGAAATAGAAGAACCCTATATATGGGTCTCAAACCAAACTCAACTAACTAAGGTGGCATACTAACTGAGCCACGAACTAGAGTAGATAAGGATAGCTATCATGTAGCTATTATTCATGGGCGGTGTACCAACCGCATCTGCAACTGACGAGTCGGTGACATAAATACACAACGGTCACCCTGGCGTATCACGAGTGGAGCTCGATATCTCAACACTACCAGCCCAATCTTCATCTGTGTATCCAAACACCTGTACATCTGTACCTGCCTCATAGAAAAGTCCATAATGTAATGTGGACTTCACATATCTCAATATGCGTCTGACTGCATCCAAATGTGGCTTTCTAGGTACTTGCATAAACTGACTCACAAGACCAACAGCGTAGCTCAAGTTTGGCCTTGTAATGGTCATGTAGATCAAACTCTCCACTATCCTCCTGAACATAGTAGGGTCTTCTATCTCATCCCCAACATCAGCATTCAGCTTTACATTCTACTCCAACGGGACTGAAAGTGGTTTGCATGCAGTCATACCATACTTGGACAACATATCCAAGCCATATTGTCTTTGGGACAGCCATATACCATCATCACATTGTTGAGAATCAGCAATCACACTCACTCAAACAACCTCTTTGTATGGAGTCTCAGGGTCAAGGACATGCAGGCTAACTTATTCCATATGCACAATGGTACCTACTGCAGTTTCCTACTTTCCTATAAAGCATTGTACTTGCTTCCCTTCTTAATGCAATGATAGTACTCTTTTCATTTCAGTAAAGTGTCAATGTCATTGTCCACATACACAAGATTGTGTTTATAAGTCCAAGTCTCAATCTTGGAACCTAATTCACTTGTGTAACAAACAGTGTCCTTTCCATCATGAGTCTACACTTATTTCTTCATCCTCCATAGCTTCCGGTTTTGCCATGCTCTAGATCCTGCATTTCTCACATGGTATCAGAGCTCAGACGGGCATGGCACTGCTCCTCCAACTCCAGTTCACTCTCATCTAGCTCAGCTTGAGCTCAGTCCAGCTCAAGCCAAGTCTAGGACCTCATCTCCTACTCTTTCTTCTCACTGCCATGCTTGGCAGCCATAGCTACACAGCACATACCCTGCTTTGAACACTTATATCTCCTCATAGAGACCATATCTCTTCACGATTCCTTCGGGGGGAATCTTCCCCAACATAAAGACCTCCTCCTTGGCACCTCACACCTAAGCATTATACACCTTGGAGTTCAGCATTGTCAATCTTCTCTGCTTCTGCTGTGGGTGTCCTCCATAGCCAACAGGACCCAGCTCACTTGAAGCTTCTTGATCTCCCTCCACAGGCAGAATTTCAACACAATTTCTTCTGGAGAAATGTTCCTTGGCTCAGGGCGCAGCTTCCTGTCACTTTAAACACCAACATTGGTGATCTACAGCTCCAGCATTGCAGAAATTTGCTGTCGCTGTCCAGATCTGCGCCGTGCCTGTTCGAGCTCCCTGCGTGCGCCGTGCTGTCCGCGATCTACACGATTTCCATGGGGCTTTGATAGCCCATGAAGTCAACTTCCTAGACATGTAAATTTTTTTTAAAATGATCAAGTATAGCTCCTGCAATGTTGAAAAAACCAGGCCCCTGTCTCAGAAACCCTAATTCCACCATAGCCAAAAGCTTCAAAATCTTGACATTTTCATTGTTTTTTCTCACTGAAGTTATCAACAGTGATTTTAATCACTAAGCAATACTCTCTGAAGTTCATTAAAGTACTGTCACTCAGATCTGAAGGCATCAGCATCAAATCAAGAAGGGGAAGATCACTTGGATTTTAAAAAGAGTAAAAGACCTTTTATAGATCTGGTATTCATTGACACTCAGCTAGTGCTTTTTAGGACTTGTGTCTCTCAATCAATTCTTCTGTTGCTAAAATCAAATAAAGTTTGAAGTGATTTGCTACTGTTCCCGTAAATCTAACATGGGCAAAGACTCTCCAAATGCTCGATTCAAAGGAGTCGGGTTCCACACTTGGCAAACCCGCATCAAGCTCATCCTGATGAAGAAGGGTCTCTGGGCCATCACAAATGGCAAAGAGAAGAAACCTCGGGACGCTGACCTTGCAACTACTTGGCAAAAGAATGATGACAGAGCCCAAGCCATTATCAAATTGGAGCTAGACGACAGTTATATCCATCATGTGGATAACTGTGAGACCTCACAGGATACATGGACAAGACTTGACACCCTGTTCGGTGCACAATCTAAATCATCAAAGTATGGTCTCCTGATTGAGTTCTTCAGGATTGAAATGAAGTCGAGCACATCACTTGCCACACATCTTAATTACATGGAAGGACTCCTAACCCAACTTGCAGGAATCAACATTAAAATGGATGAAGATGTTTGCATCGGTGTTCTACTTAAAAGCTTGCCTCCTGAATATAATAACGTATCAACAACTTTAATCAACATGCCAAATCCTGAACTTGTTGATATCCAGGCATCACTGTTAGAAGAAGAAAAGAAGCTAAAAACCAAAGAAGAACCAAGTACCTCTAGAGATGAGCATGCATTATATGTTGGCAACAGGTACAAAGGCAAGAAGGATCAGCTCTTCTGTGACTTTTGCAAAAGGACCGGACACACCGAGAAGTTCTGCCACGCAAGAAAGAGATCCCAAAAGGCCTATCTAGTTGTAGTCAAAGAAGAAGAAGAAAATGAAGCAAAGGAAGAAGATGAAGACCACCAGGATCGGAAGGACAAGACTCATCAGTCCTTGTACTCTCATAATTCTGATAGACTATTTTAAAAGCCTTGTACTTCCTTGCCCTAATGCTTCCTGCCATAAGCTTTGTAAACTCCTTATGTAACTTGGCATTATAGTCCCTGTACACTTTGTGAGGTCCCTGTTACAGCCTCTGGATGTCCACCATGTTTATGGTACCCACACTTAGCTTTTTCTGTGACAGCCTCTGGTGTTTTGCCATGTCTGTGGTATGCCCACACTTTGCAGGTGGTTCTCATTACAGGCTCTACACACTTTGTGCCTTTTCTAGTTGTGATTGAGGAGGGGTGTTGAGAATCAGCAATCACACTCACTCAAACAGCCTCTTTGTATGGAGTCTCAGGGTCAAGGACATGCAAGCTAACTTATCCCATATGCACAATGGTGCCTACTGTAGTTTCCTACTTTCCTATAAAGCATTGTACTTGCTTCCCTTCTTAAGGCAAAGATAGTACTCTTTTCATTTCAATAAAGTGTCAATGTCATTGTCCACATACACAAGATTGTGTTTATGAGTCCAAGTCTCAATCTTGGAACCTAATTCACTTGTGTAACAAACAGTGTCCTTTCCATCATGAGTCTACACTTATTTCTTCATCCTCCATAGCTTCCGGTTTTGCCATGATCTAGATCCCGCATTTCTCACACACATCTGATCACCTCAATGCCAAGGAAGTGTTGAGATATCGAGCTCCACTCGTGATACGCCAGGGTGACCGTTGTATATTTATGTCACCGACTTGTCAGTTGCAGACGCGGTTGGTACACCGCCCATGAATAATAGCTACATGATAGCTATCCTTATCTACTCTAGTTCGTGGCTCAGTTAGTATGCCACCTTAGTTAGTTGAGTTTGGTTTGAGACCCATATATAGGGTTCTTCTATTTCTTTGTACTTGAGTTTTTTTGGCTTACACAACTAAGAAGAGGAAAACTGTTTTCAGCCTCCACCCTTGTGTGTCTTCCCCCATTGTGCAAGCAAGAAAGCTTCAAGCGAGACTCCTTCCTTCTCTCCCACAATCTTGACATGGTATCAGAGCCTTGTTCGTGGTAAGGAGCTCAAGAAAGCAAGCCAAGCTCGCGGTGGTCTGGTAAGAGGAGCAGTGTTGCTTTCATTTCCTGTTTTGGGAGCAGATCTCTGCAGGTAGCACAGCCGGAAATTGCAGGAGTGCATTGTCTCAGGTTGAGACGCCCTTCGCGGTGAAGAAAGAGGGCAGTATATGCTGCGGGAAAGGGCTTTAGCCCTTGGCGACCTTGTTTTTTTGATTTGAGGCCATTTCGGGGTCTGTTTTGCAGACGGAAGTTTTCTGCACGCACTCAAGAAAAGGCTCAGTTTTATGCTGTGCGACCACTGTTCTACAGGTCGGTGAAAAGTTACTGTAGAAATTGCATCGTATGCTTGTGCGCAGAGACATTGGGAGTTTCAGAATCATCCTTGGTTCCTGTTTATGCAAAATCGTCACTAGGAAGTGACTGTGTGGTCAAATACCACTTTCGCCAGTTTTGCAGATTTGCCCTTGTGAGGCTGAAGCTGTGGTTTTTGCAGTGACAGAATTTTTTGCAGTCTTCTGTAATGGCATCTGATTCTCTTTCACAGATTGTCACTGAAAAGCTTGACAAGAACAACTTCCAGGCATGGAAGTTTAGAATGACGAATTTCCTTATGGGAAAAGGATATTGGGAATTTGTTGCAGGAAATGAAGAAGAACCAGTTCTTCCTGATGTTCCCAATCAACAACAAATGCAGGCATTTAAAGCATGGCATGAGAGAGCTAGGAAAGTTATGTACTGGTTGTCTATCAGTATTTCAGACTCTATGATTGTGCATATTCAGGATGCAAGTACGCCAAAGGAGGCATGGGATACTCTGTCAAAGATGTATAGCACAAATACACAAGCCAGGAAAATGCAGCTCAAGCAAGAGTTGCATAATGTGCAAAGAGAAAGTATGAGCATCAACGACTACCACATGAAGGTGAAGAAGATTGCAGATGCACTTGCTTCCATTGGGTCGCCAGTGGAAGATGATGATTTAGTTTCCGTGACCTTGAATGGTCTAGGAAAGGATTATGCACAGTTTCGGACATCCATTTCAGTTCGTGAAAGATTTCCTGATTTTGAGGAGTTGATTGCTCTTCTAATTTCTGAGGAACAGAGAAATGGTGGTGCATCTTCTTCAGGAGGAACTTCAAAAGAAGCTGTCTTCTACTCAAATGCTGGAAGAGGTAGAGGCAGAAGTAGAGGAGGCCGATTTGGAGGCCGTGGCAGAAATCAGAATATGCAGCAAACTCAAGAAAACCAGTCCTATGGAGGAGGACGTGGTAACTCTAGAGGCAGGGGGAGCCAAAGAGGTCGTGGTGGATGGCAAAGAGGCCAAAATGCAAACAGTAATATTGAATGCTACTACTGTGGTAAAATGGGTCATATGGCTAAAGACTGCTATAAAAAGCAGAATGACATCATGAATGGAAAACTGCAACAAGGGAATTATGCATCTTCTAGTAGACAGGGTGATGACAGAAATGAGCATTTGTTCATGGTGCAGCACATGAACAATTCTATGACAAGTGCAGAAGAAAGCAATGATGTATGGTATGTTGACTCAGGTGCATCAAACCACATGACAGGTCATGCAGAATGGATGGAGGATGCAAAGAAAATGGAAAAACCAGGATTTGTGGAGACTGGTGATGATACTGCACATCCTATTGTGCAGATTGGAAAAATTCCCTTGTCTATGCAGGGTGGGAAAAAGAAATACCTGTCCGATGTATTTCATGTCCCGAATATCACCAAGAATCTGGTTTCAGTTGGTCAAATGGTTGAACAGGGCTTGCAGGTCAGATTTAATCCTCATGGATGCTTTGTTGAGGATATGAAAAATAAAGGTCGCTTGATAGCAAAAGGAAAGAAGAATGGCAGAATGTTTACATTGGATGCAGATATGCCTGAATTGAGTGCAGCAATGTTTGCACATGGGACCGGTGTAGTTGCAGATATTGATATCTGGCATAAACGCATTGGTCATGTTAATGTACAGCGACTTAAATCAATGCAGGCCCAAAACATTGTTGCAGGATTGCCTAAGTTCAAGGTTGCAGAAATGCATAAGGTATGTGAAGCCTGTCAGTTTGGAAAACAGGCAAGGAAACCATTTCCTAGACATGTTCAAGAGAGTAAGAAGCCATTGGAATTAATCCACTCTGATGTGTGGACTACTAAAGCTGCATCTCTTGGAGGCTGTCATTATTTTGTCAGTTTTATTGATGACTATAGCAGAAAAGTTTGGGTGTATTTTATGAAAAAGAAAAGTGAAGTTTTTGGGCATTTCAAAGCTCTTAAAGCTATGGTTGAAAAAGAAACAGGTTTGCATATAAAATGCCTAAGGTCAGATGGAGGGGGAGAGTACCTCTCAAATGAGTTTGCAAGGTTCCTGCAGGAGCATGGCATAAAGCAGCAATATTCATGCAGTCATACCCCACAACAAAATGGAATTGCAGAAAGGAAAAACAGGCATATTGGAGAGGTATCTCGTGCCATGCTCAATGAAAAAGACTTGCCAGATTTTTATTGGGCTGAAGCAGTTGCTACAGCAGTCTACATAATGAACAGGACTCCCACTGCAGCAATACATGGAATGACTCCAGAGGAGAGGTATACTGGTAGGAAACCAGATATTTCTCATTTGAAAATTTTTGGTTGCATTGCCTATGTACATGTGCCAGATGAGTTGAGATCCAAGTTGGATCCAAAGGCTGAGAAGTGCATCTTTATTGGTTACTCTCTGCAGCAAAAAGGGTATAGATGCTATAACCCTTCTACTCGTAAGTTTACAGTGAGCAGAGATGTTGTTTTTGATGAGATGAGTAGCTGGTATAAACCAGTAAATGTGATTGATGATGAAGATGCACAAAATGGTAATGCTACACAGAATTCACAGCAGCAGTCACAAAATATTAGTGGACCTGGAGCGTCCTCTAGCAGTGGTTCACATTCTTCGCCATGGACAGGCAGATTGAGATCAGGAGAATCTTCTCAAAGCAATGCAGATAGTGGTATGCAGGTATCACGAAAAGGAAAAGAGAAGGTTGATCAGCCCATGTTTGATGTGAATGCAGGTCACTCTTATGTGGATGGTGAATCCAGTGGCTCAGAACAGAGCATTGATGATGAGTTGGGTATTCCTTCTATTGTTACACCTGGAGTAAGGAAGACCAGGGATGTTTTGAGAGCACCTGGGAGTGAACCTACTTTGCGCAGGTCTACAAGAGCTAGGTATCCTGTGGATAGGCTGAAATATGATGGATTTACAGCCATTCACTATGCATATATGGTCAAAGTGATACAGGAACCAGAACCCACATCTTTTGAGCAAGCCATGGGAAAAGAAAAATGGGAGAAAGCCATGGATGAAGAAATGGATGCCTTGGAAGCAAATGCCACATGGGAGTTAGTACCTTTGCCTAAAGGTAAGAATGCAATTGGCTGTAAGTGGGTTTATAAGGTGAAGCACAATGCTGATGGTTCTGTGAACAGATACAAGGCAAGATTAGTAGTCAAGGGGTATGCACAAACATATGGCATTGACTATGAAGAAACATTTAGTCCGGTTGCAAGGATGGCAACCGTAAGAGCAGTCATTGCTATGGCTGCATCAAAGGGATGGTCTTTACATCAGATGGATGTAAAGAATGCCTTCTTGCATGGTGATTTGCAAGAAGAGGTCTACATGGAGCAGCCACCAGGTTATGTGCATGCTGTTCATCCTGAGTTTGTTTGCAGGTTGAAGAAAGCTTTGTATGGCTTGAAGCAAGCACCTAGAGCATGGTCTGACAAGATAGGACAGTATCTTGTCACTATTGGCTTTCAGATTTCCAAGGCAGATTTCTCACTTTATGTGAGAAAAACAGAGAAAGGTATTATGCTGCTTGTCATTTATGTTGATGATTTGATTATGACAGGTGACAGTGATGAAGATATCCTTCATGTGAAAATGCTATTGAAGCAGAAGTTTGAGATGAAGGATTTGGGAGAGCTGCGTTATTTCTTGGGCATTGAGGTGATTAGATCACCAAGTGGGATACAGCTATTGCAGAGGCAGTATGGATTGGACATGCTGTCCAAATATGGGATGACAGGCTGTAAGCCTATTTCAGTTCCTTTGGAGCAAAATGTGAAGCTGAGCACAGATGCAGGTGAGCTTCTAGAAGACCCTACTATGTACAGACGCATAGTAGGAAGCTTGATTTATATGACTATTACCAGGCCAGATTTGAGCTATGCTGTTGGATTGGTAAGTCAGTTTATGCAGGCTCCAAGGAAATCGCATTTGGATGCGGCTAGACGCATACTCAGGTATGTGAAGTCCACATTGCAGTATGGACTATTTTATGAGACTGGGGTTCAGATACAGTTGCATGGATACACTGATGCTGATTGGGCTGGTAGTATTTCTGATAGACGATCTACCAGTGGATATGTGTTCTCTTTTGGGAGTGCTGCAGTCACTTGGAGCAGCAAGAAACAGCCTACAGTTGCCTTGTCGAGCACAGAGGCTGAGTACAGGGGTGCAGCAATGGCTGCATGTGAGGTAGCTTGGTTGCATAAGCTACTTTATGATATGCATCAGTCTACAGATGGGCCAGTTGTCATTTATTGTGACAACATGAGTAGTATACACTTGGCAAATAACCCAGTCTATCATGCTAGAACAAAGCACATTGAGGTGCATTATCACTATGTGCGAGAGAGGGTTTTACTAGGTCTTATTGATCTAGTTTATGTCAGCACAGAGGATCAGGTAGCTGATATATTCACGAAGGCATTGGGCGCAGAGAAGCTGCGCAAGTTCAGAGACCTGCTTGGTGTGCAGGAATTGGGATTGAGCTCGAGGGGGAGTGTTGAGATATCGAGCTCCACTCGTGATACGCCAGGGTGACCGTTGTATATTTATGTCACCGACTTGTCAGTTGCAGACGCGGTTGGTACACCGCCCATGAATAATAGCTACATGATAGCTATCCTTATCTACTCTAGTTCGTGGCTCAGTTAGTATGCCACCTTAGTTAGTTGAGTTTGGTTTGAGACCCATATATAGGGTTCTTCTATTTCTTTGTACTTGAGTTTTTTTGGCTTACACAACTAAGAAGAGGAAAACTGTTTTCAGCCTCCACCCTTGTGTGTCTTCCCCCATTGTGCAAGCAAGAAAGCTTCAAGCGAGACTCCTTCCTTCTCTCCCACAATCTTGACAGGAAGTACCTTAGCTCACCTAAATCCTTCATCTCAAACTTTATCTTCAAACAGCCCTTGACTTCAGCAATTCCACTATCACTATCACATGTAATAATCAAGTCATCCACATAGATGACTATGATGACCAAACCTGCATCTCCCTTTCTCACATAAAGTGAGTGATCAGCATCAGAAACATAAAAGCCAATATTGACAAGATACTCTCTAATCTTGTCAGACCATGCTCTAGGTGCTTGCTTGAGCCCATAGAGTGCCTTCTTCAACCTGCACACATACGTGGGATGCTCTAAATCTTCATAACCTGCTGGCTGATCCATATACACTTCTTCCTGCAAATCACCATGCAAGAAGGCATTCTTTACATCCATTTGCTGCAACCTCCAACCTTTGGCTGCTGCCAAAGCAATCACACATCTGACAGTTGCCATCCTAGCAATTGGACTGAAGGTTTCATCATAATCTATGCCATATGTCTGGGCATAGCCTTTTGCAACCAGCCTAGCTTTGTACCTGCTAATAGAACCATCTGCATTGTGCTTAATCTTATAAACCCACTTACATCCAATAGCTTTCTTTCCCTTCGGCAATAATACTAGATCCCAAGTCTTATTGCCCTCTAATGCAGCTATCTCCTCATCCATTGCTGCATCCCAATGAGCATGACCAACAGCCTCCTCAAAACATGTGGGCTCAACATCCTCAACTAGTTTCACCATATAAGCATAATGGTGAGCTGCATAACCTTCAAAACCAAATCTTTTAACAGGGTATCTCACCCTGCTAGACTTGCGTACCACTGGATCACTCAATGGAGTCTTTGCATTAACGCGTGCTCTCTGCACACCTGAAGTCCTCACTGAAGGAATGCCAAGCTCATCATCCAAGCTCTCTGAGCCACTGGAGTCTCCATCAAGAATTGCATCAATGCTTTCTGACACCTTATTCTTTCCTTTGTCTTTACCTGTAGTGCTACTAGATGTACTCCTTAGTCTCCCAGACCAAGGACTACCAGATGATGTCTCTGGTCCACTAAGAGTCCGTGATTCTTGCTTTTCAGCCTGCACATGAGTGTCATGATCATCATCATCATCCAATGCATCACCACTAGATGCATACCAACTGCTCATTTCATCAAAGATGACATCCCTGCTCACTCTGAACTTACATGTGACAGGGTTGTAACAGCGATACCCTTTCTACTCTAAAGAGTATCCAATAAAGACACACTTTTCAGCCTTTGGATCCAGTTTCTTCCGCAACTCATCTGGCACATGAACATACGCAATGCAACCAAATACTTTCAAGTGTGAAACATCAGACTTCCATGATGGGTAGTTGTTCTTGTCAAGCTTCTCAATGATGGGGCTTCCACTGTTCTCTGCCATTATCACAAAATTAATACCAAACAGCAAGCAAATCTTCTGCAATCCTTGACCTGTAGTGCACAGCAATACACCAGACAGCCTTTTTCACTGTCTGCTCAACAATACATGCAATCTGCAACCAGTTTGCAGATAAACCTTGTGTTTACTCACTGGTAAACACCTTTGAACTTACAGATCTGAAATCTGTAACCTACGCACCCACGTTCGGTCAATACAGTCGAAGTCACAGTGTACCCTGAAACTGTTGTCCGCAACCTTGCGGCTCATAAAACGGGCCCTGAAACGGCCTCAAATGCCCAAAATAACTGCGGGCCAGCCCTAAAGGGCTAATCTGCAGAATATACAGTGCTCTTTGCGCACACCAAATCTCACTGCAATCTGAGATTTTTGCTCTGCCTTGCTTCCGGTGCCTCCACATGCACTATCCAAGAGAAGGCGTGGAAGAATGGGAGAGATTCTTACCCGTAGCTTGCTTGCTCGAAACTTGCTTCTTCTCCTTCACTTCAACCTTCGAAATCAGCCTCTCTCAATGGCGCGGCTCTGATACCATGTCAAGAATCGCGTGGTGGAGGGGGTTGCTCAAGATGCTGCGCCGAACACACACAGAATGCACAAGGAGAAGCTCACTCAAGAGACAAGAAGAGAGATGGAGGCCAAAACGTTTTCTTGCTGATTTCTTCTTCTTCTTCCACACTCTTTACAATGTACACAAAGTATAGACAAGATACAACATAAAAGGAAAGTGGCCTACTAAGTCAAACAATGCATAACCGACTACACTAGTCGACTGGCGCTATAACTATGCCAGCTGTAAATAGGTGTAACAACCTAAATATAATAAGTAATGAGTCAGTGGCCATGTGAGGTGCATAATGACCACCGACGTGCTAAGTATAGACGTGTGGATCCATCTAACCAGGCAGTCCATCATCAATGTCCGCATGTGTTGAGCTTGTCATCTCAACACAGGAGTGTACCATTTCTTCCTCACTTGCTTTCCCCTTTGGGACCTGTGTCTACCTACAGCATGGGTACCTCACTGCCTCTCATCATAGGTCAGATTCTAATAAACCAATTGCAATGCATGTCCAGGAGCTGGTCATTGATACTTTTTAAATTCTTTTCACGCTCTATGCATTTGGTGGATGCCTAGTGCTCAAACATTTAGCAAAACAGTATCGTGCACAAGTGCAAAAACATTCTTTTAATGGTTTCCAACTACCGTTCGTGCTTCGTTGCCTGGGCCTAGCACCGAGGTGATCCTCGTGCTACTAAGCTCTTAATTTTAATCATCATCCGTCCTAAATGCTATGCATGGAAATAAACAACTTTTCCATCATCTCACACGGCATTTAGACATATTCCAACTTCTCTACCCTTCCTCGTTTAAATATTGCATCGTTGCATAGATTTACGAGGTATTTTACCATCATTTTATGTGTAAAAACCGGGAAAAACACACTAGAACAAGAAGGTGGGGTTGAACTGAGGCAAATCCTCATGCTTCAGTCCCCACAAACATTCACAAACATTGTTCTTAATTTTCATTAATTTCCCGTACCCAAAATGTATTTTCCCCCTATTTTTTGTGATTTTCCTCTATTTTTCTTGTATTTTTCCCTTATTTTTTGCATTATTTAATTACTGAAAATTCAAAACAGGTTATGGGCTGTGGCCCTTAGTTCCTTCTTGCAGCAAAAATGAAAATTTAGTTGATGTTCCTATTCATTTTCCCATTTTTATGCCTAAAAACATCATTTTCCCTTGATTTTCCATATTTTACGTGCTTTAGTGTATTATTTTGAGTCACAAGATGCATATTTTTCTGATTTGCTGATTATGATCAGCAAGTACTCATGGAAAACAGCAACATAACCAATTTTTAGCCCACATGAACAACATTTTATCAATCAGAAGCCATAAAATCTCAAATTTCCTTTGAAGAAATTGAATTACCGCTTATTTGTGTGTTTCGGGTTTCATGTCCATGGCTGTAAATTTAAAAATCAGCAGCACTTCATGCTCAGGACGATCACAAATCACCATTTCCAGCCCGTGGAGCAATCCGATCCATGCCGGACAAGCCTCCATCATTCTTTCTTCTTCCTTCTTCTTCCCACATGAACTCCCCCTTAGAGGAGAGAGAGGGAGGAGAGAGAAAGACTGATTTCCTCTCTCTCTCTCTCTACAGGCTGTCATTCCCCGCGTGGATTGAAGCGATGCGGAGCGAAGGTCGAATGTGGAAGCCTGACATAATTGAATCCATAGCTTACTTGACAAGATGCATCTCGATTTGAGGTGGGGGCACGTTTTTTTCGGCGGCTGTCTGCACGCCACTTCCTTCCCCTCCACGAAAAAAATTGGGGGGGTGGGGGAGCCAAAGGGCACCCCCCACTAATCACACCCTTTGAAATTTCAAATTTGGCCCCTTTTTTGGGCACCCCGACCGGTTTCGGGCCAACTTCCGCATACGAGCTCCGATTGACATGCTATAAATTTCTGGGCGTCCGGCTCGGCATCCCGCACAGGCCTACAGCTCCCACATCCCGTCCTGACTGAAAGGGAAGATGTCTATGAATGAGTATGCACTGAAGGTAAGAAGCATTGCAGATGCATTGGCAGCGATTGATGCAATGCCCGATGATGATGATTTGGTGTCGTCTACCTTGGGTGGACTTAACAATGAAAAGGCTTGGAAGTCTTTTGTAACTTCTGTATATGTTAGAAAGCCATTTCCAGATTTCGATGAGTTGGTCTCTCTAATGATCACTGAAGAAATCAACATGCAGAGTGAGACATCTGAAAGAAGTGGTGAACTGGTCCAGGCTTTCTACTCCAGTTCAGGAAGGGGACGTGGCAGGTTCTCTTCAAGAGGCCGTGGTACAGGACGTGGTAGTGACAACCAGCAAAACAGATTGAATCAGCAATTTGGCGATATACAGGTTTCAAGAGGTCGTGGTAACTTTAGAGGCAGGGGGAGCTTTAGAGGAAGAGGTGGATGGCAGAACAGAGGTTCTAACAACTCTGGTATTGTGTGCCACTACTGTGGCAAAACAGGTCATATTGCAGCCCAATGTTATGCTAAGAGAGATGATATCCGCAGTGGTAAGTTGCAACAAGGAAACTATGCATCGTCTTCACGACAGAATGAAGACAAAAATGAACGTTTGTTCATTATGCAGCATATGCTAAATGCTGTTACAGGAAAGGGAACACATGAATATGTTTGGTATGTTGATTCAGGTGCATCCAATCATATGACCAGCCATGCAGAATGGTTTGGAGAGATGCAGGATTTGCAGAATGCAGGTTATGTGTAGACAGGTGATGATTCATGCCACCCAATTTCACACATTGGAAAAGTTCCCTTGTCCTTGCATGATGGTAAGACAAAGAGTCTTTCAGATGTATTACATGTGCCATCTATTACAAAGAACTTGGTGTCAGCCGGTCAAATGGTAGAGCAAGGGCTGCAAGTCAGATTTAATGCAAAGGGCTGCTTTGTAGAAGACTTCAATGACAAGTGCAGGCTAGTAGCAAAGGGAAGTAGAGTTGGACGTATGTTCACTCTAGATGCTGGAATTCCTACTATGAATGCTGCTATGTATGCCAAAGGAAAAGGTGTTGTTGCAGACATTGAAATTTGGCACAAACGCATTGGACATGCAAATGTACAAAGGCTGAAATTAATGCAGTCCAAAGGGTTGGTTACAGGTTTGCCTACATTTAAAGTTGCAGAATTTCAGAAGGTATGTGAAGCATGTCAGTTTGGTAAGCAAGCAAGACAACCCTTTTCACATGACAGAGATGTAAGCAGAAATATCCTTAATGTTGTGCATACAGACATTTGGAGGCCTACACAAAATGTATCTCTTGGAGGCAGTTCATACTTTGTCACATTCATTGATGATTGTTCTAGGAAGCTGTGGGTATATTTTATGAAGGAAAAGAGTAAAGCTTTTGAGCACTTTAGGACTTTCAAGGCTGCAGTTGAAAGAGAAACAGGCTTGAAAGTAAAGTGCTTGAGGTCAGATGGAGGGGGAGAGTACCTCTCCAATGAGTTTAGTGATTTTCTGAGGTCTCATAGGATAAAGAGACAGTTCACATGCAAGTATACCCCACAACAAAATGGGGTTGCAGAAAGGAAAAACAGGCATATTGCAGAAGTTGCACGCGCCTTGATGGCTGAAAAGAATATGCCTAAGTATTTTTGGTCTGAGGCTGTTCATACTGCTGTTTATATTATGAACAGAACTCCCACAGCTGCAGTTCATGGTATGACCCCCGAAGAATGTTTTACAGGTAAGAAGCCTTGGGCGCCCGTCGGCTACTTATTGCTTAAAATCGTCCTAGATCGAGCCGCCGCCTTTGATGGTGAATATTTTTCCCTTGATATTCATAATTTTTAGCTATTTTTAAGCACTTCCCGTCACCTAAATTCCGCTCTCATTCTCGGTGTGTCCGGTCCTTTTGCAAAAGTCACAGAAGAGCTGATCATTCTTGCCTTTGTACCTGTTGCCAACATATAATGCATGCTCATCTCTAGAGGTACTTGGTTCTTCCTTAGTTTTTAGCTTCTTTTCCTCTTCTAACAGTGATGCCTAGATATCAACAAGTTCAAGATTTGGCATGTTGATTAAATTTGTTGATACATTATTATATTCAGGAGGCAAACTCTTAAGTAGAATATCGATGCAAACATCTTCTTCCATTTTAATGTTGATTCCTGCAAGTTGGGTTAGAAGTCCTTCCATGTAATTTAAATGTGTGGCAAGTGATGTGCTAGACTTCATTTCAAGCCTGAAAAACTCAATCAGGAGACCATACTTTGATGATTTAGACTGTGCACTGAATGAGGTGTCAAGTCTCTTCCATGTATCCTGTGAGGTCTCACAATTATCCACATGGTGGATATAGCTGTCGTCTAGCTCCAGTTTGATAATGGCCTGGGCCTTATCATCGTTCTTTTGCCAAGTTACAGCAAGATTCGCATCACGATGCTTCTTTTCTTTTCCACTGGTAATGGCCCAGAGGCCCTTCTTCATCAGGATGAATTTGATGTGGGTCTGCCAGGTGTGAAACCCAACTCCTTTGAACTGAGTAATTGGAGAGTCTTTGCCCATGTTAGACTTATGGGAATAGTAGCAAATCAACTTTAGAATTTTGAGATTTATCAGTGGAAGAGCAGATTACAATGTGTCAAGAGACACAAGTAATGATAGTGTGAAAACACACTATGCGGAGACTATGTATGTGTTGATGTTGAGCTTGAATCTTCTTTGTTCGGGGTTGTCAATCCTTCTTCAATCTTTCCAGGTTCTTCCCCTCCTTGATTTGATGCTGGGACAATAGATCTGATTGGTTTTTTTGACGTAGCAGTGTGCAGAAGCAGGCAATGGACGATCCCTCCAAGTGGAAGAAGGGTTAGATATGGCTCTTCAAAAGCCCTATGGTCGTAGGATTGTTCACAGGCAGTGTTGATCACACAGAGCATATGACCAGTAAGTGTGCAGAACAGCAAACAAGGAAATAGGCAATGCCGAGGCAGGGAGCGTGTAATGTTGATCTATAACGTGATGTAGTGATGCGCCTTGAGCAAAGGAAGAAACCCCCAGAAGGAAACATTGGCTATCTCCGCTTGGATGAGGAGATCAAGAAGATCCAAGTGAGCTTGGTCCTGTTGGCTATGGAGGACACCCAAAGCAGAAGTTGAGAAGATTGACAATGCTGAGCTCTAGGGTGTGCAATGCTTAGGTGTGAGGTGCTAGGGAGGAGCTCTTGAAGTAGAAGAACATTTTCTTAGAAGAAATTGCAATGAGATATGACTTGTGGAGAGAAATCCAAGAGCTTGAAGCAGGTAGGGTGCAGATTGCTATGGCTGCCAAAGAAGGTCAAGTAGAGATGGAGGTGAGAAATGGAACCACGAGCTAGACTTGAGTTGACCTGAGGTTAAGATGAGCTGAGAGAGAGTAGAGGAGAGCTAAGCCATGCTTAGCTACGCTTTGATACCATGTTAAAGATGTTGGATCTAGAGCATGGCAAAGGCGATAGCTATGGAGGATGGAAGATAAAGACACAACTCATGTTGACATGACAATGTAGGACAACTATTACACAAGTGAATTAGGTTTCAAGATTGAGACTTGAACTCATAAACACAATCTTCTGTTTGGACAACAATGACACAGACACTTGACATAAGAGACAAGTACTATTACATTATCATCATGTGAAAGTGATAGTTCAAGTATATCATTATATAGAGTTCTTTGGTAGCACTTAACATCCACTGTGCATATGGGATTTTGTCTCTCTTCATAGAATGGACCGCATCTTCCTAGCCTAGTTGTCCTATACAAAGGGACTAAAGTAGGTGTGATTGCAAATATCTCAACACATACAATGGAGCAATCCAAGAATGCTTCTCATGAAGCAAGCACAACTCATCAGTGCATGGCTGTAAAGCATTAGAGTCGCGCATAGCATCAACGTGGTGCATATAAGACAGTGGAGAGCAGTCAAACTCTCCAGAGTCAATCATTGAAGGATGGCCAACATCTTGACCCTCACTGCTATGCATAGCTACATCATCTGGGCCAATAAGTCAAACACCTTGACCCTGACTACTATGCATAGCTACATCATCTGGGCCAATAAGTGCCTCATTTTCAACATAAACAGCTTGCTGTAATGGCACTGTAGCTACTGTAAAATCAGCCATAAAGTGTATTGAACGCTCATCAAGAGGGCTAAGAGTTGTCTACATCTCATAGAAGACAACATGACGGCTGCATATGACCTGCTGGGCATCCAAATCCCATAATCTGTGGGCCTTAAAGTCACCATCTCCATAACCAAGGAGGATACATCTATGTGACATAGGCTCATGTGGCATACATACAGATGCTTGGCAGCCAAACATCCTCAAGTAATCATAGGAGGGTTGCATGCCACTCCATGCCTCATGGGGTGTAATACCATCGAAGGTCAAGCAGGGCATCCTATTAACCAAATAGATTGCTGTTATAAGGGCCTCAACCCAAAAGCCATAAGACAACCCAGATGTGGTAAGCATAGAAGCAACCTTTGCCTGTAAGGTCAGACACATGCCATGAGAAATCCCACAATACCATGGGCACAAGAAATAAATGCCATATTACTGACAAGAGGTATGAAAGGTAGGAGAGAGAGCATGACTCTCATAATCCATCTACAAGCACCTAGGCCTGCTACCAGCAGAATCCATAAACCTGCCAAGCATAACTGTAGCATCCTCAATCTGCACCAAGGGAAAATCCCAAACACAATGGGTAGCATGATCAACAAAGGTCACAAAGTATGATGCTCCACCAAGTGACTGGCAAGGCATAGGTCCATATACTGCACAATTGACAAGATCTAGAGGAGCATGCTTCATACGATCGCCATAAGCCAAGGGGGCTCTGCAAGGACCAAGAGTACAATCAGGGCAAGCATCAAGATCTGTAAGTGACATAGGAGGCAACAATGAGTCTGAATGAGACAAGATCTCCATCTCTCTATGGTGCATATGGCCTAGGCGATAATGCCATAACAATGCATGTGGTATTTGGATAACTACAACCATAGAATCTCCCACATGAGAGACATGCACTGTGTAATGAGAACCAACTTGAGAACCTTCGGCCAAAACCAAGAAACCATGATAGATTTTCCATGACCTATCCTGAAGGGAAACAGAGTAACCTACATCATGCAATCGACTGATAGAAATTAGGCTCTTACTGAGCATGGGAATATGTAGAATATCCCTGAGCATAAGAGAAGTCCCATTAGGCAAAGCTAGGTGTATGTTCCCTGTACCAACAGTAGCATAAGCTGATCAAGGCCCAGATCAATACATCCATCAACCTCCCTGTAAGAAGAGAACCATGCTCTATGAGGGGTAACATGACAAGATGCCATAGAGTCAAAAAACCAATCAAAGGCATGGGCGTGATCATTGAGCAAGTAAGTTGTAGGGAAACCAGATGACATGAGGACATGCTCAACTGCATCATCATGGGTAACTGCATGTACCTTACCACTAGAAAGAGTGGTAATACCTGTTGCATCGCTGACTCTTTGCTCATGTTGAGTTCGTCTATGTCTTTGTTGCTCTCTAATCTGTCTAAAGCATTTTCTTTGAATATGCCCAAGCTTCCCACAATGGAAGCAAATAACATCTAAAGTAGAAGAACCTGTAGAAGATGACAAGGAATCCAAATCATCATGAATAGGGCTATCCATAGCATCCACGTAGCTCAAGCAGTCAAGGGCCCACATGAAGAAGAGTCATAGCCAACTGCATGACATAACCAACCGTAGTACAGTAAAGCATAAGACATATGATATTCAGAGCATATGATATTCAACCATAAAATCAGCCCATAACCATATGCATATGCATAGCTCTATAGTACATCATGCCACCAAGGAACATCCAAGTCAAGTAAAGACCGACAAGTGGCAAAGCATCCTGCAAGAGTCAAGCTCCAGGTTAAGCCCAAACATCTATACAAAAACATCCAAATAAGTGGCTCTGTAAGGTATACAACAGTAGACCATGTGCATAGACTGGTAAGCATACATAGCATCTGCTCTCTAACATGGACACGCAAGAGGAGCCCAACTAGCATAGAAGCTAGACAACAAAGGAGCAAGAAAGCCATAACTGTAAATCCCAAGCACTATCCAAGTCCACTGATCAATAAGTATCCCGCATATCAAATTCAAACGAGCAATCATAGCTCAATAGGCAACTACCAAAACAAAGGAGCAGTTCACTGCTCAATACCTTTAAGTACATCCAAGTAATAGCCAAGATCCATAATCGGAGCATCAAATCCCATAAAGCATTCAAGGTCATAACGGAAAAATCCAAGTCAATATCCAACTGCTCAATGGAATACTCAAACTAATGTCGAGACAAGCTCAAACAACTGCCATCCACAGCCAAAGCATAAAGCATTCACCAAGACATCATAACCCGTACTGGGTAGCCTAGGCATAAACCATGTCATAGATGAAATGCCAACTACAAAGAAGTGACAGTCAAACCCAAATTGAGCTCTAATATCAGCTCAAAAGCATTTTGGAGCATAAACAAGACATGTGGCATAGTCCAAATACATCATGACATCATACCAATAGTCGGGAGCACCCCGTGACCAATAGACATAATCCAACTGCAGCATAAATAGCTTCAGCCTTGAAGTTTCCAGCAGCATATAACCTCTGTAAACTGAGAAAATCAGTGCTCAATCCAAGCTCAAATCCATAGGAAAACCATAGGCATATATTCCCGTATGTATAAGTACCAACCGGGCATAATCGGGCATCAAATGCCAAGACTTGTAAGCATAAAATTGAAGTAACAGGTGGCTTCTCTGTTTTTGACAGATCCGTGATTGTTCAAAATAGTCAATGGTTGAGCTAAATCAGCTCCAAAATTCATCTCACATAAGAGGCATAATATCCACAAGTGATTCGGTATCAATAGACATCAGTAGAAGCATCACATAAGCCATAGGCATACAAATACATGATATTTCAGACCTGAAATCTATTGCATAATATTTTTTCATCAAAATTTGGCAAATCCAAACATCACCATCATGTCCAGAGTGTGCCAAAACCCCAACTTAGACTCTTACCTTGCCTGAATCGGGTTTCGAATGCCCGAGATATGACAAAAAGAATGATTTTTTGGGCCAGATTTTGAAACAGACGCAATGTAATGTGTCCGCTCATCCACCTGTGGGACACGTCTTAGCAGCCCATCTGGAAGAGAGTCTAGAAAGTGCCACCTAGCACTCGCAAGAAATTTCACAGCTTTTGCGATCTAAGTCTTCCTGAGTTTGCCCCGAGCGGAAGTATTTGGCCGTTCCCACTTAGGATCGACCTGAAGTCAGGGTTTATTTCCTATTAGCAAAGTTTCTAGGAAGTAGCTAGCGTCCAGCTCCACATGACCCACTTTAAATAGGAACAACAGAGTCGAAATGGATTTATTCCACACTTGGTTCATGGATAATGAGAAACGAGAGGGATGCGAAGCTCGACCTCTCTGCCCATAAGGCATAGTCCCATTCTGCTCCCCTAAAACATCATAAATTGGGTTTCTAACTCTACTAACTCTAGGGTCTTCTCAGTATCACTTTTCACGTCTTTTGAGAAAAGTTCCTAGCTAACCGGGACCACCCTTCTGTAGGACGAACCCAAGTCACATCCACTGCACTTTCCTTGGGTTGCTTAGTTATCTAATTACCTACCACATTATGTTTGACATGCAAAAGCAGCTTTCTTAATTAATCAATTTAAACACAGGTTCCTTCACGTAACTTAGGCACTGACACAAAAATAATGTCAAGCAAGTTTCTTTTTCAAATATCTGATCTTTATTTATCATAGTCCCGGAATACATCAAGTATCATGCCTAAAGGCTATCCCAGCAATCAACATGATGGTTGCTCCAAGTTTCGCCCGTAGACTAGTACACGAGCCTCGATATCCCATCTAGAGTCATGTCGACCTCTTGTGCGGGTTAGGGTTTATACCCTACCGACCCTAACTGTCCTTACCTTAGGTCTCTTTATAAAGTAGATCATGGACAACCCCATCATCTTGGGTTGGTCAGGTTGCTGGTTATCTCCTAGATCCCTTGAAGTACCTATGTATGCTTATCTTTGATCTTAATTGATCAAGATTCTCTATCCCCTTGACCATGGTTGGTCAAGATGGTTCTGTTTAGAACAATTCCTACTCCGTCTTAAGTATAACCTTCTTAAGCCTGCTTAATAATGCTCACATGCGTTAAGCTTTTATCTATCCCTCTTGAAGTCACCAAGGACTTTGACATGGGACTCATGGATCTTAGTCCCATTTGGTAGATTACAAACAACGTTGAATTTTTCCAACAACTTTAATGCACGCAATGTAATGCCATGCCTTCATTTCAATGCTTACAATTTTGATATAACCCATATGATATTTTATGCCACACATGCAAAGGTACATTCTATGCATGCAATCTTAACATTATCCTCTGTGTAATTATTTTACACGATCTATAACCTTCTTGAATGATCTAATCTTTATAAGTTAATGTAATTATTGTATGAGTCTAGCTACGCTTTAATCTTTTCTGCAGCTTATTACATGTACCTTAGAATCCTTCTTGCGATACGGAGATGCAATTTTGTTTCTTTCAATGTCCTCTGAAATGCATTTTAAGCAAGGATTTGTGCAAGGAGCAATGCACTTTTTTATGCAGGAATTCTTGCAAGACGTTTTTGGTAATCTATGATGCAATTATCTAATCAATTTCACCTATTATGATGTCATCTTACAACGGAAATTATCTTGCTCATTACATACATCACAACTAAGTTCATACCTAGGAAATTATCAAACATGAAATTAATGTGATGCATGTGAATATGATTTTTTGCCGTGATGATTATAACCTATGATTTAATGATAGAGCAACCTGGGTCTGGAGTGATGCAATGATTCCAGTGGTATTGATGCCTGATGAACCGTTCACGGTTGCGGTACCACCTTGTTTCGAACCTCCATCCACACTTGCAGGGTTTCCGGTCATCTTTGCGGAACTACGCTTCAGGGCCATACTCAAAGGTGCGTGTATGAGAGAAAGAATTCCCGCACTCTCCTATGCAAGATTCTCACCACCTCTCCTTGAGTGGAGAGAAGATAATGAAGGCGGAGGGGCCATGCTTTCAGAAATTCTTCTTCTTCCTCTTCTCTTCTTCTCCTCTCTCTCTCTCTTCTTCTTCTTCCTCTTCTTCCTCTCTTCTTCTTCTCCTCTCTCTCTCTCTCTTCTTCTTCTTCTTCTCCTTCTCCTTCTCTCTCTCCCTCTTCTTCTTCTTCTTTTCTTCTTCTTCTTATTCTTCTTCTCTTCTTCTCCTCTCTCTCTCTCACATCTTTTTCTTCTCTTCTTCTCCTTCTCTCTCTCCCTCTTCTTCTTCTTCTCTTCTTCTCCTCTCTCTCTCTCTTCTTCTTCTTATTCTTCTTCTTCTCTTTTTCTTCTTCTTCTTCTTCTTCTTCTTCTTCTCTTCTCCTCTCTCTCCCTCTTCTTCTTCTTCTTCTTCTTCTCTCTCTCCCTCTTCTTCTTCTTCTTCTTCTCTTCTTCTCCTTCTCTCTCTCCCTTTTCGTCTTCTTCTTCTTCTCTTCTCCTTCTCTCTCTCTCTCTCTCTCTCTCTCTCTCTCTCTCTCTCTCTCTCAACAGGGCGGCATTTTTTTTTCCTATCATGGGGGGGGGGGGGGGGCTGCTGCTGCCGTCGATATCCATAGAGGGGGGCGCTTTCCAAGCGATAAGGGTGATAAGGGTAGGGGAAGACGGTCGTTAACGGCCGCCACCCCTTCCATCTAGGGGGCTGCATGCCCCCTTCTCCCCCTTTACTCTCTCTCTCTCTCTCTCCGCCATGCAGTCAGCACAGGGAGAGAGAGGGAGGGAGTAGAAAAATTGTTTTTTTTTTAAATTTCAGGGGGGTTTGCATGGGGGAAGGCACAGGGGCATGGGAGAATATTACACGCAAAAAAAACGTAAGCTGGCTTGGGGGGTTCTGATGTCCCATGTGTCAACAATGGGGCCCAAAGGGGGCCCAAATGGGGGCCAGAGAAGGCCTACACCAAGCCTCAGCAAGCCTTAATAGGCTGGAAGCAAGATCCAGGTGAAGGAAGCTCCAAGAGGTGTGAGCTATGGCTGCCCACAACCTGTGAAAACCCTGTTAAGCTAAAAATTGAGTGAGAATGAAGATCTCATACCTCGTGTGGAAGGCCGGGATGAGCTCTTGAAGACCTGATTTGATACCAGTTGAAGGGGATGCAATGGCAATGGAGAAGGAGAAGAGGAAGATGCAAAAGAGAAGAGCACACACAATGTAGGTGCTGTCCAACTGAACTGACAGCCTTATTGCACTATCATATTATATATGAATAAAGAATGGGCGGTCACAGTATACACGGGTAGGCCCAGAGGAATTTTATCCCAATATTAACTTGCCCCATATAGACTTGAACATGCATCCTCATTAAGGGCTTACCATGCATCTCTCACCATGTGTCACCATCTTGGTCATGCTCTACATAGCATTGCATGGGCATCTTCATTAAGGGATTACCATGCATCTCTAACCATACGTCATCATCCTCGTCATGCTCTACACAGTATCACATAAGCAATTAGCCAATGGACAAGCATATAACCACAAAAATGGCTATCTAGACCACAAGATAATGTCATTTCATAGTCACCCATCCAACTCTCACACATGCCATGTGAACCTATGTAGTTGTTGTGTTTGTGTCCTCACAGTAACATTGTTGCGCATGGTAATGAGGACTTGGGGCAAGATGGTCCGCTCCTATACAAGTGAGTGAACTAGCTCATGGCCTATGTGAAGACACATGGCCAATTCTACTATTGGTTGGCATACTACATGGTTGGTAGATAACAATCAATTCATTGTGGGCTACTAGCTTATGGCTCAAACTACTTCCCTCCTCATCATTGTTGAGAGTGGAAAAAGACTGAAATTTTGACTGGTTTTGTTTTTTTTTAGGTCTGAATGATTGATTTTTGATGGATTTAGAGTGATGTATGGTTGATAATGGAAGTGTTTGAGAGTGCTTTGGATGATATTGATTATGCTTTGGAAGTTCATGATGATTTTCAGTAGACATATGAAGCTCTCTGATGTTCTGATAGGTTTTGTTGAGGTTTTGATTGATTTTGTATACCTTTTGTATAGCTTCTATTTTATTCTCATTTTCTTCTATATGAAGTATGGATTGATGATTGATGAAGATTGAGATCTTTTGAAAGCTTATTGAATAGTTTTTTATAGTTTGGAATGGTTCTAGTATGAGTTATGAGGTTCTGATGACCTTCTGTAAACCTCTGTAAACCTTCTGTAGAGCCTCTATCTCTGCTTTGTAACTGTTCTGTAGCTGTTCTGGTACTGTATTGTATTGTTCTGTAGACCTTCTGTAAGTGTTCTGTATAATATATGTGTGACTTTGGAAAATTTTTATGAATTTTGGAAAGGATGAATCTAAGTTCAAAAGAGCTAAAACAAATGGAAGAAGTAGCTACTGAAGACTAAAGAGAAGACTGAGTGACAGTGACAGTAGTGAGCTGTGAAAAGACACTATAGTGGCTTTGGTGACTCTTCATATCAGACATATCTCTTAGGAGGTGCATCCACAACCTAAGAAGGATTATTGAGAGTTATTATGAGAGTATTGTAATGAGGATATGATGTACTATTGAGAGAGAGAGCAAGAGATAGTCAATTCTATCAAAACAGTGTAACTGTATATGAGAGATTGAGAGAGAGAACTATGAAGACATTGAAGATGAATACTATATGATTGATTTCCATTAAAATATGGTGTATTCTTCTATGTTATTTTTTATATTGATGGGTTCTATGAAGATGTTGAAGATTATGGTTGATTCTATCAAATCCGCGGGGGATATCTACTATGATACTACGTGAAGAATTGTTGTTTTCTTTGTTTTGATGATCAAAAGATTGAAATAAAAGCTTGTTGATATTACAAGATAGATTTTCTTGCAGTATAATCTCCTTTTCCTTGGTGTTGCTCTTGGGGCTCCATGTTTTTTGTGTGCAGCCGGGGAAACTTGCCATCAACAAGCATCAGAAGAGGATGAAAATGAAGGAAATGGCATTGCCAAGAAGAGGAGAATTCAATGGATGTTTGCAAAGTTCCTTCTTCCACTGAAGAGTTGGACATTCTCATTATCAAAGCCACTTTCCATAAGAAGTTCATCCCACAATGGCAGAAACATATCACCATCATGATACATGCTTTATGTGGTGGACTGTTTCCTCTTCCTGGTAAAGCAGCAAAAACTTGCATCTTGGTGGCAAACTATTTGGGAACAAACTGAAGAGCAGAAATAGAGAGAATGACCATCCATGGAAGATTTGGTATTCATTGAGAAGTTTCTAGACATCATCAAGTGGGAGATTGTGAAGAAGCTTCACGAGTCGTGGTTTGTGGAGGTTCACGAAAACAAGAAGGAAAAGAGTTGGAATTTGTTCGTGGATGCTCAACAACAAGATACGTGGGATGCTTAGTGCACTGATAATCTTCTGTTTGTCCAATTAGCAACCCACTGGAAGTTGGTAGATAGAGTGTTTTTCACAACATACACTGTTGAAACCCTCACAAGCTGGCATTATTATAATGACACAACAACGATCCTAATAAGAATGAGTTTTGATACTTTCAGAACAGAATATCTCCCCCTCTATAGTGGTTTGAAAGCCAAATTTAGAGATTTTGAAAAGAGGGAAGTAGAAGAGATGTTGGCCAGAGAATCCCCCAGAGACTGAAGCCCTCTCTGATACTATCCTGCTGAGTACAAACCAACTGGTTGGAGCCAACCCTCTGATGAATGACACAATCAAGAGGCAAGCCTTAGAACGAGTCTAGAGGTACGTGAGAAGGGAGAAGGCAAAAATCAAAGCTGAGAACAAGATCGCAGCAGAAGCTTCCTTTGACGCCCTAAAAGCACTCTTTACAGAATTTCCCATGGCAAATCAAGGTCCCCTTCCTAGTCAGATTTGTCTTGGAAATATTGATGATGACAGGCCAGCAAATGTAGTCCCATTGTATATTTTTAAGGAAGAGTAAAATGAAGACCTTGATCTTCATGTAGCAGAATTTACGATTGTGGCTAACAATGCCAGAACCCCTGAGCATTGGTTAGCGATATTCCCTGCCACTTTCAAGGGTGCAGCATTTCAGTGGTATGAGAGACAAGCAGCAGGAACTTTTGGCACATGGGACGACCTAAAGTTGGCCTTCCTCACTAAATTCAGGCGTGAAGGTTTTGAAGAGCGGATGCGAGAGGAGTTCATGAACTTAAGTCAGTCCTCTGTAGAAAGAGTAGAAGCTTATGTCTCATGAATGGAATCCATCCTGAAGAGATGGACTAACCATCATTTGGACGAAGGCATTTAGAAAGGAGTGTTTCTTAGAGGCCTACAACCAAAAGTTTGCAAGTTCGTGGAATTGAGAAGACCAGTCAATCTGCAAGCTGCAGTGGAAGGTGCAAGATCGTATGATGAAGTTGAAGCAAGGCTGTCAATGACTCCAGGAAGAGAAGTTTTACCTCCTTCCATGCCAGGAATGGTATACCCACCAAATGCAGTCCCACGGACAGTTCCCTACCCCTATCCCCAGATGCAAACAGTGCGGAAGTATAATGCACCTAATCCAGTGTGGTTGCCACAGACAACAGTGCCTCAAATGATGGTTCAACCACAGCAATAGTGGCCTCAAACAGTTCCTCTAATGGGGACTCAACAACAGTGGAGTCCTACCAACTGGAATCAACAACCCCAAGTCTCAATAGGAGCTCTAAATCAAAGCTAGAACAGTGGATCCTCTGGATCAACCCAACTAGTTTATGCAGTAATTATAGAAGCTTCCCAAAACCCTACCACAAGTACTTCAGGAGGTGAAAATCTGAAGGACTACTTATCCAACTCAGTTGCAAGTATCAAGAAAGAGCTTGTGGATGTGACTACAAAGCAGCTACAGACCTTATTCACCCCTATTGGAGCTGGAAGAGATGTGATGTGCTCTAATACATGGTGCAGAAAGTGTCATCAAGCGGGACATTTAGCCACTGAATATACTCAAAAACCAGCCATTCCTGGAGCCTTCTATTCCTACTGTTTGCAGAAGAACCATACAGAGGATATTTGCTCTTTGAAAGAGATGCGTGAATGAAGACAGAAGGATGAAAATGCAAGATTCAGCTTACTGGAATCTAAAATGACAACATAGGATATTGGACCAAAGCCTAGGGAATTTGGTCCTAATTTTGGTCCAAGGAGGTTTCCCTCTCAAAGTTACAGAGGCCGACAGTCTGGGGGTGGTCAGAGATCATAGGTGGAATGTTATAGGTGTGGAGAAAAGGGACATATCTCCCTGAATTGTCCAAACCCTAGACGATCTGTGGATTATAAGCGCTTATGTAGCCGATGCAAAGGTGAAGGCCACACTGCAAAGGACTGTCCAAGCCCAGCCCCTGTAAAGGCCAATGGCACTGATAGCCAACAGAAGGTACAAGAGCTTGCCTCCAATTTGATAGAGTTGGAAGTTGCTGCTATCACGTGCACCAAGAAAAAGGAACCAATTGTTCAGAACAAAAATAACTCTCCTACCAAGACTGTGAAGTTCAACCTACTAACAGGGGGACAGAGTAGTACAGAACAGAATAGTGCAGTACAGAGCATTGTAGTGCCACAGAGAGTTACAGAGACAGTCCCAAAAACAGGACCAGAGGCCTAGGAGATAGATGATACAGAAGCACTTCTAGAAATAGAGAAAGTGCCGATGCTGCAACTATTAGAAGAAAAAGGAAATATGAAAATGGGTGTAGCCCCATTCCCCAGCAGGCTGGAGAAGCCTGTGGATCCTATCAAAGATTATGACTTGGTCAAAGACCTAGACACTTTGAAATCAAACCTAACATTTTGATAGTTACTGATGTTTTCTCGCATCTGCCGAAAGAAATTCAAAAGCATCTTAACAAGAAAACGTGGATTAAGGATCGCTTCTTCAATAGTAGTGACCGAGATCAATAAGGCCTCGGAGCCTGTAAAGGAAGTAGATGTGGCTAATGCCTTCCTAGATCCTAGAGTCCAAGAGATTAGTGTATGGATAGAAGGATGCTTTATTTCAAATGCATTGATTGATGGTGGCTCGTCAGTAAACATAATGGTGGATGTGACAATGAAGGACTTAGAGTTGCAAGGAATTCAACCTACACAGTGGCTTATCATATTGGCAGACCAAAGTAGAATTAAACCATTGGACATCCTCCAATATGTAAAAACAACCCTTGCACGAAGAGACTATGGCTGACATATCTGGTGGTCAAACCAAATTCTTATAGGACCTCATACCCTCTGCTATTGGAAAGACCTTGGCTTTTTGAAGCAAAAGCTAGGATGGACTGGTTCAAAGGAACCCTAACCTTAGGTAGAGGACCCAACAAAGTGGTGTTGAAGCTATATGGATCGCAAAAAGTCAATGGATTCACATCCATTGAAGTCATAACTGACTCCTCCAACGAGGTAACAGATGGTACGATAGGAGATGAAGAGGCTGTTAAGCAAATCTTTCCTAAGAAAATAGAAGCATAGTCCCTAATAGTGGGCATTGTAAGCCAACTATTGAGGGAAGTAAAATCCTTATCAATAGGACAATACCTCCTACCTCAACTAGAATTAACTTTTGAAATCACCTCTAACAGTGAAATAGAAGCATGGATGTACTATTCTCCCTGTTACATGACAGTTGCAGAGGCAGAACAAAGACACATCAGATACAGAGTAGTAATAACAGATACAGAGACAGAGCAAAGGCAAAACAGAGACAGAGCAGATACAGAGACAGTAATAGACAGAGAGCTAGAGCTAGAGCCAATAATAGACAAAGGGCCAGAGGGCTGAAGCAGAGTCAGAAGCTGTGATAGAAGCAGAAGCACATGCAGAGGCAAAAGATCTGTTCTTCTCTTATAGAGCCTCTACAGAAGCAGAGACAAAGCCTCTAAAGGAAGAGGATGAAAATGATGAGGAAGAAAACAAAGCAAGTTATGAGAGTACAGATGAAGAATTTCCTTTGATAGCAGATGATCTTGTTGATGTCCCTACAGAGATCTCAGAGGCCGAAGATATGAGGGTGCTGGATGGAATGACTATGGTTCCATTTGGGTTGATCAATGGACCCCAAAGTATGTAGAATCTGTATAAGCAATGGATTAAAAGCATAAAAATTAAGTTCACCAATGGCTCCTGTCACCCTAACTATTGAGTCTCGCGAAAAGTTGATGATGATGCCCCCTGCCAACAGAAGCTAGAGCCATCAAAGCCACGGCCTCTAGAAGATCCGTGCTATGTGACATTCCTGGACACATTCTCTGAAGATGAATCCCTAAGTCCAGAAGAAATTACCACTCACACAGAAGCAAACAAAGCTCTCACACCCTTCCAGCAACCTCAATAGACAAATGACTCATCTCTTTATAAGGAGGACACTGGCTCTAGTGGAACATCAGATGAGGATACTACTCTCTTGAAAGAGTCAAACCTCTATCAAGAAGCAATCCCTAGGACATTTATCCGCAAAGTGGAAGGTGAAAGACAAGTAACGTTCTTGGATACTAACAGTACCGAACGTCACCTGAAAGTGGGTCTCAATCTTCCAGAAGAAGAACTAGTGGTCCTGTGAAACTTACTAAAGGAGAACTTAGATGTGTTTGCTTGGTCATATAAAGATCTAAAGGGGATTGATCCCACAGTATGCCAATATCACATCGACCTAGAGCCTGATGCCAAACCTGTTGAGAATCTAACAATCACATCCACTTGTATGCCTCTTTGTATGGAGTAGTAGGCAAGGGAAAGCAAGCAGTCTAGGATGAGGTCCTAAATCCCATAAGCACAGTGGTGCAGAATGCTAGTACCTAGTTCTATATAACATTGTACTTGGATGTCACTTTCATATAAGATGAATACAATATCATGATGCTTTCCTCTTTCAGTTAGTGTCATTGTCATTGTTTGTCTAATACACAAGAATGTGTTTATGAGTTCAAGTCTCAATCTTGAAACCTAATTCACTTGTGTAACAGTCTTGTCTTCTTTGTATATGTCATCATGAGGTTTATCTCTACCTTCCAACCTCCATAGCTTTTGCCATGCTCTAGATCTCATGTTTCTCAACATGGTATCAGAGCTAGTTGAGCATGGCATTGCTTCTCCAGCCTCTCTTGATTCCTCTCAACCTCTATCCAGCTCACATCCAACTCAGTGTGAGTGTATGACTCCAATCTCTCACTTGAACCCCATAGCCACTATTTGGCAACCATAGCCAGACATGACATACAGCACTTGGAGCTTCTATATCTTACTCTATCCATCTTAGCCCACGATTCCTTCTGGAGAAACATTCCTCTACTCGTGGCGAAGCTCCTTGATACATCACAGTCCAACATTGCTCATCGTCAAGCCCAGCATTGCGTGAATTTCAGCTCGCTGGAAATTCTGCGCCTGTATCAGGTCGTACTGCTGTCCTTGCACGCACAGACTGCGATCTCCCCTGCGACCATAGGGCAATTCAAGGATGGATCATAAGCTCTCTCCCCACTGAGTATTGGTTCGAATTGCTCTCCTGATTGTCTGCATGAGCTGGTTTAACAATCGTCTGTCAGAACCCTAAATAGGGACTCCATAGCCTTTGAGCTTCAAACTCATAAACCATTTTTTTTCTCAATCTTGCTACTTGGATCACCCTATTTGACATCCAGATTCACTGATTTAGTCAGTGCCACACATCAAGGAGGGGAAGTTCTTGGAGATCTTTGGATATTTTTTGAAGATTGGAAGACCAAGCATTCAACAACAAGCATCAAGAGAAGACCAAGCCACTTTAACTCAAGATTCTTCCTTCACTTTAAGCTCTTTCTTCTTCTCAATCAACTGAAGCATTTGTTACTCAGATCTGAAGAAGAAGATTTGCAGCACACACCTGAAGATCCAAGCACCCACCTGAAGATCAGGCAACCCACTTGAAGTTCAAGCATAGTATCTCTTGATACTAATTCTGTGCTTCTTGGCACTTGTGTTTTTTTGGCACATTCAAAAATCAACTCATTGGTGGTCTAATCTCACTCATTTGATGCTGATGCATTTGCCAAACATGAAGATTTTTAAGTGGATTCTTCTTATCAGGAGTGACATAACCACTCTTGTTGCTCACTAGTACTACATAGAAGATGTTTCTATTCTACTTGCAAAGAGACATGGAGCTGCTTACATTAAAGTACAATCAATGAGCTCAATTGAAGAACTTGAAGACATGTCTACTACCTTTGGGATAATGCAAGATTTTGAAGACATTTCCGCTGCCTCAAAAATGACGGTATCTTTGCTTGAGGGGGACATGGACATGGACATGGACATGAAGATTGAAGCTGCAAGCAAAGTAAATAACAAGTACAAAATCAAAAAGAGCAAGCTGGACTACACCGACAAGAAGACCTACATCAAGATGAAGAAGGACATGAAGTTTTGTTATGCTCATAATGCCATAACTAAGAATATAGAAAACCACAAGGGCTTGCCGGTCCGTGACCTAAATTTTTACTAGATTTTTTATTGTATGTACTTGCCACTTAATGCTTCCTACCATAAGCTTGTAAACTCCTCATGTAACCTGGCATTACAGTCTCTGTACACTTTGTGAGGCCCCTGTTACAGCCTCTGGATGTCCACCATGTTTGTGGTACCCACACTTAGCCTTTTCTGCGACAGCCTCTGGTGTTTTGCCATGTTTGTGGTATGCCCACACTTTGCAGGTGTTGCTCTCACTAAAGCCTCTACACACTTTGTGCCTTCCTGGTTGTGATTGAGGAGGGGTGTTGAGAATCTAGCAATCACATCCACTTGTATGCCTCTTTGTATGGAGCAGTAGGCAAGGGAAAGCAAGCAGTCTAGGATGAGGTCCTGAATCCCATAAGCACAGTGGTGCAGAATGCTACTACCTAGTTCTATATAACATTGTACTTGGATGTCACTTTCATATAAGATGAATACAATATCATGATGCTTTCCTCTTTCAGTTAGTGTTATTGTCATTGTCTGTCTAATACACAAGAATGTGTTTATCAGTTCAAGTCTCAATCTTGAAACCTAATTCACTTGTATAACAGTCTTGTCTTCTTTGTCTATGTCATCATGAGGTTTATCTCTACCTTCCAACCTCCATAGCTTTTGCCATGCTCTAGATCTCGTGTTTCTCAACAAAACCTATAAGGCAAAGACAAAGGCGTATGAATCCTAATTATTTTTCTTTGGTGAAGGCTGAATTATTGAAACTTCTTGAAGTACAGTTCATTTATCCCGTGGCTAACAATGAGTGGGTTTCGCCCATTGTGGTAGTACCCAAGAAGAACGGGAAACTTTGAATATGTGTTGACTTTTGAAAGCTCAATTTAAAGACGAAGAAGGATCATTTCCCTATCCCTTTTATAGACCAACTGTTGGACATAGTGGTAGGCCATGAGCTGTATTCCCTCTTGGATGGACTCAATGGATATAACCAAGTCCAAATTGCAGAAAAGGACCAATCCAAAACAACCTTCACCACACAATGGGGGACCTATGCCTATAGAGTGATGCCATTTGGGCTCTGTAATGCTACTACCACCTTCCAATGAGTAATGATGGTTGCCTTTCAAAATCATCTTCATGATTTCATTGAGGCGTATCTTGATGACTTTTGTGTCTATAGTTTAATCCGCGAGCACTGGGGACACCTAGAGCAATGTTTTGACAGATGCTGAGAGTATGGGATTTCTCTCAACCCCGATAAATGTGTCTTTGGCATCTCCTCAGGAGTTATTTTGGGCCATATTGTCTCTGCACAAGGGATTGCAATAGACCTTGCAAAGATTGAGAAGATTGTCGCCTTAACAGCACCAACAAACCTCAAGCAATTGAGAGGCTTTCTTGGCCATATGGGCTTCTATAGAAGATTTATTGCCCATTTTGCAACCAAGGCAGCCCCTCTGCACAAGCTCCTAAGGAAAGAAGCTGATTTCCTTTGGATTGATGACTGTGAAGAGGCCTTTAATACCCTAAAACAATGCCTTATCCAAGCACCTATCTTACAACCTCCTGACTGGACGAAGGAGTTCCATGTACACACAGATGCATCAATTGAAGGGCTAGGTGCTGTCCTATGTCAAAAGAGCCCCTATAAATTAGATCAACCGATATATTATGCAAGTCGAAAGGTCACTGATAGGGAATGGAACTACACAGTGGCAGAGCTTGAATGCTTAGCAATGGTGTTTGTACTGGAGAAGTTTCAATACTATCTACTGTCGACACATTTTAAGTTCTATGTGGATCATGAAGTCCTCTCCTTCTTGATGAACAAAGCAGATGTTAAAGGATGACTGATGAGATGGTTGCTCTATTAGCAGGATATTGGTGGCCAACCCTCCACAAGGATGCATACGACTACTGCAATAGATGTGATGATTGTCAACAAATGGGGAAACCCACCAAAACAAGTTCCATGCCACTACAACCCATTCTTCCCCTAAAGCCGTTTGAGAAGTGGGGGATTGATTTTGAGAAGTATGTACAGATTATGTCACATAGTGGTGTGAGGCTAAAGCCCTGAAGTGAGTTGATGGTAACAGTGTAGCCCTGTTCATGTACGAGAATATTATCACCCATTTTGGCAGTCCCCTCGAGTTGGTAAGTGACAGAGGTACTCATTTCCTTAACAAAATTATGGAGGAGCTGATGGAACTATATGAGATCCACCATTGTAAGTCCACTCCCTACTACCCCAGAGCCAATGGCCAAGTTGAAGTCACCAATCGCATCCTTTGCTCGATTCTAACAAGAATGATTGCCACACATCGTCATGACTGGGACAATCGACTTACATAGGCCCTGTGGGCATACAGAACCTCTCATAAGGCAACTATCTGACAGACCCCTTTCCAACTAGTGTATGGTACAGAAGCCGTCTTCCCTGTTGAACTGGAATTTTTCTCTTTGCGCGTGGCAGTTAAAGAACGCTTGGAGATGATGAGTCACTTCAACACCGTCTCTTGCACTTGGAATGTCTGGATGAGATACGGCGGATAGCCCTACAACGCATGGAAACCACTCAAGCGTGACGCAAGGCCTATCATGACAGTTTCATCAAGCACAAGGAGTTCAAAGAAGCTGATCTTGTTCTGGCCTATGATTCGAGATTTGGCAAGTTTCTTGGCAAGCTTCAACAACAGTGGATGGGCCCGTATAAGGTTCTTGCTACAATCCTAACAGCTCTGTTCAGGTGTGCAGACCGTTGATGCCTCTGATGATCCCTTCCTGATCAATGGCTATCATCTAAAAAAGTACTTCCCTCCTTGGGGATCTTGACAATCACAGTCGACCTACCCTTTCCCTTTTGGCCATCGCACTGTCCTTCTCGTCGTGCTTCTGATAGCCCTTATGCTTCTTCTCATGAGGTGGTCTCGTTCTACTAATCCCTCACAGAAATATCTCAACCCGACCTTGTTCTCTTCTCGTCTGATCCAACAAGGTGGCGAGGTTGGTCCTTATACATGGTATTTCTACCATTTTCTTTCTTAAACGAAAAAAAGGGGAAAAAATAAGGCAAAGAAAAAAAAAAACTCAACATCTCTAGGATTCTTTTGAAAAGAATTACAAGTACAATGTCCTTTTTTAAAAATTTCTCCATAGTTAAATATCATTGCATTTGGAGAAAACATTTGTAAATTATGCATATTTTGAGTTAAATTACATTTTGCTATTGTATCCTAGAACTCCATCTCAACGAGATACACCTATTGTTAGAAATCGACTTATTATTTAACAACCTTAGGATTGATGGCTACAAAGTTTCTTAAGCATGTTGCTCTCTATAGTGATTAAGTGTAAAATTTTGTTTCAATTATAAGTATTTTTTATGAATTATTGTTGTTGACATCTAGCTAGCATTGATGGGAAGAAATATCTATTATAGATTTGAAGATTAAGTTTGCAACGTTAATAATTTTTATATTTAGAAGTCCAGAATTAACATGCTACAAATAAGAAAAGATTTTGTTAGTTTTTTATCTCATTAGGATAATTTTATTTAGATTCTAAAACCATGGAATAGCATGAGATAGCATGAGTGCTACAGTCTCACAGCATTGCATAATATTAGAATTATATGTGTCAAATGACAAAGGGATACTTGTGCATAAAAATATTATTATACTAATGATTCTATATATGGACAAATTCACTTATATGTAATAATAAAAGTACATAAAAACTTACTGATAGGTAACTTTTGTATTTGGTTAATATAGATGTCTTACGGAGGGAAAACATTAGTAATATACTTGCAATGGAGGTCTTCAACAT
This sequence comes from Lygodium microphyllum, assembly GCF_053477565.2. Classification (NCBI taxonomy): domain Eukaryota; kingdom Viridiplantae; phylum Streptophyta; class Polypodiopsida; order Schizaeales; family Lygodiaceae; genus Lygodium; species Lygodium microphyllum. Next base: position 162,671,111 of record NC_141141.1, on the reverse strand, counting down.
GAAAGATAGTAGCAGTAATTGGATTCATGATAAATATTATAAGTTGGATTGGATTTTGATATATCCAAGTACTCGAGGAAGTTTCAAGGTCAAGCGTAAGGATGTTGGAGAGCCCATCAAACATCAGAAAGGTAGAGTTTTAGAGTTCAAAAAAATGTTTAATGGAACAAGTACAGTAATAGAAGTGTTGATCCAACATGTTTATACGCATAAATAAATATGTGTGCACGACGAGAACTACATTGCAAAATATAAACAAAATAGTAAGTTTCTAAATTTTATCATTTTTTATTCTTTTGCATCAGAGTTGTTTTGTATAATCTTTGTAGTGTTCTAATTCAAATGTGTTTTATTGACAACTCTATATCCATCGACTCTGCATAAATGGAAAAATGTTGAATATTTGAGTAGTAAGATACATGTTTGGCATGAAGACATAGGTTCTTTGATCTATGATAGGAACTCTGCAAGTCAACTTGCAACTCAAAATATATTTTCTTATAATTCATTGTATGTTGTAGAAAGTCAGAGATTCCAGCATGTCCTATTGCTTGCATTATCTAGTTATGAATGGTTGATTGGTAGCTTGGAGTTGTTAGGAGTATGTAAGTCGAAGATAAAATATGACATCAATAGTGCTATGAAATCTTCCACTGGCTCCAAAGATGTGCATCTTAGTTAGTTTAATCCATTTTCATTGTTTACACATTTGTTTGGTTGATGTGAGGTTCTAAAGAAAAAGAAGATTATCAATGAAAGTGTCCATCTCAGAAATGGATGAATCAGCTATTGGGCGAGTCATGGGAGGTCAAAGAACACATTTTGATGAGACAATCGAGTGCAAAGTAAATCAATCATATCTTACATTCAGGTAAATATTTTTTATTGAATTGTATGCCTTGATTTAATTAAAATATATATTACTTAAATGAATTATTGTGTTAGTCACTTTTACCTACCATAATTTTTATTTTAATTATAGATATTTCATCACTACACAAACTCTGTGCATTCACTTTCGATATAAAAGATGGCGACTTTTGCAAGGGAGGGGAGTGGATCAGCTTGGATCAAGATACCCAAGATGAGACACATATAGCTCTCATAGATATGGTTATCTTGTGGAATGGTCATAATCCTTTTGTAGTCATTTGATATCACATCACCAGCTTGAAGCTCAAAGATTAAAGTTCTTACATTACTTGATGGGCTACATTCATTAGACATTGAAGCTTAAGAACTTCATTATGGCATTGGATCATGACTCAAAGTACTTACAAGTTTGAAGTTTTATGATATTAGAACAAGGCACTTGAAAACATCAATGTTCTTTAAGACATAATAGTATAAAGACATCAAAATTTTGAAGCTATATAATATTGAGTGCATGAAAATTTACATCATTCTTTGAATACATAATTGTTCATGATTCCTAGGCAAAGTGTTCTAACAACCACATGTTCTTAATAGAACTTCTCTTAGCATCTATATTTTTCTCCAAGGGTAAAATTATTGGAAAATTCATACAATCTTCTTCACTAAGCCAATTGTTGAGCCAATTTGAGACATTACTTCTAAGATACTACCTTTGTTCATCCATTTTTAAAACTATATAGGCAATGCTTGTGGGGCTACACAAGGTCTTATATTCACAGTTACCACCATGATGGTGTTTGTTGCCATATACTCTAGTTTTTGCTCCCAAAAGTACAAATTTCTTCTAAAAAATTGGTTCCTACTTAGGTGTTTGAAAAGCTCTCTCTTATATGTAGTTATCTTATCTAAACAATACTTTGATACATTGAAGTTGTAATGGAAGAAAGTTTTCAACAAATTGACTCTTTTTCTCTTCTAGTAGTAAATCCACACGAATATATCAAACTCTGACAAGCACCAATCTAGGAATGTTGGAGCATCCTTCTTGTAACTATCAAATAAGTTGGCACCCATATTTAGATAATGGTTGGCTGGGTTTCAAATAGAGGACTCTCTAGATCCTCCTAGGGTCAATAAATTGTGTGATCATAATATCTCTGATATCCAATGCCATTAGTCAAACCAGTATTGATAGCCATATCTATAGGCATTCACCTAATGGTAGGAGTAGTGTAATGTGCCTAGGTTGTGACACGTTTTAGTAGTCCATCATGATTCTGATCTAAAAGATGCGGCCTGGCACTCCCATGGAATGTCATAGGGTTTGTCGGTTAGTGACTCTCGAGTCTACTCTACAACAAAACATATCAGCCAACCCTGTTAGGATCGACCTAAATCTTCCTGGGTTTCTAGATGATTTTCTTTGCACATAGCATCTAAACCAAGGTAGACTCATATCACACTTGGTTCAAAGAGAATGGAAAATGAGAGGGATGCATCGCGCGCCACCTCTCTACCTGTAGGATAAAGTCCCATTCCGGTCCCCTAAAATGATTTGATCCTGGAGCCCCAAGAGGAACACCAAGGAAAAGGGAATTCTATTGCAAGAAAATCTATCTTGTAACATCAACAAGCTTGTTTATTAGGTTTTACATGATCACAATGAAGAAAAGAACACCAGGCACAACAAATCTTCATGCAGCATCATGTAGATCTTCCACGGATTTGATAGAATCAACCATATTCTTCAATATCTTCACAAAATCCATCAATATAACAAAGAAAGCAAAGGAATACACCATCTTTGAATGGAAATACATCACATAGTATTCATCTTGAATATCTTCATAGTCTTCTCTCTCAATATCTCATATACAATCACTCTGTTTTAATAGAATTGACTATCTCTGACTCTCCCTCTCTCTCTCCATCAATAATACATCATATCCTCACTACAATCTCTCACAATCACTCTCAATAATCATTCTTAGGTCATGGATACCCCTCCCAAGAGGTATGTCTGATATGAAGAGTCACCAGAGCCACTACAGTGTCCTTTCATAGCTCACTACTGTCACTTCACTCCAGTCTTTACTTGAGTCTTCAGCAACTACTTCTTGTTGAGATATCGAGCTCCACTTGTGATATGCCAGGGTGACCATTGTGCATTTATGTCACCGACTTGTCAGTTGCAGATGCGGTTGGCACACCGCCCATGAATAATAGCTACATGACAGCTATCCTTATCTACTCTAGTTCGTGGCTCAGTTAGTATGCCATCATATATAGGGTTCTTCTATTTCTTTGTATGAGAGTTCTTTTTGGCTTACACAACTAAGAAGAGGAAAACTGTTTTCAGCCTCCACCTCTGTGTGTATTCCCCCATTGTGCAAGCAAGAAAGCTACAAGTGAGACTCCTTTCTTCTCTCCCACAATCTTGACATGGTATCAGAGCCTTGTTCGTGGTAAGGAGGTCAAGAAAGCAAGCCAAGCTCGCGGTGTTCTGGTAAGAGGAGCAGTGTTGCTTTCATTTTCTGTTTTGGGAGCAGATCTCTGCAGGTAGCACAGTCGGAAAGTGCAGGAGTGCATTGTCTCAGGTTGAGATGCCCTTCGCGGTGAAGCAAGAGGGCAGTATATGCTGCGGGATAGGGCTTTAGCCCTATGCCACCTTGTTTTTTTGATTTGAGGCCATTTCGGGGCTTGTTTTGGAGGCGGAAGTTTCCTGCACGCACTCAGGAAAAGGCCCAGTTTTATGCTGTGCAGCCACTGTTCTACAGGTCGGTGAAAAGTTACTGTAGAAATTGCATCGTATGCTTGTGCGCAGAGACATTGGGAGTTACAGAATCATCCCTGTTACGTGTTGATGCAAAATCGTCACTAGGAAGTGACTGTGTGGTCAAATACCACTCTCGTCAGTTTTACAGATTTGCCTTTGTGAGGCTGAAGCTGTGTTCTTTGCAGTGACAGAATTTTTTGCAGTGTTCTGTAATGGCGTCTGATTCTCTCTCACAGATTGTAATGTTCCCAATCAATAGCAAATGCAGGCATTTAAAGCATGGCATGAGAGAGCCAGGAAAGTGATGTACTGGCTGTCTATCAGCATTTCAGACTCTATGATTGTGCATATTCAAGATGTAAGTACGCCAAAGGAGGCATGGGATACTTTGTCAAAAATGTATAGCACAAATACGCAAGCCAGGAAAATGCAGCTCAAGCAAGAGTTGCACAATGTGCAAAGAGAAAGTATGAGCATCAATGACTACCACATGAAGGTGAAGAAGATTGCAGATGCACTTGCTTCCATTGGGTCGCCAGTGGAAGATGATGATTTAGTCTCAGTGACCTTGAATTGTCTAGGAAAGGATTATGCACAGTTCCGAACATCCATTTCCGTCCGTGAAAGATTTCCTGATTTGGAGGAGTTGATTGCTCTTCTAATTTCTGAGGAGCAGAGAAATGGTGGTGCATCTTCTTTAGGAGGAACTTCAAAAGAAGCTGTCTTCTACTCAAATGCTGGAAGAGGTAGAGGCAGAGGTAGAGGAGGCCGATATGGAGGCCGTGGTAGAAATCAGAATATGCAGCAAACTCAAGAAAACCAGTCCTATGGAGGAGGACGTGGTAACTCTAGAGGCAGGGGGAGCCAAAGAGGTCGTGGTGGATGGCAAAGAGGCCAAAATGCAAACAGTAATGTTGAATGCTACTACTGTGGTAAAATGGGTCATATGACTAAAGACTGCTATAAAAAGCAGAATGACATCATGAATGGAAAACTGCAACAAGGGAATTATGCATCTAGTAGACAGGGTGATGACAGAAATGAGCATTTGTTTATGGTGCAGCACATGAACAATTCTGTGACAAGTGCAGAAGAAAGCAATGATGTATGGTATGTTGACTCACATGCATCAAACCACATGACAGGTCATGCAGAATGGATGGAGGATGCAAGGAAAATGAAAAAACCAGGATTTGTGGAGACTGGTGATGATACTGCACATCCTATTGTGCAGATTGGAAAAATTCCTTTGTCTATGCAGGATGGGAAAAAGAAATACCTGTCCGATGTATTTCATGTCCCGAATATCACCAAGAATCTGGTTTCTGTTGGTCAAATGGTTAAGCAGGGCTTGCAGGTCAGATTTAATCCTCATGGATGCTTTGTTGAGGATATGAAAAATAAAGGTCGCTTGATAGCAAAAGGAAAGAAGAAGGGCAGAATGTTTACGTTGGATGCAGACATGCCTGAATTGAGTGCAGCAATGTTTGCACATGGGACCGGTGTAGTTGCAGATATTGATATCTGGTATAAATGCATTGGTCATGTTAATGTACAGCGACTTAAATCAATGCAGGCCCAAAATATTGTTGCAGGATTGCCTAAATTCAAGGTTGCAGAAATGCATAAGGTATGTGAAGCCTGTCAATTTGGAAAACAGGCAAGGAAACCATTTCCTAGACATGTTCAAGAGAGTAAGAAGCCATTAGAATTAATCCACTCTGATGTGTGGACTACTAAAGCTGCATCTCTTGGAGGCTGTCATTATTTTGTCAGTTTTATTGATGACTATAGCAGAAAAGTTTGGGTGTATTTTATGAAAAAGAAAAGTGAAGTTTTTGGGCATTTCAAAACTCTTAAAGCTATGGTTGAAAAAGAAACAGGTCTGTAAATAAAATGCCTAAGGTCAAATGGAGGGGGAGAGTACCTCTCAAATGAGTTTGCAAGGTTCCTGCAGGAGCATGGCATAAAGGAGCAATATTCATGTAGTCATACCCCACAACAAAATGGAATTGCAGAAAGGAAAAACAGGCATATTGGAGAGGTATCTCGTGCCATGCTCAATGAAAAAGACCTGCCAAATTTTTATTGGGCTGAAGCAGTTGCTACAGTAGTCTATATAATGAACAGGACTCCCACTGCAGCAGTATATGGGATGACTCCAGAGGAGAGGTATACTGGTAGGAAACCAGATATTTCTCATTTGAAAATTTTTGGTTGCATTGCCTATGTACATGTGCCAGATGAGTTGAGATCCAAGTTGGATCCAAAAGCTGAGAAGTGCATCTTTATTGGTTACTCTCTGCAGCAAAAAGGGTATAGATGCTATAACCCTTCTACTCGTAAGTTTACAGTGGGCAGAGATGTTGTTTTTGATGAGATGAGTAGCTGGTATAAACCAACAAATGTGATTGATGATGTAGATGCACAAAATGGTAATGTTGCACAGAATTCATAGCAACAGTCACAAAATATTAGTGGACCTGGAGCGTCCTCTAGCAGTGGTTCACATTCTTCGCCATGGATAGGCAGATTGAGATCAGGAGAATCTTCTCAAAGCAATGCAGATAGTGGTATGCAGGTATCACAAAAAGGAAAAGAGAAGGTTGATCAGCCCATGTTTGATGTGAATGCAGGTCACTCTTATGTGGATGGTGAATCCAGTGGCTCAGAACAGAGCATTGATGATGAGTTGGGTATTCCTTCTATTGTTACACCTGGAGTAAGGAAGACTAGGGATGTTTTGAGAGCACCTGGGAGTGAACCTACTTTGCGCAGGTCTACCAGAGCTAGGTATCCTGTGGATAGGCTGAAATATGATGGATTTACAGCCATTCACTATGCATATATGGTTAAAGTGATACAGGAACCAGAACCCACTTCTTTTGAGGAAGCCATGGGAAAAGAAAAATGGGAGAAAGCCATGGATGAAGAAATGGATGCCTTGGAAGCAAATGCTACATGGGAATTGGTACCTTTGCCTAAAGGTAAAAATGCAATTGACTGTAAGTGGGTTTATAAGGTGAAGCACAATGCAGATGGTTCTGTGAACAGATACAAGGCAAGATTAGTAGTCAAGGGGTATGCACAAACATATGGCATTGACTATGAAGAAACATTCAGTCCGGTTGCAAGGACGGCAACCGTAAGAGCAGTCATTGCTATGGCTGCATCAAAGGGATGGTCTTTACATCAGATGGATGTAAAGAATGCCTTCTTGCATGGTGATTTGCAAGAAGAGGTCTATATGGAGCAGCCACCAGGTTATGTGCATGTTGTTCATCCTGAGTTTGTTTGCAGGTTGAAGAAAGCCTTGTATGGCTTGAAGCAAGCACCTAGAGCATGGTATGACAAGATAGGACAGTATCTTGTCACTATTGGCTTTCAGATTTCCAAGGCAGATTTCTCACTTTATGTGAGAAAAATAGAGAAAGGTATTATGCTACTTGTCATTTATGTTGATGATTTGATTATGACAGGTGACAGTGATGAAGATATCCTTCATGTGAAAATGCTATTGAAGCAGAAGTTTGAGATGAAGGATTTGGGAGAGCTACGTTATTTCTTGGGCATTGAGGTGATTAGATCACCAAGTGGGATACAGCTCTTGCAGAGGCAGTATGGATTGGACATGCTGTCCAAATATGGGACGACAGGCTGTAAGCCTATTTCAGTTCCTTTGGAGCAGAATGTGAAGCTGAGTGCAGATGCAGGTGAGCTTCTGGAAGACCCTACTATGTACAGACGCATAGTAGGAAGTTTGATTTATATGACTATTACCAGGCCAGATTTGAGCTATGTTGTTGGATTGGTAAGTCAGTTTATGCAGGCTCCAAGGAAATCGCATTTGGATGCGGCTAGACGCATACTCAAGTATGTGAAGTCCACATTGCAGTATGGACTATTTTATGAGACTAGGATTCAGGTACAATTGCATGGATACACTGATGCTGATTGGGCTGGTAGCATTTCTGATAGACGATCTACCAATGGATATGTGTTCTCTTTTGGGAGTGCTGCAGTCACTTGGAGTAGCAAGAAACAGCCTACAGTTGCCTTGTCCAGCACAGAGGCTGAGTACAGGGGTGCAGCAATGGCTACATGTGAGGTAGCTTGGTTGCATAAGCTACTTTATGATATGCATCAGTCTACAGATGGGCCAGTTGTCATTTATTGTGACAACATGAGCAGTATACACTTGGCAAATAACCCAGTCTATCATGCTAGAACAAAGCACATTGAGGTGCATTATCACTATGTGTGGGAGAGGGTTTTACTAGGTCTTATTGATCTAGTTTATGTCAGCACAGAGGATCAGGTAGCTGACATATTTACGAAGGCATTGGGCACAGAGAAGCTGCGTAAGTTCAGAGACCTGCTTGGTGTGCAGGAATTGGGATTGAGCTCGAGGGGGAGTGTTGAGATATCGAGCTCCACTTGTGATATGCCAGGGTGACCGTTGTGCATTTATGTCACCGACTTGTCAGTTGCAGATGCGGTTGGTACACCGCCTGATGGACCTAAAAACGGGCCGGCACTGGCTCATGCACTAGCCGGGCCTCGTCACTATGCACAAGACAACCCCTCGGCCTCGCGGCCAGGAGCGTCTATCAAAATCTCTGCCTTCCTGAACATGGCGTTTGTAATACGTTGTAGTCCAACTAATCCTAACCCAATATTACTCCTCAACGGGAGTCCCTTTCACATAGCCAAAAGGCTCAAATCACATACACATGGGGTTCCTCCTACGGCTGAATGCCGTCAACCCTCTGCGACTCTCCTACACCTTGGGGATTGGCCCCTTGATGCGTCGCTCAACATATAGACATTTCGCACAAAAGTCGCTCAAGGTACCAAATAAGCGTGTCCAGGAATGTATCATTGTCCTTGCTTCTCTTTCCCCTAGACCCCACGACTAGCCTACAACATGGGTATCTCACTGCCTCTCATCGTAGGTCAGGTTCCAATAAACCAATTGCAATGCATGTCCAGGAGCTGGTCCCTGATATTTTCTAAATTCTTTTCATGCTCTATGCATTTGGTGGATGCCTAGTGCTCAAACATTTAGGAAAACAGTATCGTGCACAAGTGCAAAAACATTCTTTTAATGGTTTCCAACTACCGTTCGTGCTTCGTTGCATGGGCCTAGCACCGAGGTGATCCTCGTCCTACTAAGCTCTTAATTTTAATTATCATCCGTCCTAAATGCTATGCATAGAAATCAACAACTTTCCCATCATTTCACACGGCATTTAGACATATTTCAACTCCTCTACCCTTACCCGTTTAAATATTGCATCGTTGGATAGATTTATAGGGTATTTTACCATCATTTTATGTGGAAAAACCGGAAAAAGACACACTAGAACAAGAAGGTGGGGTTGAACTGAGGCAAATCCTCATGCTTCAGTCCCCACAAACATTCACAAACATTGCTCTTATTTATCCTTATTTTTCGAAACCCAAAATGTATTTTTTTCCCTATTTTTTAGGGTTTTTTCCACCCTTTTCTTGTATTTCCCCTTATTTTTCTGCATTATTTAATTACTGAAAATTCAAAGCAGGTTATGGGCTGTGGCCCTTAGTTCCTTCTTGCAGAAAAATAAAAGTTTAGTTGGTGTTCCTATTCACTTTCCCATTTTTATGCCAAATAACCATCATTTCTCCTTGATTTTTCATGTTTTACGTGTTTTAATGTATCATTTTGAACCAAAGATGCATATTTTTCTGATTTTCTGATTATGACCAGCAAGAACTCATGAAAAACAACAACATACACAATTTTTAGCCCACATGAACAACATTTTATCAATCCAAAGTCATAAAAACTCAAATTTCCTTTGAAAATTTTGAATTACCGCTTATTTGCGTGTTTCAGGTTTCATGTCCATGGCTGTAAATTTGAAAATCAGCAGCACTTCATGTCCAGCACAATCACAAATCACCATTTCCAGCCCATGGAGCAATCCGATCCATGCCGGACAAGCCTCCACCATTCTTTCTTCTTCCTCCTTCTTCCCACATGAATTTGCCTTTAGAAGAAAGAGAGGGAGGAGAGAGAAAGACTGATTTTCTCTCTCCCTCTACAGGCCACCATTCGCTGCGTGGATCGAAGCGATATGGAGCGTGGATCGAATGTGGAAGCCCTCTGCCCATTGAATTCATGGCTTGCCTTCAGCCTCCATCCTTGATTTGTGGGGGGGGGGCGCGTTTTTTTCGGCGACTGAAAACAGCCGCCGCCCCCCCTCCATCACGTTTTTTTTTTAGGGGGGGTGCCAAAGGTCACCCCCCTCTCTTCACACCCTTTGAAATTTCCCTTTTGGCCCCTTTTTTGGGCACCCCGGCCGGTTTTTGGGCCACTACCGCATACGGACTCCGATTGTCGTGCTGTAAATTTTTGGGTATCCCTCTCGGCATCCCGGACAGGCCTACAGCTCCCACATCCTGTCCTGACTGACATAAAAATTACTAAAAATCCAGAGGTGTCACTTAGGCGCCCGTCAACTGCTTATGCTTAAAATCGTCCTAGATCAAGCTGCCGCCTTTGACGGTGAATATTTTTCCCTTGAAATTCATAATTTTTAGCTATTTTTAAGCACTTCCTGGCACCAAAATTCGGCTCTCATTTGCGACCACGGGATAGGGCGACTCAGCCCGTCTAATCCACGAACATATCTGCACATAAACAACCAAAGAAGCATCAAACTGATACAAAACAATTATATAATAAAACTCAGCACAATGCTTCCCCTACCCCTGGACAGAACCAAAGCATGACATCCACAAGGAGTAGGCCTAGCATAATTTAACAAAAGATCCGAAGCGAGTCACTAACCAACTGCTCCAACACAGCCAAACCAAAAAAAACTGTCAAAGAGGTTGCCCTAAGTGGTAGTCTGAACTACTTACCAACTAAAGACAACACGACTAGGAGCTCCTACAAAGCGAGGACTCCTATAGCGTGATCAAGGAATATTTTCTTTCAGTCCATGTCTTCTTTTAGGGTTTGTATTGGATGAACATACTTGGGCATGTAAAAAGGAGGGAGCTGAACGTAGTGACCCAAGGAGAACAGGGCATCGGCCTCAGGACCTGTCTCGGCACCCAAGAACCTACCAAGCCCTCGCAAGGCGACACTTAATCCTTTTCTAACGCTCACTTTTATTTTCGCTCCAACCTTCCTTGTTTTGTCATTATTTTTTCAGCAAGAAGCCACCCCTAGGAAGACAAGGTATCGGCCCCGGGTCTGACTCGTCCCCAGGAACCTACTAGGCCTTCGCAAGGCAATGAGCAACTGCCCATTCATTTCCATTTCTTTTCTTTTCTTTGATAGGGGTTAGAACCCCTTTTTACACACCTTCGTATTTATATTCATCTTTTAGGATGTTCAGGGTTTCTTGGCATCATCATTATTATCCTCTGGCAGGCTTCTCTAACTGCCTCACTACTAACAAGAACTCCTAGAACGGCTGCCTAGCAGGCTAGCAGAACAGGGCCACTAGGACCTCCTTCGAAAACAGGTCTTTGGATGCCTGACAATGTCTTTGCAGGAGGCAATGACTACTCCGACCTCCCTCAAACATACTCAACCTAAACCTGGGACTTCATGCCTTGGTTGCGGGTCCCCAACAAAAATGTATCCCCTTGACAAACACATATAACATAAAAGAAAAGTACTCGTAAAGGAGAAATATCACCTGGATTGGCCACAAGAAGCTTCCATTGCAGCAAAGGCCCCTCTAGGATCCACCAACATTCACGAACGCAAAACCTGTTCAGCACAACACTTAAAACAAAAACCCGATTAAACGCACCCGCACTAGACAGGGAAATGGCCCTCTTGGCCTAATGAAATGAAACACTTCACTACAAAACTGAATCGGCCCTCTTGGCCTAATGAAACAAAACATGACTATGCAGAACATCCTCCTGGAAACAACTATGATAGACAGCAAAGCATACTATTCCCAGGGGAACAGAGGCTCGTAGCCCTAAACTAGGTGCATTAAATTATGACCATCCCTCCTGCGTATATTACAAGAGGTGTTCGCATCACATGTCGTCGAATCAGTCTATGGGTCCAAGATAATAAAGGCAGATGAGTCTCGCTTACCCTCTGCATCACCCAAATCAACCATCGTCTGCCAAAAAGGGCATGTTCAGAAAGCATACCCCACAAACGACCAGGTCCTGTCTCACCATCAATAGATATATCGGGACAAGGGCCACAATTAAAGAAGAGGTCTTCTTCATACGCAAAATTAGCCAAAGAATCGGCAAACTGATTCCAATTCCATGGAATCAGCTGAAAAGACACTCTATCGAATTCGTCTAGTAGGGCTATGGCAGTATGATGGTACATGCAAAGGATGGGGTTTCGTACCATGTACGTCCCATTGAGTTGATTTAAAACCAACTGAGAGTCCCCTTTCACCAACAACTGGCAGATACCACCCTTCTTTGCAATATTCAAACCCATTATCAGGGCTTTGTATTCTGCCATATTATTGGTAAAATTCACCCCGAGATAAGCAGCTAACTTCATGACAATGCGTCGTCGGGGGTCTCGGATGACAACTCCTACACTTCCTTTTTTGGATGCACCCCTGGACGCCCCATCAAAGTACAAGGTGTACGTCCATAAAGGGTTTACATATCCCGCCATCCGAAACTCTACTCGTAATTCTGGTAATTGAAATTTAGCATATTCAACGGGTGGACTGTAGGCTCCATCCCTCCATCATCATTGAATTCAACAGGGATGCTCGTCAAAATTTGTAGGCAGTGATGGCAGAAGACCTTGATCTCCCAAATAAATGTCCCGCCTTCTTGCTCAATCACCTTGTATCCTTTGCTCCACCAAATGAGCTTTCCCTGATGATACCTCTATTCCAAATATGGGTGTTCTAAATAAGGGATCAGACGACCCATCAACCTCTATCACGATTTCCTTGCAGATGTTTGATCGATCTCTCCTAGACCTGCAAGGCAGTCATAGTATTAGTGCAATCAGAAATAATAAGGTTTAATCTTATTAAGATTAACCTTATTTTTAAATTCTATCCCCTCAAGGTCAGCTAACAAAGCTGTGGATTTATTCTTTCCTATTCTAACGATCCTATAGGGCCCATCCCATTTGGGCTCTAGCTTGCCTGGAAATAATTCACGTCGTGCATCATAATACAGAACAAGCTGTCCTTTCTTGAAGGTGTATTTCTTGGCTTTGAGGTCATGTAGCTGCTTCATTCGGCGCTTCGCCACTTCTTGGTGCAATAAGCTTTGCAACTTAAGCTCATCTAAATGTGCCAGTGTCGTCAAGCGTTCAAAAAGTGCATTTTCATCGCTCAAAGAATGATTGATGGCAAACCGAATAGTCGGCAGCTCAATTTCTAAAAGCAAGACACACTCCTCCCCATATACTAACTTGAACGGGGTATGGCCAGTGGCTCGTTTGAAGGTCGTATTATAAGCCCACACTGCCACGTATAACTTTTTATCCCAATCCCGTTTCTTTTCCGACACAATTTTGGACAGGATGCCCACAAGCTGCTTGTTGGTGCTTTCAACTTGCCCATTGGCTTGCGGCTTATATGGGGTTGTCTTGTTATGCTTGATTTGCCACATCTCTGTCAAACCTTTAATCACTTATTCAGGAAATGGGTTCCGCGGTCTGACACTAATTCTTTCGGCGAACCAAACCGGCATATTATCTGCTCTAAAAGAAAACTAGCAGTTTCTTTAGCATCATCTTTCCTTGTTGCACGTGCTTCTGACCACTTTGTGAAGTAGTCAGTTGCTACAATGATGTACCGCTTTTGCGTAGTCGACGATGGACTAATAGGTCCCACAAAGTCTATTCCCCAATTCTCAAATGGAAGTATCGCCATAATAGGGGTGAGTGGTCGTTTCCTATTTTCTCGACTATCATGTCGTTGACAAATATCGCATCTCTTAACATACGCAAATGCATCCTGGAAGATGGCAGGCCACCAATAACCTGCTCTTAAAGCCTTTTGTGCTGTAAGCCGTCCAGCAAAATGGCCACCGCAAGCAGAATCATGGCACTCTTACAAAATGAATGGCACCTTGTCAGGCATCACACACCGACGATAGATATCATTAACCCCTTGCCGATATAATGTACCTGCGATCAAAGCAAAATTTAACGCTTGCTGCTTAATTTTCCTTTTCTCAGCTTTAGATAATTCGGATCCAGCCTCTCCCGTCGATAAATAATGCGTTATTGCAGCATACCAGGAGGGAATAGATGCCGTATCTATTTTAAATAACATCTCCATGTCACTACCTTCAGCCACAGATTCTTTTGGCTCCCCAAAGTCCACAAGACATTCCACGATGCCTTGCAACCTCGGTGGCTTACTACGGATTTCATAGTCAAATTCCTGCAAAGTGATCAACCACTTTGCTAGTCGATCAGGCGGCTGTAGCTTATTCATCAATAGCCGAAGCCCCTCCGCCTTCGTATAAAGCACGACTTTTTCATAGAGAATATAATGCCTGAATTTCTTGGTCCCAAAGACCATCGCTAGACACAATTTCTCCATGTAAGTATAGTTGATTTCGGATACCCCCAGCTTCCGACTAGCAAAAGCAATCGGCCTGTCGAAAATATATAGAACACCTCACCTCTTTTAGGTGCTTTTAAAACGGGCGCTCTTGCTAGCTCCTGTTTCACATCCTCGAATGCTACCTTACAAGGGTCACCCCGTACAAACGAACAGCTAAAGGACAATAAATTTGTAAGCGGCAACGTTCTTTCTGCTAAGGCGTTGATGAATCTACGGTAGTAACCAACCGAAGATAGAAAGCTATGAACTTCCTTCGGAGTGTGTGGTGGACCCATGGCAACTATAACTTTAACCTTCTCGAGGTCTGTCGCAATTCCTACCGAACTGACCACATGACCCAGCAACAGCCCATAAGGCACTCCAAAAACACACTTCCGCGGGTTTAGGGCGATGCAGAATTGTCTACATCGCTCGAAGCATTTTTTTTAAATGATCAACTGCCTCACTCTCACGGTGGGGGCCCCTAAGTCATCAATAAACACCTTCAATTCTTTAGGGGATATGTCACCGAATGTCTTATCTGCTGTTCGTTGCCACGAACCAGGCGCATTGCATAAACCAAAGGCCATCACATGGTACGCAAAAGTACCAAATACAGTGATAAAAGTTGTTTTCAACTTATCCTCTTCTGCAATTGCCATTTGGTTGTATCCTGCAAAGCAATCCATAAACGAATATATCTCCCTACCCGCTAATTGATCCAAAATCTGGTCAATAAATGGCAACGGGTAGTAGTCCTTAATTGTCTGCTTATTCAGCTCCCTAAAGTCTACACATAAACGGATTTGATTATTCTTCTTCTTTCTAATCACAACTGGCGAACACCATTCCGTGTGTTGCACAAGAAAAATCAAACCCACTTTTCGAAGCTTCTGTAACTCTTCAAACAGGCCGTCCCTCAATTCGAAAGGCGTACGCCTTACTTTCTGCCATACAGGACGATTGCCCTCCTTCAACGGAATTGTATGAACAGCAAGACTAGGAGGGATGCCTCGCAACTCATCATAACTCCAGGCAAAGATATCACGGAACTCCTGGATCAAGGCCACATAGTCCTCCCTTTCTACTATGCTGAGCATAGAACCTAATTTGATTGGCCGCGAATCATCAGGTGTACCAAGGTCTAGCTCGATAACATCTGCATCTCTTATACGATCTTGGCCCTCTATCAGCTCATTCAAAGTGATTTGATAGATGTCTTCCGTGGTGGATCCCTCTTTGGACTCATCACTCGATGATGTCTCACTGGCAGATAAATCTTCTAATGTCTCAAATTCTGTAGAAGATAGAGGAGCTCTCTCACTCTGCGGGGACTCAGGATAAGCATCAACTACCACACGCTGGGCACCTCTGCCGATTATCAGTCGACCGGCAGGTATATCTACTTGGCAATCCGCTTGCAAGATCCAAGGTCATCCGAGTAATACTTGGTAACTTGGACAGCCTTCAAAAAGAATCACCCTAAAGTCCAACAGGCATTCTACATTTGCAACAGTGACATGGACCTTAGTAATGCAGCCTTCCGGCTGTCTCAAACTATCATCTACCATTCTGAGAATTGTGGAGGTATCTTTCTGGATTGCAAGACCCAACCTTTCCATCAGTTCAGAACTCATAATGTTGACCGATGATCCCGTGTCGACAATGGCATAATCTACTAATATCCCATCGACATAGGCTGCAACCCTTGGGCAATGCTTCTTAGCATGCTCGAACTAGTCATCACCAACTCGCGCAATACCCAAAGGTTCTACGATATACCCGGTACGTAGAATCTTTCTAAATTCCTTACGTACCCCTGGGGAAAGCTTAATAAGCTGTAAAAGATTCACATCCGGCTTGACTTCGCAAAGAGAGCTCGCCAAATCGAATTCATGATAGTTTGATAGAGCTCGCTTTTCACGCCAAACCATCCGCTCTTTAGGTCGCTGAACCGGCTTTATTGCCTCTTTCTTAACTTTCACCTTCTTCTTTGGTGTTTCCTTATCGGCTTTACTTTCTACCGGCTTCAAAGGTCCCCCTTCCATGGCAGGATCCAAAACTTGCGTTCCTTTGTCGCCTTGTTTAGGGTTTCCGTCGACAGGCTTATCCTTGTCGGCCTCTCTACCCTTTTGACCTCTTGTAAGGACAGCTCGCAGATTAGAGGTTTCAGCATCGTTAACGCGTACAGCCTCAATCAAACTAACCCCACTACCACTTGGTAGCTCTTCTACTGTAGTTTTTGGTCGTTGAAGTATTTGTTTAGGCCCATCTTCTCGCTGGGAATCATTTCCTTGCGCACGATGATTAACAGGCCCTGGTTGCCGACTTCCTCGCTAGAGGGAACTGATCTTACTCCAGCAAGTAGCTGCTAAATGGCCGGATTTTCCACAGATGTCACACTTAACATTTGGGCAGTTTCTTGGATAATGTTGTCCACCACACCATTTGCAACTAAACCTCAAAGGTGCACCCTCCTCTGGGTATCTACTTCCTATCGAATTTTGTTGTTTTTTAAGAAAATTGACATCCACGGCTATTTGTCAATACTGCTCCGTAATCATGTCGGTATAATGCTTCATCATGTCCTTAACCTCGCCAAGAACATTGGAAGAACTCAACTCATAGCCTTGGTCATTACCATGTCGTTCCATCGGCCTAACAATTCGATTAGGCACTGGTTGTTGAGCCACAGGCATGGTGTTAGAATTGACCGCCTGGCTTCCACCATTTGGAACCATTTGCCTGCCCGTAGGCATCGACATGCTAGGGGGAGCTAGTAATAAAGGCACATTCTGCATCATGTTCCCTCTCCCATTAGGGTTAGCTATTGATATCCCTTGGCCACTACTGCCATTGGCCATCGCCACATTATTTCCCAATACTAAACCCATGTTCGAATTGCCTCGAGAAGCATAGGCTGCTTGTAGTCGGGATTCCACCTCTTGTGCTCATGTAATGGCAGTATCTATATCCCCCAAGGGGACACTACTCAACTGCAATTGGATATTAAAGTCCAAACCATGTAGGAAATATTGCAATTGGGCAGCTGCGGGGATAGGAATAGAGGTGTCCAACTTACGGAAAACCTCTTTTATCTTCTTCGCATAAGCATGAATATCCTCGTGTGGTTCTTGGCGAGTCACGTTGAGTACACGCAACCAATATTGCCCACCCCTTTCAGGGGCAAACTCCCTTCGAAAAGCTCCATAAAATACATCAATGTTCAATATGGTTCCGGCTTCTAAACCATGATACCATATAGCAGCTCTTCCTTTGAGAGTCATATTGAAGAACATCATTAAATGTCCTTCCTCTTGAATGCAACAGTTAAACATCAGCTTTTGAAACTCCCTAATGTGGAGTTCCGCATCTTCCTCAACTAACCCATTAAAAATGGGTAGCGGGTAACCTAGAGCCGGCAAATCCATCGTTCCTGCTGGAATTGCAATAAGCTGCGCCATGACAAGGATTGGATTTGCACTAGGAATAGGGGACGGTGGGGTTACACCTCCCGTACTTGACGTGGACTGGCTTATAGAAGGAAGGGGAGCACTAGAGCTTCCACCTTCTCCTAACTTACTACTTGTGGCCCCAAGACCACTAGATCCACTCCCTCGTAAGGGTTCAGCACCGCTACGCTTAGGAGAATATCTCCTAAAAATTTCAGCACGTCGCCTAGCTCTTTCGTCTCTTCCTTGCTTTTGGATTTCTGCTAGACGATGCTTATCAATAAATAACGGATCAATCTCAGTATCCTTTGGCATAAACTGCTAGTTGGTCCCTAAACAACCAGGATTCGAGAACCGCC
Source organism: Lygodium microphyllum (assembly GCF_053477565.2). Classification (NCBI taxonomy): domain Eukaryota; kingdom Viridiplantae; phylum Streptophyta; class Polypodiopsida; order Schizaeales; family Lygodiaceae; genus Lygodium; species Lygodium microphyllum. Next base: position 162,653,080 of record NC_141141.1, on the reverse strand, counting down.
ACTTCTAAGCGGCTCCCGGCCACTGATGGACCTAAAAATGGGCCGGCACTGGCTCATGCACTAGCCGGCCCTCGTCACTACGCAGAAGACAACCCCTCGGCCTCGCGGCCAGGAGCGTCTATCAAAATCTCTGCCTTCCTAAACATGGCGTTTGTAATACGTTGTAGTCCAACTGATCCTAACCCAATATTACTCCTCAATGAGAGTCCCTTTCACATAGCCAAAAGGCTCGAATCACATACACATAGGGTTCCTCCTACGGCTGAATGCCGTGAACCTTCTGCGACTCACCTACACCTTGGGGATTGGCCCCTCGATGCGTCGCTCAACATATAGATATTTCACACAAAAGTCGCTCAAGGTACCAAATAAGCGTGTCCAGGAATGTACCATTGTCCTTACTTCTCTTTCCCCTAGACCCCACGACTAGCCTACAACATGGGTACCTCACTGCCTCTCATCGTAGGTCAGGTTCCAATAAACCAATTGCAATGCATGTCCAGGAGCTGGTCCCTGATATTTTCTACATTCTTTTCATGCTCTATGCATTTGGTGGATGCCTAGTGCTCAAACATTTAGCAAAATAGTATCGTGCACAAGTGCAAAAACATTCTTTTAATGGTTTCCAACTACCGTTCGTGCTTCGTTGTATGGGCCTAGCATCGAGGTAATCCTCGTGCTACTAAGCTCTTAATTTTAATTATCATCCGTCCTAAATGCTATGCATAGAAATCAGCAACTTTCCCATCATTTCACATGGCATTTAGACATATTTCAACTCCTCTACCCTTCCCCGTTTAAATATTGCATCGTTGGATAGATTTATAGGGTATTTTATCATCATTTTATGTGGAAAAACAGGAAAAAGACACACTAGAACAAGAAGGTGGGGTTGAACTGAGGCAAATCCTCATGCTTCAGTCCCCACAAACATTCACAAACATTGCTCTTATTTATCCTTATTTTTCGAAACCCAAAATGTATTTTTTTCCCTATTTTTTAGGGTTTTTTCCACCCTTTTCTTGTATTTCCCCTATTTTTCTGCATTATTTAATTACTGAAAATTCAAAACAGGTTATGGGCTGTGGCCCTTAGTTCCCTCTTGCAGAAAAATGAAAGTTTAGTTGGTGTTCCTATTCACTTTCCCATTTTTATGCCAAATAACCATCATTTCTCCTTGATTTTTCATGTTTTACGTGTTTTAATGTATCATTTTGAACCAAAGATGCATATTTTTCTGATTTTCTGATTATGACCAGCAAGAACTCATGAAAAACAGCAACATACACAATTTTTAGCCCACATGAACAACATTTTATCAATCCAAAGTCATAAAAACTCAAATTTCCTTTGAAAATTTTGAATTACCGCTTATTTGCGTGTTTCGGGTTTCATGTCCATGGCTGTAAATTTGAAAATCAGCAGCACTTCATGTCCAGCACAATCACAAATCACCATTTCCAGCCCATGGAGCAATCCGATCCATGCCGGACAAGCCTCCACCATTCTTTCTTCTTCCTCCTTCTTCCCACATGAATTTGCCTTTAGAAGAAAGAGAGGGAGGAGAGAGAAAGACTGATTTTCTCTCTCCCTCTACAGGCCACCATTCGCTGCGTGGATCGAAGCGATATGGAGCGTGGATCGAATGTGGAAGCCCTCTGCCCATTGAATTCATGGCTTGCCTTCAGCCACTACCGCATACGGACTTCGATTGTCGTGCTGTAAATTTCTGGGCGTCCCTCTCGGCATCCCGAACAAGCCTGCAGCTCCCACATCCTGTCGTGACTGACAGAAAAGTTACTAAAAATCTGGAGGTGTCACTTGGGCGCCCGTCGACTGCTTATGCTTAAAATCGTCCTAGATCAAGCCGCCGCCTTTGACGGTGAATATTTTTCCCTTGAAATTCATAATTTTTAGCTATTTTTAAGCACTTCCCGGCAACAAAATTCCGCTCTCACCTCCCATGAATAATAGCTACATGACAGCTATCCTTATCTACTCTAGTTCGTGGCTCAGTTAGTATGCCACCTTAGTTAGTTGAGTTTGGTTTGAGACCCATATATAGGGTTCTTCTATTTCATTGTATGAGAGTTCTTTTTGGCTTACACAACTAAGAAGAGGAAAACTGTTTTCAGCCTCCACCTCTGTGTGTATTCCCCCATTGTGCAAGCAAGAAAGCTACAAGTGAGACTCCTCCCTTCTCTCCCACAATCTTGACACTTCTTTCACTTCTTTTAGCTCTTTTGCACTTGTATTCACCTCTTTCCAAGGCTAGAAAACTTTCCCAAGCTACACATACATTCTACAGAACACATACAGAAGCATACAGAACAGTCACAGTACAGTAACAGAACAGCTACAGTATAGAACAAAACAGAGACAGAAGCTCTATAGAAGACCTACAGAAGGTCATCAAAACCTCATAACTCATACTCAAACCATTGCAAACTCTCACAAACCATTCAATAAGATTTCAAAAGATCACAATCTTCATCAATCATCAATCCATGCTTCATACAAAAGACAATTAGAACAAAACAGAACAAAACAGAAGGTGTAGAGAACCAATCAAACCTATCAGAACATCACAGAACCTCATATCTCTACTGATAAACATCATGAACTTCCAAAACACAATCAATATCATCCAAAACACTCTCAAACCACTTCCAAACCAATCAATCATCTCATAAAATCAACCATTCAGCTCTCAAAAACAACAAAAATCAGCCAAAAAAAAAGTCAACTTTGATCTTCAATATCTCTTCAAAAACAATCCATCCAACCATGACGCCAACTTATCACCTGTATCTGATATAAAAATACAACGAAAGGAAAACCCTTTATACATTAACACTTCTTATCAAACTGAAAATCACAACAAACTTGTAAAGGATATAAGAGGTTGTCTTCTTCTTCTTCTGCATCATCTTCAACTCTCCAACCACGACCCCATCACCACAATTCTCCAAAAATGTAGCTCGCACGAAAGCCAATCCAATAGGAAACCACCACGATCTTTTTACATAAATGAACTCACAAGACAAACACTACACACAACACAACCATCTGAATGACTCCTCCAAAAAGAGATTTTCATTAAAAAGCATCCACCATACATTGGAAAAGGTATCAATGAAGATGATCCCTCTTGAAAGATTGATGATTTCGGAAACGATCCATAGACAAGGATTCATCTACAAATGTTTTGGGAGGATTCTGAAAAAACTGAAGGCAGCACATCCTTTCCAACAGGAGAAGGTATCTACTAGGCAAACAAAGGGTATGAAAATACAATATATCCAGCTGCTGGGAATCAATGCTCACATTGACATTCATGCACAACTTTGGAATAGGCTTGGAATCATTATGAGAATGCTTATGCATATATGCCAGATACCAAGCAAAGTGAGCAGTTAATCTCACTGAAGGATCTGCAGACTGTGAATACTGCTGAGCAAAATGAATATACTTCTGATAAGCTTGACTGGCAGCTGTCCAATCTCCTGGAATCAATGGCCAATTTATCTGAGGTCCTGTAAGGGAATCATTCGAGCTCCATCCCCTTCTTCTGAAAATCTGATGATCAAACTCGTCATAGTCACTAACCAACTAAGATGGTTGAGATATAGAAGTGTTAGGAGAGGGAAGTGGAATAAGGAAAAGTGGATGAAGTAAGGGATAGGAAAAATCATAAAAGGAAGAATGATTTAAAGAAGGAGTGGCTGAAAATTGTAGGGAATCACTTAGAAAGGGTGTTAAATGATAAATAGGAATGGTAGAAGGTACATGAATGGATGGAGAAGGACATGGTGGAGAAGGGGAAAATACTCTATCCTCAATAAAGGAGCAGTATGTAAAGATAGGAATTTGAGGGAAAGAGGAAGGTTGGAAAAGAAGGGGTAAAATATTTGTGGAATTAGTTTGACAGAGGAAAAGATATATATGATATCTGTGAGCCATTTGTTGGTAATACAAGAGGGTAGGAACAGAAGGTCCTAAGAGAGATCTTCTATGATAGGCATAAAAAAAGGTAGAATCAAACGGATTATGTTTTGAAAGATAAGCTAAGAGATCCACCCTCAGTTGATTAGTGCTCTGGACATAGGTAGGGGCTGTGTTCTGTCTTTAATTCAGGACCACAGAATCAATCATGGTATGCCATGAATTATCAGGGCAATTAGCCACTTTGGAGGAGTAACTCTGGAACATGTCATCTATGCGCAACTCCAAATGGTGGACATACAAAACAGCTTGTAGAACCACGTCTCCCACATACCAAGCCATATCCACCTCATCTGGAATTAACAAGTCTCCTCGTAGATACATGTAGGACATCAACATGGTATCTGTCGTGACAGAATCTTCAAACACCATCCTTACCACCTATGTCAGCAACTTAGCAGACCAAGCCCCACTCCATCCATCCTCTGGAAGAGGTAAATCCATCGTAGAAAGCTTCATGTAGAAGGCCAACTTCTGTAATTGGTAGTGGACAAAGAAAGAATGGTCTGGAGGAACATATTCTTGAAACTGCTCAAATGTAGACCATGACAAATCCATTCTGGATTGCAATCTTTCCACTTTATCTTGGAAGGGAGGACACAAGGTAGCCTGTCTCTGAAGAGCATCCAAGTCCTGCTGTGAGAGAGAAGGGATCAAGGAAACATGAGGGCTTGGAGGAACAGACCGTGACTTTGCCAGTTGAGCTTGCAACTGCATGATTTGGGAAGCTTGTGATTCCACTGTGTCATTAGCAGTCTGTAAGGCTGAAAGTTTGACATCTAAAAGAGTTTGGAACTCTTGTGCGTCTCTGGAGATCCTCTCCTTCTCCTCTGAAAGGCTAGTAACCTCTGATTGAGCCTCTGTTAACTGAATCTTCAAAGAAGATATCTCATCTCTTTGGGTTGCAACCAGGTGGGTTTGTTGCTCCATCTGCTTAAACAAATCTTCTAGGGTATCCTTAGTAGAGGCTAACTCGGATGTTGCCTTATGCAACTGGTCCTTAGACTGCATCAGTTCTTCATAAAAGGAATCGTACAGCTGTTGAACACAGGCTGTCACTGACAATTCAATGGAACTCTGAATGTCTTTACAGAGGAAAGGAATTGCATCTCCGGAGACTAGACTGCTCAATGAGGGGACTGATATATCCAATGAACCTTCGCGATGTGCTCGGAACAGGTTATTATAGGTGAGATACCCAGGGAGAGCACTGCCAGAGGTAGCAGGAATGGGCACTGAAGGAAGAACTGAAGGAGCTTTATCCGCTACCCGCTTCAAGCATTTGCGCTGTATGACCAAGGGAGGTGGAGAATCATCATCCTCTATATCAATGGGTTCTGACTCATCGGAAGGTGGAGGAGGAGGTACTGGATCTGATGGAGGAGGTGGAGGCACACTCGTCTGTAAACCTGAGTAGGTCAAGAAGGCAGAAAAATACGATCCATAGGTGACATTGGTAACATTGCCCCTGGTGACTTTGACGAAATGTTGATCCATCTTAGTGAGTAGGTAAGTGCTCCAATCAATAGCGACTCCTTTCAACACCATCCTTGAAGCTGTGAAAAGCTCTTTGGACAAGTACTGCGATGGCGTTTTGGCAGGCATAAACCTGTCTTGGAGAAACTGACAGACCATCTTCCACACAGGATCAGTGATCATGGAAAAGGAAACTCCTAAAGAGTTGATCACCTTCTTAACATCCAGCATTTCCCGTGTCTGCTTTTGTAACAGCTTCAAAATCTCTTCATTAAAGAAAAGCTGGCGAGTGGTAACAAAGGATTCACCTTTGGAGGGAAGAGAAAGACCTTCCCTAGGCCTCGAGGTGTCAAAGTCATAGAAATACCCTGGACCAGTCCCGACTTCTTGCTGTAGGAGGCCAAAAACTCGTCACACATCGATGGATCCTCTGGAAGCAATGGAAAGGAGGTAGCTACAAAAGCAGCGAGTCCCGCCTTCGTGAGAGGCTCAAAAGTGAGTAGGGAAGAGTAATCCCTACTGACTAGTGGGACATACTAGATAGGGGGAGGAGCGTGAGAAGGCGCCATTCAGATGGTTACACACACACCACAAACACAGACAATTAAGGAGAATGCCTGCAAAGCAACGTACAAAAAACCAAGGATAAGAGAACAACCAAAACAATAAAACGTGACTCGACCAACTATCCCCAAGCAAACCACAGCCTAGAAAAAATTTGACATGACCTCGAGACATATGCGACCAAAAGCTTCATGCTATGCATCATGCAAACACCCAAAACCCCGTAACAAGCAATAAAGAAAAAAAACTACACACCGTACCCTTAACCGTAACAAAGACACTGAACCAAAACATCACCACAACCCACACACATCAAGACTACAACTTTGATAAATCGGTGGTTGACCATGGAAATAACGCCAAAGACTGCACATGCCCATCCCACGAAACGAGTTCATTAAAAAGGGAAAATTAAGTGCAGTGAGTGGGAATGAATTTAATGAAATGTTCATTTTAATAAATGATCAAGAATGGGTGAATTTTTATTAAGTGATAAACCTTAGCAAGAAAATGGCGGTTCCTTCTTAAAAATTTAATTACCAATTATTAGGTTAAAGCGGCGCTTTAATTCGAATCCCGGACTGCGATATCCAGATTGGGTCTCTAAATGCAAGTTCATTGATTACAAATTAAGGTGATGTTGAGCATTTTTTTGCCAGCGCGTGCTCTTGTGACGGTTGGTTCATTTTAATGAAAAATATTAAAGTGCCTCTTTAGCGTACTTAGCGCGTGCTAAGTGAACAATTGGGTTATTTTTATGTTTTTAAAAAAATGGTGTGGTGAGTATGAATGCACGTGCCATGGTGGTGTGTAGGGTTCATTTTGTTTTGTGTTTTTTAAAGAAATTAATCGTGATGTTTAGGGTAGCTGGAAAAAATTAACAAAATAACAAATAAAAGGGAAAATACCTAGTAGTGGGTATATGTAAATGCAAAGAATGCGCTCTTCTCAATCCAAAAATATCTGGATTTTTTCTCTGGAGGGTTAGTAGGTATGTGGATGAAAAAGGATTTTGTATTATATTGTTGTTTGTGTATGTTTTTTTTAATTTTTTGTTTTGATGAATTTAGGTGTATAATGAAGTATTTTTTCAGCTTAGAAAACATGCCAAAAATAAGTAAAAATGGTAATGGAAGTTTTAGAAATTTTTAGGAAATTAATTTGGAATTTTTTTAGCATTTTTAATGAATTTGTTTCATTTTGTGGGGTATTTTTACAAGATTTTGGAATTTTAAAATGGTTGAAAATGTTTTTTCTGAAATTTACAGGTTGAGAAAAATATGGCCATGGGTTGCAGAAATAGTAGGAATTTTGCTAGATTTTTTTGTATTTTCTCAAAATTTTTAAATGAGTTTGTATAATTTTTCAATGTTTTGTGTTTCGTGTTTTTTTTTTTTTTGTGGTTTTGTTTTTTAAAAGGGTGTGCAGGTTTTTGAATAAAAAAGCTGGGAAAATATCCAGAAATAAGCTGGTGGCAGCGGCGTGTCCGCAACCAACGAACAAGCTCCCATACCCGCGCACGATCAATCGCGAACAATCTCAAGCTCCCATGCGCGCGTACACACCTATGCGTGTGTCTGCATCTCGAGGGTGTCGGTGGGTGGGATGGGGGTTTATGGAAGGGGTGTGGTGAGCTGCGGTGGGGGAACAAGGGGCTGACAGCGGGGTAGGGGGGTTGTGTGGGTTAACTATGGGTGTGGGTTAGGGTACGGTGTGAGTGTGTGACGGTGGTGCGCAGATCGGATGCAGGTAGCTCACGTAGTGAATTCCCAAAGGTCCCCAAGAACAAAGCACTCTACTTTTTAGCACAAAAACCAATGTAAAAACAAGCACGACATGAGACAAGAGACAAATTGGGTTGAATCTCCCCCATGCCTTGTGTGAGCGCTTCACAAAGCATGTATTCAATATATATTTCCAATCTTTTTGCTCAAAAATAGCCCAATTACAAAAATATGACAAGCTTTTAGCTTTTGAGTTTGCTTTCTACCAAAAATAGGAAAATAAAGCTAATGGACGGTGCCCAAAGAGTCTGGCACGCCCAATCTCAATGTCCAAATAAAAATAACATATCCAGGCGCATAAGCGCATACAAAATAATAATAAACAGTCGATGTCTCTATAGACATAATCAAAATATAGGCGTGGCGCCTATCAAAATATAGTCCAAAGGTCGAAAACCCGCTAGACTCCAATGCTTTCCTCTGCCACTGCTGCTATCTCTACACATCAACTGAAGCATTCACAATCGTTAGTAAAATAACACAATTAAACCGACAAAAGTGAATACCTAGCAGTCTTCAGCTACATAAATAAATCAACTGGTTAGAAATAAATCCTAACCTTAATTTATTACGAGTGCGCACTCTAAACTCATAAACGTTTATTAATTTAATATGCATTTTGCGGAATCACCCGCTATGGAATCACCCATGTACACACTAAATTAATGAAACGCCCGAAAAGGACAGGCGTCCCCATCAACTTCTCGCACAAAGAATCCTCTTTGCGTATGAGCCCCGGTCATCTAAGTTTACGGAATCCACCGTAAAACCTCACGGAATCCACCGTGGAATATGCCTCCTGGCATCATACCCCCGGGGTGGGATAGCAATTGACCTCAATTGCTATTAGCTCAATGTGGAGCTAAAAGAGTGGGGAAAGCATTTATGTCTCTAGCGTGCATCCATTGTGCTTCTTCTACAGGATGGTTCTTAAATTTCACGAGATATCTAGAGTACCTTCGGCCAGTTCTAGTGGTCATGTAATCAGTGTCTATGATGGCTTCTGGTTCAAGGATTTCAGTCTCTTCTTCTAATAAAGGTGGGTTTTCATAGACAGGGTGGATAGGTAATTGTCCTCTAAATGGTCTCAATAAACTAATATGAAAGGTATTATGAATTTTCCAATGTGATGGCAGTTCTAACTTGAATGCATTGTCATTAATCTTATGAATGATTCTAAATGGTCCGTAGAATCTAGGGGCTAATTTAACAACTGGATGTCTATCTACACTTTGCAGTCTACGCTTTTCTATTCTAAGCCAAACATAATCATCAATTTTGAAATTCATGGCTTGTCTTTTCTTGTTGGCTTGTTTGGTATATGATTGTTGGGCTTTAGCAATCATATCCTTTACCTCATCAAAAATAGTGTTATGCATAACAGCAATATCATCGGCACTTTGTATTCTATTAGACAAAGATGCAACAGGTGTAGATAATCTATGTCCATAAATAACTTCAAAAGGTGCTTTCTTTGTAGATGTGTGAGGTGTATTATTATATGCAAATTGTAATAAATGTAAATGAGTATCCCATGTCTGAGGTTTAGAAATAGTGTATGCACGTAAAAGATCTAAAATAGTGCTATTTGTGGCTTCTGTTTGTCCATTTGTTTCTGGATGAAATGCAGATGAGAAATCAATCTTTGTGCCTAGATTTGCAAACAGTGTAATCCAGAAATTATTACAAAATCTAGAATCTCTATCTGAAATAATCACTTTCGGCAATCCATGGTTAGTAAAAATAGTTTTCAAAAATAACTGTGCTGCTTGTGATGCTGTTAAAGTTTTCTTACATGCAATGAAATATGCTTGCTTACTAAATCTATCTACAATTGTCCAAATCATGTCATGATTAGATTTAGTATTTGGTAAGCCGGAAATGAAATCCATAGATATATGTTCCCAAGGTTTAGATGGAATAGATAAAGGCATTAATAACCCATACTGTTTACCATGATGTCTTTTTATTCTTTGACAAATCAAACATTCAGAAACAAAATTAGATACATCTGCATCCATATGCGGCCAATAAAAATCTTCAGTTAACATGCGTAATGTAGAGATGATACCTCTATGACCTTGATATGGGGGACAATGAATTTCATTTAAAACAAAAGATCGGAATGGAATAGTAACACACAGTCTCTTTTCAAAGAACATGAATCCATCATTATATGACAATGAATCAACAGGAATGAAATTATTTTGAACTAATTTTTGCCAATCAGAATGAAAAGTAATATCCTGGTGATATGTGTCTTTCATAGCAATCAAAGAATCAAAAGATATGATAGAAATGTTATGAATTGCAGGTCTTCTACTCAATGCATCAGCAACTACATTTTCTTTTCCAGGTTGGTATTGAATGATAGGATGGAAACTTTGAATGAATGAAGCCCATTTGATCTGACGGTCAGAAATTTGGGGTTGGCTAAGTAGATGTCTAATGCTTTGCTGGTCGGTCTTTATCATGAATTCTGAACCCATTAAATAATGCTTCCATTGTTTCAATGCTTGTACAACTGCTAAGAGTTCCTTGTCATAAGTGGAATATTTGAGCTCAGAGGGTTTCAGCTTAGAACTAGAATATGCTATTGGATGGTTATCTTGCATTAGCACGGCTCCTATTCCTGATCCGCTAGCATCAGTCACAACTAAAAAGAATGGTCTATTAAAGTCAGGCAATTGTAGGACAGGGGCATTGGTCAATGCACGTTTAAGTAAATCAAAGGATTTCTGCTGGTTTTCAGTCCATTGATAAACAATGCCTTTCTTAAGAAGTTTGGTCAATGGTAAAGCAAGTAATGAGAAATTACGTACAAACTTCCGATAGAAACTAGCAAGACCAAGGAATGAGCGTAGTTCATGTACATTTTTAGGAATAGGCCAATGCAATATTGCGTCAATTTTCTTAGGATCAACTTTTATTCCTTCTTCTGATACAATATGACCTAGATATTCTATTTCTGTCTTAAAGAATTCACTCTTGTCAGGATTTGCAAACAATTGATTTTCTTTCAGTAATTGAAAAACTAATGATAAATGCTCATAATGCTCTTTTTCACTTTGACTGAATACTAAAATATCATCAAAGAAAACAATCACACAATACTGATATTTTAGAAAAATACGGTTCATCATTCTACTGAAAGTAGCAGGTGCATTAGTTAATCCGAATGGCATAACTAAGAATTCGTAATGGCCAAACTGTGTCCTGAATGCAGTCTTAAATATGTCAGATCTATCTAACCTCACCTGATGATATCCAGATTTAAGGTCAATTTTACTAAATATAGAAGATCCTTGCAGTTTGTCCATAAGGTCATCAACTCTAGGTATAGGATACCTATTCTTTACTGTGATCTTGTTTAATGCTCGGTAGTCAATACACATCCGATAAGTATTATTCTTTTTCTTGACTAAGAGCACAGGTGCACCGAATGGAGAACTGCTAGGTCGAATTAAACCTCTATTTAGTAATTCTTCTACTTGACTCTGGATTTCTTTTTGCTCTATTTGATTGTGCCTATATGGGGCTTTGCAAGGTGGTTGTGTGCCAGGTATTAGGTCAATCTTATGGTCTTCTGGACGTGATGGAGGTAAACCTGGTGGTAGGTCTTCTGCAAAACAATCCTTAAAATATGCAAGAAATTCCTTATGTCTAGGGTGCATATGAGTTTCTTTTGCGTGCAATTCATTCACCCAAATGAGATATGATTTAGTGTTCTTGCGTAGTGCACGTTTTGCTTGAGTATGCGAAAGCAGTGGAAACATATGAGATGCATGCATACCAAATAATGTAATAGATTTTCCTTGAAAATTTATATTCATTGTGTGTGTGGAATAATCTATATTGGGATTATGTTGGTGTCTCCATGGCATTCCTAGAATAATGTCGCTAGACTGTAATGGGACAACTAAGAAATTTCTTCTTTCAATATATGGACCAATTTGAATTTCTAAATTTTGAACTTCTTGTGTGCCATTGTACCTAGTGCCTAAAAATGCAGCTTTTATGCGATAGTGCGTAGGTACAGTATGCAATTTCAATTCCTTTACCAATTTTGCTGAAATAAAGTCATGCGTACTACCGTCATCATGCAATACAGTTCTTTCTTTTCCATGCACCATACATTTCATAGTCAACAATGAATGTAAAGTAGGCATACCTGGTAAAGTGTCGGAAGTAGTAGTAGGATCATCTTCTTCTTCAGTGAAGTCCGGCATATCCTCATGCTCTTCTTCGTCCATAGCTCCAAGGTAGTTGATATGTGCTGACGGCTTCTTTGAATGACAATTTGCTGCGAGATGGCCTAGCTGGTGACACTTGTAGCATACGATGGGCTTGGCTTTGGTCACATTATTTGCAATGGCTGGGAGTCTGGGTATATTTGGATTTGCTTGTTGGATAGGCTTAGGATTTGGATTGATAGTGGATGGTAATGCGGGTGGTTTAGGCCAATTCTTGCGAAAAGATGGTGATGAAAAACGACCTGGATTAAACCTTCTGAAATTGGAATTGAATTGTTTAGATCCATAATTACCGTTTGCTTGGAATGGCTGTGGTCGTCGATCTCTTCCACGTAACTTATCTTCAGTGTCGTGAGCTAAGGAGATGGCATCTTCAAGGGTAGCAGGCTTGAACATATTCACCTCAGCGTAGTAATGTCCAAGAAGTCCAGACATGTACTTCCGCTTATGTGTCGTCTTTGGTACGTCTTCAAGCATGCGTAGCTGTAGGAGTGCATTCCAAAAACGCTCTGTATACTGTGGTATAGGCTCACGATCGCGCTGTTGAAGTAAATCCCATTGTTTGATAGCCTTCTCATGAAATTGCGGTGGTAGAAAATTTTGCATGAACTTCTTCTTAAAATCTTCCCATGTAGCAGGACATTCTATGCTCTTGCGGACGACAGTCCACCAAAGTGATGCTCTATCTATCAGATGATTAGTAACACACTTGATTTTATCTTTCTCAGGATAAGTTTCCTCATGGAAATAGTCATCAAATTGGCTAATGAATGATAAAACAGTCTTTCCTTCTCTTATGCCATTGAAAGTGCGAAACTTGAAACTTCGTTTACTTATCTTGGATTCCTTGCGAATGGTTTGTGCTTCAAGAGTGGCGTCGATGGTACGGCGTATCAAATCTTCAGCTTGAGGTTCTTCTTTATCAGTGGACACTCCTTGTAGCTTTGTCAATTGCGCTTGCAAGGCTTGCCTAGCTCTTCGCTCTTCGTCCAATTGTAACATGATAAGATCCAGCTTTTGCTCCATGGTAGGCTCGGGTAGGTCGTCTTCAGCCATAGGATCATCCATAAGTGGGGTAGTCATCCTGTAAAACTCAACAAACCTTTCTCACTCAAAATCAGTTAGCGGGATGAGCGTAGCTCAAATTTGGGGTTACAAGGCTATGTATTTTTGGGTATTTTCTTCTTCAATTTTCAGAAATTCTGAAATATTTCTGTCTCCGTTTGCTGAAAGTACTTCAACGAACTTGCAGATAGGTAAAACAACTTGCTGCGAACAACTTTCCAGTTCTGAGTTTTTGCAAACGAACAAGTCTTCTAGGAGTTTCGAGCGTTAGTCAGTTCTGATTTAGTCTGACTTGCAGAGTTGCAGACTTAACAGACTTGCAGGGTTGTTGACTTGCTGAACTTAGCTGATTTGCAGGACTTGCAGTACTTGATTAGTGTCGACTTGCGAAACTTGTCTTCTGGAGTGCGTGACCCGGAGTTTGCAGACTTGTCTGCCCAGTAGAACTTGCAGAGTATAGAAGGATTTAAGCTTAATTAGTTAAGCTTTAAGCTTAATAAGCTTAAATAAGTGGACAGAGGCCGCCGTTTTTCAATCGTGGGGGGGGGGGCCGTTTTGATTCCGCGCAATTTTCGGGGGTCCTCCTCTTGGCAACGATTTGTTGATTAGAAGCTTGTTAAGCTTCTCAAGCTTTGTATTAAGCTTTTACACTAAGCTTTTTGAAGATAGAGATATGGCTTTCTTACTGTTTATCACGACTTGATGAAGAGAATTGATGAGTGGTCCTCCGCCGACAGAGAGTGGTCCTTCGCGATCTGACAGTAGAAATAGGGGTTCTTGATCGCCAGAAGTCTGCCTGTATCGACGGTTCGCGACAAGATTGACTGTAGAGGCCGTTTGTTCCTGGAGCTCCGCCTTCGCCCGAGATTGGTAGCGATTGGAAGCCCTTGATCTCTGCTCCGCTCTGATACCACTGGTGCGCAGATCGGATGCAGGTAGCTCACGTAGTGAATTCCCAAAGGTCCCCAAGAACAAAGCACTCTACTTTTTAGCACAAAAACCAATGTAAAGACAAGCACGACATGAGACAAGAGACAAATTGGGTTGAATCTCCCCCATGCCTTGTGTGAGCGCTTCACAAAGCATGTATTTAATATATATTTCCAATCTTTTTGCTCAAAAATAGCCCAATTACAAAAATATGACAAGCTTTTAGCTTTTGAGTTTGCTTTCTACCAAAAATAGGAAAATAAAGCTAATGGACGGTGCCCAAAGAGTCTGGCACGCCCAATCTCAATGTCCAAATAAAAATAACATATCCAGGCGCATAAGCGCATACAAAATAATAATAAATAGTCGATGTCTCTATAGACATAATCAAAATATAGGCGTGGCGCCTATCAAAATATAGTCCAAAGGTCGAAAATCCGCTAGACTCCAATGCTTTCCTCTGCCACTGCTGCTATCTCTACACATCAACTGAAGCATTCACAATCGTTAGTAAAATAACACAATTAAACCGACAAAAGTGAATACCTAGCAGTCTTCAGCTACATAAATAAATCAACTGGTTAGAAATAAATCCTAACCTTAATTTATTACGAGTGCGCACTCTAAACTCATAAACGTTTATTAATTTAATATGCATTTTGCGGAATCACCCGCTATGGAATCACCCATGTACACACTAAATTAATGAAACGCCCGAAAAGGACAGGCGTCCCCATCAACTTCTCGCACAAAGAATCCTCTTTGCGTATGAGCCCCGGTCATCTAAGTTTACGGAATCCACCGTAAAACCTCACGGAATCCACCGTGGAATATGCCTCCTGGCATCAGACGGGGGGCTTGCAGGGAGGTAGGTGTGTGCGGGTATTGGTGGGGCGAAAGGGGCTGAGATGGGGTAAGAAGGTTGGTGTTTGGTTGCAGGGGAGGAAGGGGGGGTAATGGGGAATGGGTTAATGTGTGATGGTGTGGTGGGGTGGGAAAAAAGGGGGGGAAGGGGGGCCTAGGGAGAGGGTGTGTGTGGGGTGTGTTTATGCTGGTGGACACGTGGACGAGGCCACGTGGAGGTCAACGGCGGCGGACTGGCGGGAACCACGACGCGCTGTCGGCGGGCGCAGAGGGCGAGGAGGGTGGGGGACCGTGGCACGGCGCAGGAGGAGGATGGTGCACGGCGGCCAAGGCGGCGGGCGTCACGGTGGCAGGCGGCACTCGTCGGGCAGAGGCGCAAGAGCAATGGCGCCGCAGAAGAAGGGGGGGGGGGCTTGGCGGCATTCGGCACGAAGGGCACATGGCGGCAGAGGGGCGGGGCGTCACGCAGGGGGGGGACCAGGAGGCCACGAAGGCGGGCACGAAGGCGCGGGCCGATGCAGAGGCGTACGGCGGGCGGCTGCTACGAGGGGAAGAGGGAGGGGAAGGAGGGCAGGCGTACGGGATGAGAGAAGGAGGAGAAGAGTAGGGTAAGAAGAAGAAGAGGGGAGGAGCAGAGGAGGAGGAGGGAAGGGTAGAAGCAGAAGGGGAAGGAGAGGAGGTGGAGATGGAGGGAGGGGAGGGACACGCAGAGGGAGAGGGAAAGAGAGGGGGAGGCAGTTGGGATGGGGAAGGGGTTGGGAGAGGGGAAGGGGGATAGGGAAGGGTAGGGGTAATGGGCATGGGCGGGGTAGGGTGGGGTAATGTAGGGGTAATGGGTATGGGCGAGGTAGGGTTGGGGTGGGGAGGGGTAATGGGAATGGGCGGGAGGGGTAGGGGTTGGGGGTGCCCGGGGAAGGGTAGGGGGAGGGTGGGGTAGGGGAGCCCATAGGGGGGTTGCCCAAGGGGTGGGGTAGGGGGAGGGGGTGCAAAGGTTAGGTTAGGGAGGCTAGGGTAGGGCCCAAAAAGGAGGCGTACCCCCGTCCCGCGCGCGTGCGTGGGGCGGGGTTAAAAAAATTTACTGTGACGGGATTGAAAGGGCGCCCGGATGCTGGGACGAGGCACGCGGATGTGACCAGGGCGTGTTAAGATGCGTAAAATAAAAAACGGGTGCGTTCACGCGCGGGACGAGTCGCGTGAAAACACATAAAAAGAAATACAAATTAATATATCCCAATCCGATCGTCAAAACGAAATGGCGTAAAAACAAAAAGTGGGCATGACGACAGGGGGAAGATAGGGAAAATGTGCAACGGGGGTTCCGGGGGAAAGACAGGGCGTTCATGTGCAAAAACACAAAAAATGGATCAAAAAACGCAATTAAAAATTAATATCGGAAGATCCGTGCATCGAAACGAGGTGCAAGAAAAAGGAAAAATATGCAGAAAGACGTGCCCGACAATCCTATCACATCAAAACATAATTTTGACTAAGATAAGACACGTTCACATGGGAAAAACCCAAAAAATAGACTCGAAAATGGGATTGGAAATTAATATTGGACGAACCGCTTGCCCGAAGGACATGCAGTAAGAAGGAAAAATGTCCGCAGGAAGGGGGGTACAGGGTTGTCATGTGAAAACGCAATTCCGGTTGAAGTAGGAGGGGTTCATAGGCGAAAAACACGTAAAATATACTCGAAAACACATTTAAAAATTAATAATAAAAGGAAAAAGGTGGGGGAAGGCACGGGGGACACGGTTGTCAAACCAAATTGGAATTCCAATGCAAACAGGGCAGGTTCTCATGGAAAAATATCAAAAAGACGCACGAAAAAGTCTTAAAAAACCGGAAAATTAATATTGGACAAACCGTGCATCGAAAGGACACGCAATAAGAAGGAAAAAGGTTAGGGGGAAAGCTGTGGTCAGGGCTATGATGTCAGATCATGGTTCCGAAGCAAGCAAAGCGTGTTCATATGGAAAATCGGCTAATTTGCATAAAATGCTTCAAAAATTAATAACTCAAAAACTGTGCACCGGAACAAGGGTAGGTAAAAAGGAAAAATGGTCAATTCAGAGGGAAGAACATGGCTATAAGGTTGGATTTGGACTTCAGTGAACATAGGGTGCTTTCACATGGCAGGACAGCAAAAGCAAAAAATGAAGAAAAACTGCAAGGGAACAGCCCCAAGGATGGGTGGAAAATGAACGAGTAGGTGGGAAGGGATCCCATCAGGGTAAAAGCCAGTCATGGCATAGAGGCATGCATTAGCAGGTTAAGGCATATGCAGAAGGGTATGCAATGTAGACGCGCAGGGATGCGTCCCCACACTTAAAATCTTAACGGATAGGGTTAACCGAGCAACAGGGACATAGGACCATGCCACAGACCATCCACTAACATCCCCACACTTAAAACATGAACGTCACTGAGAAACAGAAGGTGTAGGGTTAGAAAAACTTGGCCCATGTTGTAGAGAATCAAGATTGATTGTCGATGGCACATCCACTGTCGTTGTCGGCTCTGCAGGAGGTACCAACGCATCTTCATAGCACACATTCGTCATGGCAGGGACCACGCAATAGCACCCAGGGAGGTAGCTGGTTGAAGGAATCACAGGAAATCCATCGATGGCGAGGGATATTGCACTCAACTCACAGTCACTCAAATGGAATGAAAGAATAGTCACTCGCCCCAAGACTAATATCACTCGAGGAAGAATGATTGAAACCCATATCTTGTACCCAGTTTAGAAATCGACAAGGGGGAATGGTGCAGAAGAAGTATGCCAGGGTGCACAGTTGATGGTGCATTAGTGCGTCCAACCCATCTGGCATAAGTGCAAGGAGGAAGGCAAGGGAGCCTTACAATGCAGTGTACAGAACAGGATAATGTGTCTTGTGTTGACGGAGAGAGACCCATCCCGTGGGTGCATAGGGAAACAAGAACATACTTGACTCCAAGTGTCGTAACGTCCCTCAATCTCACCTCTCGGTAATTGATTGAAGAAACTCCAGTCACACTTAGCCCACCCTCTGTCTCACACTCGGCTAATAGATACAAGAGGGCAGCCTTTTTCTGAAACCCATTGATGTTATCCTCACAGTCACGTGTGTAAAGGTTGTATGCCTTGTGCGCACTTGATGGTGCAACTGTGCATCCCGCCCTGTGCTGGCATACGGTGCGAGAAGGAAGGCCAGAGAGCCTTATGGTGCAGTGCACAGAAAAAAAATGTGCTTTGTGCATTGAGAGGCCCATCCCGTGCGTGCAACACTTCATTCACACTACTCACCTCTCATTTGATTTGAAGGGAAAAGATTGGTCACTCGCCCCACCCTCTGTCTCACTCTCTGTTGATAGATATAGGGGGCAACCATACTCATTTCCCCATCCGGTTAGGATGAAAGCTTACATCACTCGATTTTTTGTCGATGAAGATCGCGTCGTCAGTTGTTGAAGAGGTGTACCCAGGGAGATAGCCATCAAATCGAACGTGGGGTTAGATAGGAACATGACATCTGCTAGAGGATAGTTAGACACTCTGTAGAGAGACATAGGACACAGCGTACCAAGGGAGGTAGCTTCGGAACTGGATCCTAGGGATATCAATTGATGAATCCACTTTCTGGACTGTTGGGTGTTGCCACCTTTTCCACAACCAGCTTCCCGCCCAAGGGTGTGTGCCACCTCTTCTTAGAGCGGGGCCTGCTATGACATGGAATTGCTTCCTTTTCTCCCATAACAGATTTGTCTTTTTTTTTTCTTTTCTTTTTCTCCTACTCCCGAGGGTGTTTCCACCTTTTCCCGAAGAATAGGTCGGCATGACAGAGACCTAAGTCATTTTCTCCCATGACCGATATGTATATATTTTTTCTTTTCTTTTTCTTTTTTTTTCTCTTCGAATTAAGCAAGGGAATGGTAGAAATACCATGTATCAGAACCAACCTCACCATTGTCGCTGGTGGAAAATAGAGAATAAGAGATCAAGGCTAGAAGGTAGGGTTGAGGGGACAGAGGGTTGTGTCCACCTCATCAAGAGTGGCTGAAGAACGACTATCGGAAGTAGCATCACAAGAAGTACAGTGCCACACCAACGAGGGAAAGGATCTGGTGACTGTGATTGTCAAGATCCCCAAGGAGGGAAGTACTTCTTCAGGCGAAATCCATTGATCAGGAAGGGATCATCAGAGGCATCAACGGTCTGCACTTGGACAGAGCCATTAGGGTTGACGGCAAGTACCTTATATGGGCCCATCCACCGCTGTTGAAGCTTGCCAGGAAACTTGCCAAATCGTGAATCATAGGCTAGGACCAAATCACCTTCTTTGAACTCCTTGTGCTTGATGAAGCTGTCATGGTACGCCTTGCGTCGAGCTTGCGTGGCTTCCATGCACTGTAGAGCCATCCTGCGAGTTTCGTCCAAACATTCCAGGTGCAAGAGACGGCATTGTAGTGAATCATCATCCCCCAAATGCTCTTTGATAGCCACTCTCAAAGAGGGTAATTCCAGTTCAACAGGGAAAACAGCTTCTGTACCATACACTAGCTGGAAGGGTGTCTGTCATGTTGCTGCTTTATGGGAGGTTCTGTACGCCCAAAGGGCCTCTGTAAGTCGATCGTCCCAATCACGACGATGTGCGGCAATTGTTCTTGTCAGGATCGAGCAGAGGATGCGATTCGTGACTTCGACTTGGCCGTTGGCTCTGGGGTAATAAGGAGTGGACTTGCGATGGCGGATCTTATACAACTCTGTCAACTCTTCCACGACTTTATAAATGAAATGAGTGCCTCTGTCACTTACCAGCTCTAAGGGGCTGCCAAAACGGGTGATGATATTCTCGTACATGAACAGGGCCACGCTGTTATCATCGTCCCGCTTTAGAGCTTTAGCTTCACACCACTTTGTGACATAATCCGTACATACGAGGATGTATCGGTTTTGCTTCCTTCTAGTGGGAGGATCGATTGGACCTACGAAGTCGATGCCCCACTTCTCAAAAGGCTTCAAAGGAAGGATAGGTTGTAGTGGCATGGCACTTGTCTTCGTGGGTTTCCCCATTCTCTGACAAGCATCACATCTTTTATAGTAATCATAGGCATCCTTATGAAGGGTCGGCCACCAGTATCCTGCGAGCAGAGCCTTCCTGGCTGTAGTTTCTCCTGCAAAGTAGCCTCCACACGGCTCGTCATGGCAAGCCTTCAAAACAATCCCAATCTCATCTCCTGCAACACATCTTCTGAGCACTTCATCTTTGCCTTTCTTGTACAGTGCGCCACCTAGCAGGGTATAGGGGGATGATTCTAACATAAGCTTCTTCCTCTCTCGACTAGAAATGCCAGGAGGATACTGTTGGGTTGCCAGCAGATTGGCAATGTCTGCATACCAGGGGGTTACAGTTTCTACTTGGAATAGGGAAGCATCAGGGAGGTCTGGATCATCCTGCTCCTCTTCTGCAGTTTGTGGGATACATGATAGATGATCAGCCAGAACATGGGAACGATCAGGTTTGGTAATCACCTCAAAGTCGAACTCTTGGAATAGAAGGAGCCATCTCATCATTCGTCCTTTCACGTCTGCTTTGTTCATCAGGAAGGACAGGGCCTCATGATCCACATAAAATTTAAAGTGGGTAGATAGGAGGTAGTGGTGAAACTTTTCTAGGGCAAACACCATTGCCAAGCACTCAAGCTCTGTCACTGTATAGTTCCGTTCCCTATCAGTGACTTTTCGGCTTGCGTAATAGATCGGTTGATCCAGCTTTGAGGAGCCCTTTTGGCATAGGACAGTGCCTAAGCCTTCAATAGATGCATCAGTATGTACATGGAACTCCTTTGTCCAATCAGGAGGTTGAAGAATGGGCGCCTCAATCAGACACTGCTTCAGAGTGTTGAAGGCTTTGTCACATTCTTCTGTCCAAGTAAACTCTGCATCTTTCCTCAGAAGCTTGTGCAAAGAGGTTGCCTTTGTGGCAAAATGGGCTATGAACCTTCTGTAGTAACCCACATGGCCTAGGAATCCCCTCAACTGTTTGAGGTTGGTGGGTGCTGTCAAAGCTGCAATCTTTTCGATCTTTGCAGGGTCTATTGATATCCCTTGTGCAGAGACAATGTGGCCCAACAGAACTCTAGAAGAGACCCCAAAGATGCATTTGTCGGGGTTGAGGGAAATCCCATACTCCCGGCATCGGTCAAAGCATTGTTCCAGGTGTCCCCAGTGTTCCTGGATCAAACTATAGACACAGAAGTCATCCAAATATACCTCAATTGAGAGTGGAATTTTGGTGCCAGAAAGTGCTTAAAAATAGCTAAAAATTATGAATATCAAGGGAAAAATATCCAATGTCAAAGGCGGCGGCTCAACCTAGGATGATTTTAAGCGTCAAAGTGCTTTAAGGACGCCCGGGTAACACTTGCAAATTTTTAGTAATTTTTCCATGTGCATGTGCCAGTCAACGGAGCTATCAACCAGTGCGGGATGCGGAGACGAGTTCACAGAAATTTTCAGACTGCGATTTGGACACCGTATGCGCGAGAGGCGGGGAAAAGGCCAAAAGGCCGGTCAAGAATTGGGAGGTGCCCAAAAAGGAGAAATGAGGGGGTGCCTTTGTGAAGGGGCACCCCCCCATTAAAAAAAATTGTGATTTAGGAGGGGGCGGCGGCTGATCAGCGCTGCGAAAAAAACGCCCCCCCCCCCCCCCCCCCCACAAATCGATATGGAGGTTGCAAGTAAGCCATGAAGGCAAGCACTCCAGGCCACTACACTCATCATCCGCTCTGTATTGCTCCGGTCTACGTAGTCAATGGCAGCTTGTAGAGGGAGAGAGAAAATCAGTCTTTCTCTCTCCTCCCTCTCTCTCCTCTAAGAGGGAGTTCATGTGGGAAGAGAAAGGAAGAAGAAAGAATGATGGAGGCTTGTCCGGCATTGATCGGATTGCTCCACGGGCTGGGAATGGTGATTTGTGATCGTGCTGGGCATGAAGTGTTGCTGATTTTCAGATTTGCAGCCATGGACATGAAACCCGAAACACGCAAATAAGCGGTAATTCAATTTTTTCAAAGGAAATTTGAGATTTCATGGCTTTTGATTGATAAAATGTTGTTCATGTGGGCTAAAAATTGTTTATGTTGCTGTTTTCCATGAGTACTTGTTGATCATAATCAGAAAATCACAAAAATATGCATCTTGTGGCTCAAAATAACACACTAAAACACGTAAAATATGGAAAATCAAGGGAAAATGATATTTTTGGGCATAAAAATGGAAAAATGAATAGGAACACCAACTAAATTTTCATTTTTGTTGCAAGAAGGAACTAAGGGCCACATCCCATAACCGATCTTGAATTTTCAGTAATTAAATAATGCAGAAAATAAGGGAAAATACAAGGGAAATAGAGAAAAACCACAAAAAATAGGAGAAAAATGCATTCTGGGTGCAAAAAATTAATGAAAATTAAGAGCAATGTTCGGGAATGTTTGGGGGGATTGAAGCATGAGGATTTGCCTCAGTTCAACCCCAACTTCTTGTTC
This sequence comes from Lygodium microphyllum, assembly GCF_053477565.2. Classification (NCBI taxonomy): domain Eukaryota; kingdom Viridiplantae; phylum Streptophyta; class Polypodiopsida; order Schizaeales; family Lygodiaceae; genus Lygodium; species Lygodium microphyllum. The sequence continues at coordinate 162,630,609 of NC_141141.1, read as the reverse complement.
TAGTGTGCCGTTTTTCGCTTTTTACACATAAAATGATGGCAAAATGCCCTATAAATCCATACCACAATGCAACATTTGATCGATGGGAGGGTAGAGTAGTTAAAATGTGTCTAAATGCGGAGTAAAATGATGAAAAAATTGCTGGATTTTGTTTGCATGCCATATAGGTCGGTGAATAATTATAAAATAAGAGCCTAGTAGCACGAGGGTTTCCTTGGTGCTAGGTTCGTGCAACGCCGCATAAGAACGGCAGTTGAAAATCATTGAAGGGATGTTTTCCACATGTGCACAATATTGATTTTATAATTGTTTGAGCACTTAGCATCCACAATATGCATAAATCATGGAAATATTTAAAGGTATCAGAAATCCTGGATGCACAGCAATTGTTTTCATTAGGACCTTGACCCACGTTGAGTGAGAGACAGGATACCCTAAGCCATAGGCTAGTTGTGGGGTCTAAGGGAAAAATAAGTAAGGACAATGGTACATTCCTATATACGATTAAATGGTACCTTGAGTGGATTTTGTACGAAATGTTTATATGTTGAGCGACGCATCGAGGGGCCAATCCCCAAGGTGTAGGAGAGTCGCAGAGGGGTGGCGGCATTCAGCCGTTGGAGGACCCCCTATGTTTGTGCTTCGTGCCATTAGGCAATATGTAAGGGACTCCCTTTGAGGAGTAGTGGGTGAGAGAAGAGTGGACTACAAACGACGTAATACAAACGCAAGACATTTAGGAAGGCAATGTATGTGTCATCAACGCTCCTGGCCGCGAGGCCGTGGGATTGTTGAGCGCGTGAGATAGAGGTCCGGCTAGTGCACGAGCCAATGCCGGACCGTTCTAGGTTCCATCAGTGGTGCGTCTGCCGGGAGCCACTTAAAAGTGGCGGTCCTCGAATCCTGGTTGTCTAGGGACCAACTAGCAGTTTATGCCAAAGGATACTGTGATTGATCCGTTATTTATCGATAAGCATCGTCTAGTAGAAATCCAAAAGCAAGAGAGAGATGAAAGAGCTAGGCGACGTGCTGAAATTTTTAGGAGATATTCCCCTAAGCGTAGCGGTGCTAAACCCTTACGAGGGAGTGGATCTAGTGGTTTCAGGGCCACAAGCAGTAAGTTAGGAGAAGGTGGAAGCTCTAGTGTTCCCCTTTCTTCCATAAGCCAGTCTATATCAAATGTGGGAGGTGTAACCCCACCGTCCCCTATTCCTAGTGCAAATCCAATCCTTGTCATGGTGCAGCCTATTGCAATTTTAGCAGGAATGACGGATTTGCCGGCTCTAGGTTACTCTCTACCCATTTTTAATGGGCTAGTTGAGGAAGATGCGGAACTCCACATTAGGGAGTTTCAAAAGCTGATGTTTAACTGTCGCCTTCAAGAAGAAGGACATTTAATGATGTTCTTCAACATGACTCTCAAAGGAAGAGCCGCTATATGGTATCATGGTTTAGAAGCCGGAACCATATTGAATATTGATTCATTTTATGGAGCTTTTCAAAGGGAGTTTGCCCCTGAAAGGGGTGGGCAATATTGGTTCCGTGTACTCAACGTGACCCGCCAAGAACCACACGAGGATATTCGTGCTTATGCGAAGAAAATAAAAGAGGTTTTCCGTAAGTTGGACACCTCTATTCCTATCCCCGCACCTGCCCAATTGCAATATTTCCTACATGGTTTGGACTTTAATATCCAATTGCAGTTGAGTAGTGTCCCTTTGGGGGATATAGATACTGCCATTACACGAGCATAAGAGGTGGAATCCTGACTACAAGCAGCCTATGCTTCTCGAGGCAATTCGAATATGGGTTTAGTATTGGGAAACAATATGGGAATGGCCAATGGCAGTAGTGGCCAAGGGATAGCGATGGCTAACCCTAATGGGAGAGGGAACATGATGCAGAATGTCCCTTTATCACCAGCTCCCCCTAGCATGTCGATGCCTACGGGTAGTCAAATGGCTCCAAATGGTGGAGGCCAGGCGGTCAATTCTAATACCATGTCTGTGGCTCAACAACCAGTGCCTAATCGAATTGTTAGGCCGATGGAACGACATGGTAATGACCAAGGCTATGAGTGGAGTGCTTCCAATGTACTTGGCGAGGTTAAGGACATGATGAAGCATTATACTGACATGATTACGGAGCAATATCGACAAATAGCCATTGATGTCAACTTCCTTAAAAAACAACAAAATTTGATAGGAAGTAGATACCCAGATGAGGGTGCACCTTTTAGGTTTAGTTGCAAATGGTGTGGTGGGCAGCACTATCCAAGAAATTGCCCAAATGTTAAGTGCGACATTTGTGGAAAATCCGGCCATTTAGCAGCTACTTGCTGGAGTAAGATCAGTTCCCTTTCAGCGAGGTAGTCGGTAGCCAGGGCCTGTTAATCATCGTGCGCAAGGAAATGATTCCCAACGAGAAGATGGGCCTAAACAAATACTTCAACGACCAAAGACTGCAGTGGAGGAGCTACCTAGTGGTAGTGGGGTTAGTTTGATTGAGGCTATACGCATTAATGATGCTGTTGCGAGCTATTCTTACAAGAGGTCAAAAGAGTAGAGAAGCCGACAAGGATAAGCCTGTCGACGGAAACCCTAAACAAGGTGACAAAGGAATGCAAGTTTTGGATCCTGCCATGGAAGGGGGACCTTTGAAGCCCGTAGAAAGTAAAGCTGATAAGGAACCACCGAAGAAGAAGGTGAAAGTTAAGAAAGAGGCAACAAAGCCAGTTCAGCGTCCTAAAGAGCGGATGGTTTGGTGTGAAAAGCGAGCTCTATCGAACTATCATGAATTCGATTTGGCGAGCTCTCTTCGTGAAGTCAAGCCGGATGTGAATCTATTACAGCTTATTAAGCTTTCCCCAGGAGTTTGCAAGGAATTTAGGAAGATCCTACGTACCGGATATATAGTAGAACCTTTGGGTATTGCGCGAGTTGGTGATGACTGGTTCGAGCATGCTGAGAAGCATTGCCCAAGGGTTGCAGCTTATGTCGATGGGATATTAGTAGATTATGCCATTGTCGACATGGGATCATCTGTTAACATTATGAGTTCTGAACTGATGGAAAGGTTGGGTCTTGCGATCCAGAAAGATACCTCCACAATTCTCAGAATGGCAGATGATAGTTTGAGACAGCCGGAAGGTTGCATTACTAAGGTCCATGTCATTGTTGCAAATGTAGAATGCCTGTTGGACTTTAGGGTGATTCGTTTTGCAGGCCGTCCAAGTTACCAAGTATTACTCGGACGACCTTGGATCTTGCAAGCGGACTGCCAAGTGGATATACCCACTGGTTGACTAATATTCGGTAGAGGTGCCTAGCGTGTGGTGGTCGATGCTTATCCTGAGTCCCCACAGAGTGAGAGAGCTCCTCTATCTTCTACAGAATTGGAGACATTAGAAGATTTATCTGCCAGTGAGACATCATCGAGCGATGAGTCCAAAGAGGGATCCACCACGGAAGATATCTATCAGATCACTTTGAATGAGTCGATAGAGGGCCAAGATCGTATAAGAGATGTAGATGTTATTGAGCTAGACCTTGGTACGCCTGATGATTCAGGGCCAATCAAATTAGATTCTATGCTCAGCACAGCAGAAAGGGAGGACTATGTGGCCTTGATCCAGGAATTCCGTGATAACTTTGCTTGGAGTTATGATGAGTTGAGAGGCATTCGTCCTAGTCTTGTTGTTCATACAATTCCGTTGAAAGAGGCCAGTCGACCTGTACGACAGAAAGTAAGGCGTATGCCTTTCGAATTGAGGGACGGGCTGTTTGAAGAGTTACAAAAGCTTCGAAAAGCAGGTTTGATTTTCCTGTGCAGCTGAATAAGCAGACAGTTAAGGACTACTACCCGTTGCCATTTATTGACCAGATTTTGGATCAATTAGCGGGTAGGGAGATATATTCGTTTATGGATTGCTTTGCAGGATATAACCAGATGGAAATTGCAGAAGAGGAGAAGTTAAAAATGACTTTTATTACTGTATTTCGTACTTTTGTGTACCATGTGATGGCCTTTGGTTTATGCAATGCGCCTGGTTCGTGGCAACGAACAGCAGATAAGACATTCAGTGACATATCCCCTGAAGAGTTGAAGGTTCTTATTGATGACTTAGGGGCTGCCACCGTGAGAGAAAGGCAGTTGATCATTTTAAGAAAATGCTTTGAGCACTGTAGACAATTTTGCATCGCTCTAAACTTGCGGAAGTGTTTTTTTGGAGTAGCTTATGGGCTATTGTTGGGTCATGTAGTCAGTTCGGTAGGAATTGCGACAGACCCCGAGAAGGTCAAAGTTATAGTTGCCATGGCTCCACCACGCACTCCGAAAGAAGTTCATAGCTTTCTGTCTTCGGTTGGTTATTACCGTAGATTCATAAACGCCTTGGCAGAAAGAACGTTGCCGCTTACAAATTTATTGTCCTTTAGCTGTTCATTTGTATGGGGCGACCCTTGTAAGATAGCATTCGAGGATGTCAAACAGGAGCTAGCAAGAGCGCCTATTTTAAAAGTACCTAAAAGAGGTGAGGTATTCTATATATTCTCAGCAGCCACCATGCATAGTATCAGCTGTTGTTTAGCCCAAATTTGGGAAGAGAAGTGGTACCACCCGATTGCTTTTGCTAGCCGGAAGGTGGGGGTATCCGAAATCAACTATACCTACATGGAGAAGTTGTGTTTAGCAATGGTCTTTGGGACCAAGAAATTCAGGCATTATATTCTCTATGAGAAAGTCGTGCTTTATACGAAGGCGGAGGGACTTCGATTATTGATGAATAAGTTATAGCCGCCTGATCGTCTAGTGAAGTGGTTGATCACTTTGTAGGAATTTGATTATGAAATCAGGAGTAAGCCACCAAGGTTGCAAGGCATCGTGGAATGTCTTGTGGACTTTCGGGAGCCGAAAGAATCTGTGGTTGAAGGTAGTGACATGGAGTTGTTATTTAAAATAGATACGGCATCTATTCCCTCCTGGTATGCTGCAATAATGCATTATTTATCGACGGGAGAGGTGGGATCCGAATTATCTAAAGCTGAGAAACGGAAAATTAAGCAGCAAGCGTTAAAATTTGCCTTGATCGCAGGTACATTATATCGGCAAGGGGCTGATGACATCTATCGTCGATGTGTGATGCCTGATGATTTGCCATTCATTTTGAAGAGTGCCATGATTCTGCTTGCGGCGGCCATTTTGCTGGACGGCTTACAGCACAAAAGGCTTTAAGAGCAGGTTATTGGTGGCCTGCCATCTTCCAGGATGCGTTTGCGTATGTTAAGAGATGCGATATTTGTCAACGACATGATAGTCGAGAGAATAGGAAACGACCACTCACCCCTATTATGGCGATACTTCCATTTGAGAAGTGGGGAATAGACTTTGTGGGTCCTATTACTCTGTTGTCGACTGCGCAAAAGAGGTACATCATTGTAGCAACTGACTACTTCACAAAGTGGTCAGAAGCACGTGCAACAAGGAAAGATGATGCTAAAGAAACTGCTAGTTTCCTTTTAGAGCAGATAATATGCCGTTTTGGTCCACCGAAAGAATTAGTGTCGGACCGCGGAACCCATTTCCTGAATAAGGTGATCAAAGGTTTGACAGTAATTTGGCAAATTAAGCATAACAAGACAACCCCATATAACCCGCAAGCCAATGGGCAAGTTGAAAGCACCAACAAGCAGCTTGTGGGCATCTTGTCCAAAATTGTATCAGAAAAGAAACGGGATTGGGAAAAAAAGTTATACGTGGCACTGTGGGCCTACAATACGACCTTCAAACGAGCCACTGGCCATACCCCGTTCAAGTTAGTATACGGGGAGGAGTGTGTCTTGCCTTTAGAGATTGAGCTGTCGACTATTCGGTTTGCCATCAATCATTCTTTGAGTGATGAAGACGCACTTTTTGAGCGCTTGACGACACTGGCACATTTAGATGAGCTTAAGCTACAGAGCTTATTGCACTAAGAAGTGGCGAAGCGCCGAATGAAGCAGTTACATGACCTCAAAGCCAAGAAATACACCTTCAAGAAAGGACAGCTTGTTCTGTATTATGACGCACGACGTGAATTATTAATTCCAGGCAAGCTAGAGCCCAAATGGGACGGGCCCTATAGGATCGTTAGAATAGGAAAGTGTAATATTTCCGCGTATCCGTACTGTAAATATTAACCTTCCGCACACCGTGTAAACCCTGTGCAAAGGGTATCTCTTGCATTGAAATTATTGACAGTGTAATGTGTGACCAGCGCGCGTGAAATGGGATCCTCCGCTTTGGTAAATCAAGACCGGGAGATCAAAATCGCAAGACCCGCAAAAACACCCTCTTGGGAGGGACAATTTAATTAAATTAAGGCAAATTTTTTTACTATTACCCCTTCCCCCAGCCGATGCATGGCTGGAGGAGAGGGAGTGTGGAGGGGGGATGGCCAAGTGAGGGATTGCATGAGGAAGTTCTCCACGTGGGTGGAGACCCTCTTCCCCACCCCCATTCCTATATAAACACCCCTCATCAAGGGGGTGTGCTAAGGAGGGAGGCTGTGAGAAGGAACTGTGGAGGAGGAATTGAGGGAGAGAGGACCGTGCTGGAGAGGTGAGGTCGCCGTGCCGACGTGAAGGGAGGAAGGGCCGCCATCGCACAGGAGCCGCCACGAACCACCGTCGCTGCGCAGCTGCTGGTCCGCCAGCCACGTCCGAGCCGTCACGCTGCCGCTGGGGTCCGCCAGCCGCCAGGCCATCACTCCCGCCCTGTCCGTCGGCCATCTCAGGCCCCACCACGTAGATCACGGCCCCTTTCCCCCCCACGTGATCCTGTGGAAGCAGAAGCTTCTTTAGAAGCTTCTTTAGGAGCTTCTAAGGGGGGGCCTCCTTAAGCCCCCTTCCCACCATCTTTCCAAAGGTCCCTTCCCAAAGGCCCTTCCCACCACTTTGCCAAGAAGATCTCTTCATACCCTTCCCGGGATTTTTGAAGAGGGGACGGTGAAGCCATAAAGACCACCGCAAGATCCATCGAAAAGACTTCCGCAAGAAGATTTTAAGCCGCAAGCCGTCCGAGGATAAATACCGTGCCGATTCGAGTTCTTGGAGGACTCCTAAAACTTTTGCCGCAAGCACCATCCCGAAGAGGAAATCTCCCGCATACAAGGATAAAGGCAAAGGTTGGAAGGCCGCATTCCGAGGGCTGTCACTCCGTAGATCCCAAAGGCGAATCGGAAGTCGGATTTACGTCTACGATGGCCCCAAAAAGATCGCAAGGTGCGACCGCGGAAGGCTCATCTCCGAATGTACAAGTGGACATCTCCCCGACTCCTCAAGTCCAGGTTCTTTCGAGTTAATTCCGCATAAGGAAATGATTAGGCGCGCTTAGCTCATAAAGGAAATTGCACATTTTTACGTTTAAATTTTAATGCATACGGAAATTGGAAAGAAATACATGTGTTAAGGCATCTCTGGAACATTAGGTAAGATTGATATATGTCGTGAATTTGAGCGAGTAGAAGGCTACTTGCATGTAGTTTTTGGTACATCATCAAGATAATGAGTCTAAACTTAGGCAAAGAAATGGAATTTATAAGTACATTATCTTCCGTCCTAGACATGGTAGGAATAAGTGTGTGTTGCACATTAGGCAACATACTTCTCGCAATGACTTCATAGGAAAAGGGTTAACACCATAAGGTATTTTCCAGAAAGAATAGAGTACTAAAGTGAAGTATGGACTTGCAAATAGCTTGTAAGATGGAATAAATTAACACTAGCTTGTATAAACTTCATTATCTACTTCGTAGCTAGGAGAACGTTGTGTATTGCGTAGTCGTCATGCCATCGTTAAGAGCTGCATTTAGGAGTCAAAGCATAGTATTCGAAAGTATGGACTACAAGTAGTAGGCATGATTAATTGGTAAATCCTAGTAGGACCTAGGAAAGTTAGCGTACAGATTGGCAAGCATTTTACCTTACTAAGGAAAGATAATGTTATCATGAACCATGTGATACGTAGAGGCAATCAATCGCATGTTTACGCGTTTTGGTGGAATTGTATCTATTGCTCTCCGTTAGATTTAGTTATTACCTTTAGAAGGATCATCCTCGTCGCAAGATAGTGACTAAGTAACCTCATCATGGGTATGGCTCCGTCGGAATGAAAGGTATTCCAAGTGCTAACTAGAACTTAGTGCAATAATAATTCGACCTAGCTTTAGACAAAAACCATGAATCTAAAGATCCTACACACGTTCACAAAATGTCGAAGCAATTGGATGTTCATGTATGAAATGATCTAAGGTTACCCTAAGGATCATGACGAAACTCCGACAGAGTTGCATATTTCTGGAACCATGGGCCAACCTAATTAGGAATGATTTGGAGGATGTCTAATCATCCTGTTACTCACTTTTGGAATAATTTGCCAAGGAAAAGGAAAGTTAAGTATTTGCCTTGAAGCAAATGACCAAACTATAAACCAAAGCGACATGGTCGCTGGAACCTACCACAACTAAACACTAAAGTATGGGTAGGGTATGACCCTAACCCAAGAATGATAGGAATCTTGCCAAGTTGCAATTGATTCCGGAACGAATGCGGATTGCATTCGGAGGAAAGGAAGTCACTCCTTGACAGTTTGCCAGCCACAACGACCATTGGAATTTGTTTGTGCTTGTAACCGTTAGAAAAGCACTGTTTGCATTGTTTGCTCAATGAACTAAAGGAGGAAAACATATCTAAATACTTCAGGTTGAAGCCTGAAGGGAGAGGCAGCTTCAGTTACCCCCGACTGCCTGCCTAACCCTAACCAAGGGGGTTGTGAACCGCGCCGAGAACGTGGACCGAACCCGCCGTGAGAGGTCTCTCCGTTGAGTTCTGCTTGGAGCAGGAGGACGCTTGGGTGCCAGGGGGGGCTCTGGCTGTAAATCCCTCGCCTTCCGGGTCCTGCACAAGAGACTAACGTGACTCGGGATTGGATCTCGAGGCCCGCATACTAGTCTACGGGCGGAAGCTTGGATTGGTGATCCCTGGTGGATTACTGGATAGCCTTCGGGCGGATTATGAATACGCCTACGGGTGGGAACCCCTTGTATTTCAAAGATAAAAGGATAAAATGATAACAAAGAAGTTTGACATTGTTTTCTTTATGTTCTGTGATAAGATTACGTGAAGGAACCAGTGCTTAACAGGGTTAATCAAGGAAGCTGTTTGTTATATGTCAAACTAATGTGGTAGGTAATTACATAACTAAAACAAGCCGAGGAAAGTGCGGAGGATGGACCATGGGTCCGTCCTACGGATGGGTGGTCCCGGTTAGCCGGGAACTTTTCTCAAAGCATTCGACGAACAGAAGGATGATCAACGTCACCGAAACAAGTAATGAGAACGATGACTTGGAATTACCGATTACCCGATTCACGCTGTTTTAGGGGAATGGAATGGGACTATGCCTTTTGGCAGAGAGGTCGAGCCTTGCATCCCTCTCGTTTCCCATTCTCCTTGAACCAAGTGCAGCATGAATCAGCTTCAGACCAGACGTTTCTGCGTAAAGTAGTTCGATCAGGTCTGACGCTAGTCGCTGTTAGTAAAATGACCAAACAATTCCAGTCGATCCTAAGTGGGAAACGGCCAGGACACTTCCGTTACGGGGCAGACGCGGAAAGTTCTAGATGGCAAAACCCGCAACATTCCATGGGAGTGCCGGGTGGAGTCTTCTAGACAACCTTTCCGATGGACTGCTAAGACGTGTCCTCGAGGATTCTAGTGGACACGTTACAGAAAGAATAAATCTACAGTTTTGTTAGCTGACCTTGAGGGGGTAGAATTTAAAAATAAGGTTAATCTTAATAAGATTAAACCTTATTATTTCTGATTACACTAATACTATGACTGCCTTGCAGGTCTAGGAGAGATCGATCAAATATCTGCAAGGAAATCGTGATAGAGGTTGATGGGTCGTCTGATCCCTTATTTAGAACACCCATATTTAGAACAGAGGTATCATCAGGCAAAGCTCATTTGGTGGAGCAAAGGATATAAGGTGACTGAGCAAGAATGCGGAACATTTATTTGGGAGATCAAGGTCTTCTGCCATCACTGCCTACAAATTTTGACGAGCATCCCTGTTGAATTCAATGATGATGGAGGGATGGAGCCTACAGTCCACCTGTTGAAAATGCTGAATTTCGATTACCATAATTACGAGTAGAGTTCCGGATGGCGGGATATGTAAACCCTTTATGGACGTACACCTTGTACTTTGATGGGGCGTCCAGGGGTGCATGCAAAAAAGGAAGTGTAGGAGTTGTCATTTGAGAGCCCCGACGTCACATTATCATGAAGTTAGATGCTTATCTCGAGGAGAATTTTACCAATAATATGGCAGAATACAAAGCCCTGATTATGGGTTTGAATATTGCAAAGAAGGGTAGTATCCGCCAGTTATTGGTGAAAGGGGACTCTCAGTTGGTTTTAAATCAACTCAATGGGACGTATATGGTACGAAACTCCATCCTTTGCATGTACCATCATACTGCCATAGCCCTGCTAGACGAATTTGATAGAGTGTCTTTTCAGCTGATTCCACGAAACTGGAATTAGTTTGCCAATTCATTGGCTAATTTTGCGTATGAAGAAGACCTCTTCTTTAATTGTGGCCCTTGTCCCGATATATCTATTGACGATGAGACAGGACCTGGTCGTTTGTGGGGTATGCTTTCTGAAGGAAGTCCGAGTGGCCCTGTTTTGCTAGCCTGCTAGGCCCTGTTCTTGTTAGTAGTGAGGCAGTTAGAGAAGCCTACCAGAAGATAATAATGATGATGCCAAGAAACCCTGAACATCCTACAAGATGAATATAAATACGAAGGTGTGTAAAAAGGGGTTCTAACCCCTATCAACGAAAAGGAAAAAAAAATATATATATATAAGCACTTGATCATTGCCTTGCGAAGGCCTGGTAGGTTCCTGGGGACGAGTCAGACCCGGGGCCGATACCTTGTCTTCCTAGGGGTGGCTTCTTGCTGGAAAACGAAATAACAAAACAAGGAAGGTTGGAGCGAAAATAAAAGTGAGCGTTAGAAAAGGATTAAGTGTCGCCTTGCGAGGGCTTGGTAGGTTCTTGGGTGTCGAGACAGGTCCTGAGGCCGATGCCCTGTTTTCCTTGGGTCACTACGCTCAGCTCCCTCCTTTTTACATGCCCAAGTATGTTGATAAAATAAAAACCCTAAAAGAAGAAATGTACTGAAAGAAAATACTCCTTGATCAGGCTATAGGAGTCCTTGCCTTGTAGGAGCTCCTAGTTGTGTTGTCTTTAGTTGGTAAGTAGTTCAGACTACCACTTAGGGCAACCTCTTTGACAGTTTTTTTTAGTTTGGCTGTGTTGGAGCAGTTGGTTAGTGACTCGCTTCGGATCTTCTATTAGATGATGCTAGGCCTACTCCTTGTTGATGTCATGCCTTGGTTCTGTCCAGGGGTAGGGGGAGCATTGTGCTGAGTTTTATTATATATTTATTTTGTATCACTTTGATGCTTCTTTGGTTGTTTATGTGCATATATGTTCGTGGATTCGACGGCTGAGTCGCCCTATCCCATGGTCGCCAATGAGAGCGGAATTTTGGTGCCGAAAAGTGCTTAAAAATAACTAAAAATTATGAATATCAAGGGAAAAATATCCAATGTCAAAGGCGGCGGCTCGACCTAGGACGATTTAAGCGTCAAAGTGCTTTAAGGACGCCCGAGCAACACTTGCGGATTTTTAGTAATTTTTCCATGTGCCTGTGCCGGTCAATGGAGCTATCAGCCAGTGGGGATGCCGAGACGAGCTCATAGAAATTTTCAGACTGCGATTTGGACACCGTATGCGCGAGAGGCGGGGAAAAGGCCAAAAGGCCGGGTCAAGAATTGGGAGGTGCCCAAAAAAGAGAAATGAGGGGGTGCCTTTGTGAAGGGGCACCCCCCCATAAAAAAAAATCGTGATTTAGGAGAGGGGCAGCGGCTGATCAGCGCCACGAAAAAAACGCCCCCCCCTCCCCCACAAATCGATATGGAGGCTGCAAGTAAGCCATGAAGCCAAGCACTCCAGGCCACTACGCTCATCATCTGCTCTGTATCGCTCTGGTCTATGCAGTCAATGGCAGCCTGTAGAGGGAGAGAGAAAATCAGTCTTTCTCTCTCCTCCCTCTCTCTCCTCTAAGAGGGAGTTCATGTGGGAAGAGAAAGGAAGAAGAAAGAATGATGGAGGCTTGTCCGGCATTGATCGGATTGCTCCACGGGCTGGGAATGGTGATTTGTGATCATGCTGAGCATGAAGTGCTGCTGATTTTCAGATTTGTAGCCATGGACATGAAACCCGAAACACGCAAATAAGCGGTAATTCAATTTTTTCAAAGGAAATTTGAGATTTCATGGCTTTTGATTGATAAAAAGTTGTTCATGTGGGCTAAAAATTGTTTATGTTGCTATTTTCCATGAGTACTTGTTGATTATAATCAGAAAATCAGAAAAATATGCATCTTGTGGCTCAAAATAACACACTAAAACATGTAAAATATGGAAAATCAAGGGAAAATGATATTTTTGGGCATAAAAATGGAAAAATGAATAGGAACACCAACTAAATTTTCATTTTTGTTGCAAGAAGGAATTAAGGGCCACAGCCCATAACCTATCTTGAATTTTCAGTAATTAAATAATGTAGAAAATAAGGAAAAATACAAGGGAAATAGAGAAAAACCACAAAAAATAGGGAAAAAATGCATTCTGGGTGCGGAAAATTAATGAAAATTAAGAACAATATTCGGGAATGTTTGGGGGGATTGAAGCATGAGGATTTGCCTCAGTTCAACCCCAACTTCTTGTTCTAGTGCGTCTTTTTCCGCTTTTTACACATAAAATGATGGCAAAATGCCCTATAAATCCATACCACAATGCAACATTTGATCGATGGGAGGGCAGAGTAGTTAAAATGTGTCTAAATGCAGAGTAAAATGATGAAAAGATTGCTGGCTTTTGTTTGCATGCCATATAGGTCGGTGAATAATTATAAAATAAGAGCCTAGTAGCACGAGGGTTTCCTTGGTGCTAGGTTCGTGCAACGCCGCATAAGAACGGTAGTTGAAAATCATTGAAGGGATGTTTTCCACATGTGCACAATATTGATTTTATAATTGTTTGAGCACTTAGCATCCACAATATGCATAAATCATGGAAATATTTAAAGGTATCAGAAATCCTGGATGCACATCAATTGTTTTCATTAGGACCTTGACCCACGTTGAGTGAGAGACAGGATACCCTAAGCCATAGGCTAGTCGTGGGGTCTAAGGGAAAAAGAAGTAAGGACAATGGTACATTCCTGTATATGATTAAATGGTACCTTGATTGGATTTTGTACGAAATGTTTATATGTTGAGCGACGCATCGAGGGGCCAATCCCCAAGGTGTAGGAGAGTCGCAGAGGGATGGCGGCATTCAGCCGTTGGAGGACCCCCTATGTTTGTGCTTCGTGCCATTAGGCAATGTGTAAGGGACTCCCTCTGAGGAGTAATGGGTGAGAGAAGAGTGGACTACAAACGACGTAATACAAATGCAAGACATTTAGGAAGGCAATGTATGTGTCATCAACGCTCCTGGCCGCGAGGCCGTGGGATTGTTGAGCGCGTGAGATAGAGGTCTGGCTAGTGCACGAGCCAGTGCCGGCCCGTTCTAGGTTCCATCATCAATAAAGTTGTGCAGATGATTTTGGAATGCGGCCATCATGACTCGCTGGAAAGTAGCAGGGGCATTGCAGAGCCAAAATGGCATCACTCGGTAAGCGTAGGTCCCCCATTTTGTGGTGAAGGTTGTTTTGGATTGGTCTTCTTCTACTATCTGCACTTGGTTATATCTGCTGAATCCATCCAGAAGGGAATAAAGCTCATGTCTTGCCATTGTGTCCAACAGTTGGTCTGTGAAAGGAATCGGAAAGTGATCCTTCTTCGTCCTGGAATTGAGCTTGCGAAAATCCACACATATTCGCAATTTGCCATTCTTGTTGGGTATAACCACGATGGGTGAAACCCATTCACTATTTGCCACTGGATAGATGAACTCGGCTTCGAGAAGCTTCAGCAGCTCTGCTTTCACCAATGTGGAATAATTCGAATTCATTCACCTCTGTCGTTGCCGTACTGGCTTGGCATGAGGCTCCAAGTCAATATGATGCTGACATATTATGGGATCAATCCCCTTTAGGTCTTTGTAGGACCACGCAAACACGTCCAAATTTTCTTTCAACAAGTTGTACAAGGTTGACAACTCCTCTTCTGGGAGGCTGCTACCCACCTTCAAGTGGCGTTCAGTGCCATCGGCATCCACAAAAGTTAACTGCCTTTTACCTTCTACTTCATGGATGAAGATCCCACGGACTGCTTCTGGGTACTGATCTGACTCCTTCAAGGGAGTGGTGTCCTCTTCTCATGTTCCACTAGAACCAACTTCTTCTTTTGATGGAGACTTAGGTTGCTCGTTAAGATGTTGAAATGGGATTAGAGCCGTTTCGGGTTTGGTTTCAAGATTAATTACCTCTTGGCTTGAAAACTCATCTTCTGATGACACGTCTAGGAACGTCACATAAGAGGGACCCTCTGATTTCTGTTGGGTTTGTGGGACTGGTGCTTGTTGGCACGGTGCATCATCATCATCTTTCTTTGGCAAGGATGGGTGAGGACGGCAAGAGCCACTGCTGAAAGACGACTTGTTCTTCTTAATCCATTTCTTATAAAGATTTTGCCTATGAGAAGATCCATTTACCAGACCAAATGGTACCATCACCATTCTGTCCCATAGCATGAGCTCGTCTTCTTCTGATGCTTTTGGAACTTCTTCTTCATATGTATCCTCTTCAGGTGGGATAGACTCTTCCATCTCGCTTTCATAACCTTCTTCTTCCACATCATCTCCATCCTCTTCTATCTCTGTCTCTGTCTTTGGCTCTGGCTCTGTCTCTGGCTCTGGCTCTGTACGAGCTCTGTAAGAGAAGAACAAGTTCTCTGTTTCATCTTCTACCTCTGTCTCTGGCTCTGCTATGGCCATGTAACAGGGAGAGCAGTACATCCATGCTTCTATCTCATTGTTAGAAGTGATTTCGGAAATCGTTCCTGGTTCAGGCAGGAAATATTCACCCATTGATAATGGCTTTGCATCTTTTGGGAGTCGGCTTACAGTATCCACTAATAAGGAATGTGCCACTTTTTTCTTGGGAAGGATCTGTTTGACAGCATCTTCGTTTGCTGATGTTCCATCTGTAGCCTCATTAGGAGAGTCAGAAGATAATTCCAAGGAGGTGGATCCATGTCCTTTTTGAGCACCATATAGCTTCAGCACCACTTTATTGGGTCCTCTACCCAAGGTTAAGGTTCCTTTGAACCAATCCGTCCTTGCTCTGGGTTCAAAAAGCCATGGTCTGCCCAGTAACAAAGGGTAGGATGTACCATAAGAGTTTGGCTTCACCACCAGATAGGTTAGCCAATAATCTTTTCCAGCCAATGTAGTCTTCACATATGGGATAATGCCCAAAGGCTTCATTCTGCTTTGATCCACCAGCCTGATGAGCCATTGGGTTGGTTGCACACCTTGTAGGCCTAGATCCTTCATTGTCATATCCGTCATAATGTTTATTGATGAACCACCATCAATCAGTGCATTTGCAATGAAGTAGCCTTCTATCCACACGCCAGTCTCTGGGGTACCCGGATCTAGGAAGGCGTTAGCTACGTCCACTTTTTTACAGACGCTGGAGCTTTGTCGGACTTTGTTGCTGTTGAGAGAACAATCCTTAATCCACGTCTTCTTGTCAATATACTTTTGAACCTTTTTCGGCAATTGGGAGACAACACCAATAATTGTCGAAATGTGAGATTTGGTTTAAAGGTATCTAGATCTCTGACCAAATCGTATTCCTTAATAGGATCCACTGGCTTCTCTAACCAGTTAGGGAATGGGGCAACACCCATTTTCATTTTCCTTGTTTCTTCCAACAGAGGAATCATGGGAACTTCTTCTGCCCCTTGTGGCACTTCCTCCTCTTCTATCTCCTGGA
Organism: Lygodium microphyllum; assembly: GCF_053477565.2. Classification (NCBI taxonomy): domain Eukaryota; kingdom Viridiplantae; phylum Streptophyta; class Polypodiopsida; order Schizaeales; family Lygodiaceae; genus Lygodium; species Lygodium microphyllum. The sequence goes on along the minus strand of NC_141141.1, from coordinate 162,614,544 downwards.
TCTCTGGTCCTGTCTCTAGAACTGTCTCTGTAACTCTCTGTGGCACTGTAGTGCTCTGTACGGCACTCTCAGGCTCTGTTCTGTTCTGTTCTTCTGGTGGAAGATTGAACTTCACTGTTCTGGCAGGAGGATTATTTTCTTTCTGGATAGGTGGTTCCTTCTTCTTTGCACGCGTGATGGCAGCAACTTCCAATTCCACTAAATTGGAGGTAGGCTCTTGGGCCTTGGCCGGACTATCAGTAGCATTGTTTTTCACTGGGACTGGGCTTGGACAGTCTTTTGCAGTGTGGCCTTCTCCTTTGCATCGACTACATAAGGGCTTGTAATCCATTGACCTTCTGGGATTTGGACAATTTGGTGAAATGTGTCCCTTTTCTCCACATCTGTAACACTCCACTTCTGATCTCTGTCTTCCTCTGTAACTTTGAGAGGGAAATCTTCTGGGTCCAAAATTAGGGCCAAACTCTCTAGGCTTGGGTCCAATATCTTGTGTTGTCATTTTGGATTCCAGCAAGTTGAATCTTGCATCTTCTTCCTTTCTTTTCCTATCATGCATCTCCTTCAGAGTCCTTCAGAGAGCAAATGTCCTCTGTATGGTTCTTTCGTAAACAGTAGGAACAGAAAGCTCCAGGATGGTTGGTTTTTGTGTACATTCAGTGGCTAAATGGCCTACTTGATGACAGTTACCACACCAAGTATTTGACCGCATCACATCTCTTCCTGCTCCTACAACGTTGGATATGCTAGTGGTATTCACTTTCAGCGTCTGTAGCTGTTTTGTAATCACATCCATCAACTCCTTTTTTATATTTGCAACTGAGTTGGATAACCTTCAAGCTTTCTCCTCCTGAGGTACTGGCAGTAGGGTTTTGAGGAGTCTCTGTAATCACTGCATAAACAAGTTGGGCTGGTGCAGAGGGGTCTCTGTTCTGATTCTGATTTAGAGCTCCTGTTTGAACTGTTGGTGGCTGTTGGCTCCAGTTGGTAGGGTTCCACTGTTGCTGTTGATTTGGCATTGGGGAAATTGGTTGGGACCATTATTGTTGTGGTTGAACCATCATTTGAGGCATTGATTGTGGCCATTGTGGATTTGGTGCACTGTACTGTGATATTGGGGGCATCTGTTGATAGGGGTAGGGAACAATCCGTGGGACTGCATTTGGTGGGTACATCATTCCTGGCATTAGAGGAGGTAAGACTCCTCTTCCTGGATTCATCGCTAATCTAGCTTCCACTTCATCGTACAGTCTTGCACCTTCTGTTGTGCAGCTTGCAAAGTGGCTGGTCTTTGCAGCTCCACAAACTTACGGACTTCTGGTTGTAATCCTCTGAGAAACACCCCCTTCTGAATGCCATCATCTAGATTATGGTTAGTCCATCTCTTCAGGATGGATTCCATTCGTGAGACATAAGCTTCTACTCTTTCTCCAGAGGACAGACTTAAATTCATAAATTCCTCTCACATCCGCTCTTCAAAACCTTCACGCCTGAATTTAGTGAGGAAGGCCAACTTCAGGTCGTCCCATGTGCCAAAAGTTCCTGCTGCTTGTCTCTCATACCATTGAAATGCTGCGCCCTTGAAAGTGGCGGGGAATATTGCTAACCAATGCTTAGGGGTTATGGCATTGTTAGCCACATATGCTACCATAAACTCTGCTACATGAAGATCCGGGTCTTCATTGTATTCTCCCCTAAAAACTGGCAATGGAACTACATTCGCTGGCCTGTCATCAATATTTCCAGGATGGATCTGGCTTGGAAGTGGACCTCCAGCAGAGGAGGAGGAAGGGCTTGATGTGCCATTGGGACTTCTATAAAGAGTTCCGCAAGGGCATCAAAGGCGGATTCTACTATGCTGCGAGCTCGTTCTCGGCTCTGATTTTTGCTTTCTCTTTTCTCACGTACCTCTGGACTCGTTCTAACGCTTGCCTCTTTATTGCGTCATTCATCAGGGGGTTGGCTCCACTATGTTGTTAGTGCTCCACAGAGGGTTAACAGAAGGCTTCAGTCTCTGGAGGACTCTCTTGCCAACATTTCTTCTACTTCTTCCTTTTCAACGTCTCTGAATTCTGCTTTCATGCCACTGCACAGAGGAAGGTATTCGGTTCTGAAGGTGTCAAAATGCATACGTCTGAGCATTGTGGTGGTGCCATCATCATAGTAATGCCAACTTTTGATGGTTTCAACAGTGTATGTTGTAAAGAACAATTTGTCTGCCAACTTCTAGTGGGTTGCTAATTGAACAAACAGAAGATTATCAGTGCACCAAGCATCCCATGTATCTTGCTGTTGAGCATCCACGAACAAATTCCAACTCTTTTCCTTCTTGTCTTTGTGAACCTCTATAGACCAAGACTCCTGAAGCTTCTTCACAATCTCCCACTTGATGATGTCTGGAAACTTCTCAATGAATGCCAAATCTTCCATGTATGGTCATTCTCTCTGTTTCTGCTCTTCAGTTTGTCCCCAAATAGTTTGCCACCAAGATGCAAGTTTCTGCTGCTTCAACAGGAAAAGAAAACTGTCCACCACGTAGAGCATGCATCATGATAGTGATGTGTTTCCGCCATTGTGGAATGAACTTCTTGTGGAAAGTGGCTCTGATTATGAGAAATTCCAACTCTTCAGTGGAAGAAGGAACTTTACAAACATCCATTGAATTCTTCTCTTCTTGGCAATGCCAATTCCTTCATTTTCAGCCGCTTCTAGTGCTTGTTGATGGCAAGTTTCCCCGGCTGTGCACCAAAAACATGGAGCCCCAAGAGGAACACCAAGGAAAAGGGAATTATCTTGCAAGAAAATCTATCTTGTAACATCAACAAGCTTGTTTATTAGGTTTTATATGATCACAATGAAGAAAAGAACACCAGGCACAACAAATCTTCATGTAGCATCATATAGATCTCCCACGGATTTGATAGAATCAACCATATTCTTCAATATCTTCACAAAATCCATCAATATAATAAAGAAAGCAAAGGAATACACCATCTTTGAATGGAAATACATCACATAGTATTCATCGTCAATATCTTCATAGTCTTCTCTCTCAATCTCTCATATACAATCATTTTGTTTTAATAGAATTGACTATCTCTGACTCTCCCTCTCTCTCTCCATCAATAATACATCATATCCTCACTACAATCTCTCACAATCACTCTCAATAATCCTTCTTAGGTCGTGGATACCCCTCCCAAGAGGTATGTCTGATATGAAGAGTCACCAGAGCCACTACAGTGTCCTTTCATAGCTCACTACTGTCACTTCACTCCAGTCTTTACTTGAGTCTTCAGCAGCTACTTCTTTCACTTCTTTTAGCTCTTTTGCACTTGTATTCACCTCTTTCCAAGGCTAGAAAACTTTCCCAAGCTACACGTACATTCTATAGAACACATACAGAAGCATACAGAACAGTCACAGTACAGTAACAGAACAACTACAGTACAGAACAAAACAGAGACAGAAGCTCTACAGAAGACCTACAGAAGGTTACAGAAGGTCATAAAAACCTCATAACTCATACTCAAACCATTCCAAACTCTCACAAACCATTCAATAAGCTTTCAAAAGATCTCAATCTTCATTAATCATCAATCCATTCTTCATACAGAAGACAATCAGAACAAAACAGAACAAAACAGAAGGTGTACAGAACCAATCAAACCTATCAGAACATCACAGAACCTCATATCTCTACTGATAAACATCATGAACTTCCAAAACACAATCAATATCATCCAAAACACTCTCAAACCACTTCCAAACCAATCAATCATCTCATAAAATCAACCATTCAGCTCTCAAAAACAACAAAAATCAGCCAAAAAACAAGTCATTTCCACACTCAACAGATCCAGGGTTCTACCATACAATATCTAAGGTCAATACATCATCGTGATTTGAATGTTGAGAAGCCTCCCAATTCTCCAGGACCACCCTGTTGTAGGATGGACTTGTGGGGGGTTCCGCCCACCTGCTTCCCTTAATAGCTTTAGTTTCCTACTTACCTAAGGGCACATTAGTGGTAACACATTCAAGCAGCTTCCTTTATTAACCCATTAGTCACATGTTCCTTTACGTAATTTCATACGTTGATGCGAAAAGAGATCAAACTAATTCCTTGAAAATAAACTTTATATTAAAATTTCAACTGAGATACAGATCCCATCCATGGGACGATCCCCGCAATCCATAAGGATGCATATTATTTTCCTCCAAGTTTCTGCCCTTGCACTAGTAACAGAGCCACCCTCCTACAAACAAACATTTGTACGGAGAGATCTCTCATGATGGGTTTGGTCTACTTCTCTCTCTCTCTCTCTCTCTCTCTCTCTCCTTGCAATCTCTTGGTGGGGTATCCTTCTACCTCCCTCTCTCTACCTCTCTCTTGCAGCCTCTCAAGGTCTCCTTGTGCTTTTTTAACTGCTTCCCATGCCTCATATTTATAGCTAAACAAGAAGAAGGGTTGTGGTGGGACTGAGAAGAAGAGCTCTTTATGAAGGGGATCTTGGAAAAATAAGCAATCTGATGCTCAAATCACAATTCTGATAGTTTCGTTGGCTCCAAAAGGGAGGTAAAACTCCAAGACACTTGATTAGAAATCTTATAGATTACTCCTTCTTCTTCTCCCTATTCGTTACTGCATGTAAACTGTGATTGCAATGCACACAATTTCGCCAATCCTTCTTTTTTTGTATTGAATCTCCAAAACAAGCTGAAAAAACCACTAGCTTTTTTTTACATGACATCCTGTTCTAGAAATCTCCATAGCATTTTAGGATATTTACAATAAGAAAGATCTAAAATACCTAAAATATACTAGTTTTGCCCAAAATTCTAATATTTTTGGACCATCCATACTATACACATTAACACTAGTGATTAATATGGCTCATATCTCTCGTTCACGTTGTAGCTTCCATGAAGGGTGACTACAATCCTTGTCAATCCGGGAAAAATGTCAGATTATGACTCAGTTTTTAAATGCATTTTTAATTGAATAAAAATTGTTAGTTATTAATATAGTTAATTTTTACTTTAGTTATTCTTTAGTTAGTAACCTTACTAACTTATTAATTGACTAACTAACTTTCGAATTAACCAGCGAATTTTTTAATTGCATGGAGGTATTACATCCTCCTCCCCTTAGCGAAAATTGAGATGTCCTCATCTCAAGAGAAACCATGGATATTTTTGATTAAGATCATTCTCATCTATCCATGTAGCATCTTCTTCGAGGTAGTCTCTCTACTAGATGAGATATTCCCTAAGAGGTCTACTTCTCAATTGTCACTCCTTACTATCTAGGATTTTCTTTGGTTGCAGCTCAAGGACTCCTTGGCTAGGCATTGCAATTTGTTGATCACTCAGTACATGGCTAGGATTAACCACATATTTCTTTAGTAGACCTACATGAAATATGTTGTGAACTTTTACATTTTCAGGGAGTTGAAATTTGTAAGCATTAGGTCTTAGGCTTTTGAGGATCGTGTATTGCCCGCAATACATTGGGCTAAGCTTTTTAAACTCTCCCAAGGATAAGGAACTCTTCTTGGGTCATACATGAATGAAAACCATATCCCCCTCCTTGAAGAGCCGCTCTGGCGTGTTCAAATCCGCGTAAGCCTTCTGCCTATCCTTGGCAGCTTTGATGTCTTGCCTAGTGGCCTTAACTTGTTCATCCATTTCTTCTAGCATCTTCTTGGAAGCCTCCACCTTTAAAGTAGGGTCTGAGAAATTTAATGGAGAAGAGCAATATGCCCATACAATGCTTGGAAAGGTGTCATTTGAATGCTTTGTTGGAAGGAAACATTGTAGGCGAACTCCACCAAGGATAGATATTGGATCCACTTCTTGGGTTCATGACAACAATATGATCTAAGCATATCTTCAATCACTTGATTGACCCTTTCTATTTGGCCATCAGTTTGAGGATGATAGGTCGTACTAAAACAGAGCTCAGTCTCCCAATAGCTTCAAATATCCCTCTCAAGAAATCAGTTTGTCTTCTTCTTCCTTGGAGTAGACCAGGCTGCCATCAAAGAAAACAAGTATAAACTCATCAAGGTATGGTCTAAAGATATCCTACATTAGCCTATTGAATGTAACGGGAGCATTGGTTAATCCTAAGGACATTACTGTAAACTCAAAATGACCATATCTGGTTTGAAAGTTGTCTTTGGAATATCCTCATCCTTGATGCGGATTTGGTAATACCCTAATCTTAAGTCAATTTTTGAGAATATTTTGTCCCCTTGTAGGCGATCGAGTAACTCATCTATCCTTGGGGTAGGATATTTATTCTTGATGGTTACTTGATTTAGCCCTTTGTAGTCGATGCATAGCGGGAGCGTTCCATCCTTCTTCTTCTAAAACAACACAGGAGCTCCCCATAGTGAACTACTAGGCCAAATGAACCCCTAATCTAAAAGTTGTTTGAGCTACTCCTTTAATTCAATAGCTTCAGGAATAGACATTTTGTAAAGTCTTTTTGGAACTGGAGTGGCACGTGGTATGAGTTTGATCTCATGATCAATCTCCCTTCGTGGCGGTAGCTCGATCAAACACATATGCATACTCCTTCAGCCATGAAGATTCTTCTTCAGACTCCTTTCTTTGCTCTAGCTTATTCAACTTGATCAAGTAGATGGATAAACCCTTCTACATTCCCTTAACTATCCATGATGCCTTTGCTAATTGGATTTTGGGTTTACCAGCCTCCCCTTGAGTTGTGACTAGTTTCCCTTCAGAACTTCGGAAGGAAATTTGACCCCTTCTACAGTGAATGTGGGCATCATTGGGTATTAACCAATCCATGCCAAGTAAGCATTCATGAGTCCCTAAGTTTACTACTCTAAATTTTACAATTGTTGGCTTTCCATCAAGTAGGAATCTCACTTTGGCAGTTTGTCTAGTGTAACAAGTGATTTCATGCCCATTTGCTAATTCCACAAGTAAAGTGGATACAACTATTGTGGTTGTTCCTAGCTTTCTTGCACAAGTAAGAGAAATAAAAGAATGTGTACTTCCGTTGTCAATCAAGGTTTTGAAATTCTTACCTAATTTACTCTTATCTTGCTTATATTATTTGTTGATTTGCTCTGATACCAACTGTAATGTGCCTACGTCGCGACACATTCTAGTAGTGATCTAAAAGATACCGCCTGGCACTCCCACGGGATGTTACAAGGCTTGTCAATTAGCGACTCACGAGTATACTCTGCAAAGAAATGTATCGACTAGTCTTGTTAGGATCAACCTGAATCTTCCTAGGTTTCTAATGGTCAAGTCATTCTACAACCTTCTAGTTGCTTTGTGCAAACATCTAAACCAAGGTGGACTCATATCGCACTTGGTTCAAAGAGAATTAGAAACGAGAGAGATGCATCGCTCGACCTCTCTACCCATAGGGTAAAGTCCCATTCCGATCCCCTAAAATGATATGAGCCAAGGTTCTACCCTATATTATCTAAGGTCAATACGTCATCGTGATGTGAATGTTGAGAAGCCTCCCAAATCTCTAGGACCACCCTCCCATAGGACGAACTCGTGAGGGTTCTGCCCACCCACTTCCCTTGATAGCTTTAGTTTTCTACTTACCTAAGAGTACATTCGTGGTAACATATACAAGAAGCTTCCTTAGTTAACCCCTTAGTCACATGTTTCTTTATGTAATTTTATACACTGACATGAAAATAGATCAAAAAGATTCCTTGAAAGTAAACTTTATATTAAAATTTCAACTGTGATACAAATCCTGTGCATGGGATGATTCCTACAATCTGTAAGGATGCGTCTTATTTTCCTCCAAGTTTCCACCATTGCACGAGTAACAGGGCCTCGAGATTCCTTCCCGAGTCATGTAGACCATCTGAGTAGGACCTGGAGGTAGGGGATTTATAGCAAGAGCCCCCCTAGCACCCAAGCATCCTCCTACAAATAGATGTTTCTACGGAGAGACCTCTCACAATGGGTTCAGTCCACATTCCTGATATGGCTATCAAGAACCCCCTTGGATAGGGTTGGTGGGCTAGGTGGGGGTGCTCAACATACCTTTCCTAGGTGTTTCAACCTGAATCCAATTTGAAATATTTTCTTCTTATCAATTTCTTTGTTAGATAACTCCTTTTTCCAAACAAGTGTTCCTAAGTACAAACACAAGGAGAAGTGCACAATATGTACTAGACAATGCTTTATCCTCTCTGCCCCAAGAAATTCCGATTTGATGTGATATCATCTAGTCTCGTCTTTATCCCCATTAACGTTTGAGATTTCTAAAGTTAACCCAATTTAAGTTCATCATTCTTTTGAATGAAGGAGTATCCTTGCAATGTTGATTGCAATTTGGGACATTGGCTTCCCTACAACGAACCTCTATGTATTCATTTGAACTAGGGTTTATCGCGTAATTCATAAATTTACTTAAGGACTTTGTATTCCTTTTAGCTTTAAGGAAGATAGGACTTCAGAAGAATCCTTTCAACTTCTAACACTTTAGTGTTTGAAATTCTTTCGACTTCCTAGGAACCCTACGTATTCTATCACAAGTTCAATCTATGTTTTGTGAGATGTAATAGGATTTCCTACTATTTCAACCAAGCAAACGAATGCTGATGCGTAAAATCTATTTGGACTAATTACAATTTAATGCGTATTCTTGAAACTTTTCATATATATATATTAGTATGAAATTTCCATGTAATTTATGTGCAATTTAATGGCTTCTAAGTGCAATTTTAGTCGATCACCTGAGATGAATGCGATGAACAAAATTTTCCTAGTATGCTCATTATCTTGAAACATGCTCAATTAAGTTGCAATAATTAATGTAAACATTCTTTTCTCCCAATTTCTTTTCCCTAATACAACCGGGTGCACCTAATTCATAAGAGATTTGTTTCCCGTAGTTGTAGTCCCTTAGTTTGCAGTCCCTATTATGGTGGGAGTTTTAGCATTTGGAGAGATCTTTCGCTAGGGGGCCATCATCCGCAAGTGGATTCAAGAGATAAACAAGGAGGAGTGAATTTGAGATGGAAGAGCGTAAGAGAAGATGGCTTAGTCGAAGACCAAGATAGGGGGAATTAAGCTAACTCTCTCCCTCGTAGCCTCTCAGGATAACTCCTCTCTCTCTCTCTCTCTCTCTATCCTTCTCACAATATCTTGGAGGGGTATCCTTCTACCTCCCTCTCTCTATCTCTCTCTCGCAACTTCTTAGCTTTTCTAACTGCTCCCCATGCCTCATATTTATATCTAAATAAGAGAAAAAGGGTTGTGGCTGAGAAGAAGAGCTCTTTATGGAGGGGATCTTGGAAAAATCAGCAATTTGATGCTCAAATCACAATTCTAATAGTTTCGTTGGCTCCAAAAGGGGGGGTAAACTCCAAGACACTTGTTAGAAATCTTCTAGATCACTCCTTCTCCTTGTTCGAAGTGTTGTTTATTACTTGTAAACTGCAATCGCGGCGTGCACAATTTCGCCAATCCTTCTTTTTTGTATTAAATCTCCCACTTGCTTTTTTTTTATATGACATCCTGTTCTAGAAATTTCCATAGCTTTTTAGGATATTTATAATAGGTAATATCCAAAATATGCTAGTTTAATCCATAAATCTAGTATTTTTGGACCATCCATACTATACACATTAACACTAGTGATTAATATGGCTCATAACTCTCGTTCACATTGTAACTTCCGTGAAGGGTGGCTATAGTCCTTGTCAATCTAAATAAAATGTTGAATTACGACTCTCAAATTTTAATATATTTTTAATTAAATAAAAATTATTAGTTATTAATATTAGTTAGTTTTTACTTTAGTTAGTAACCTTACTAACTTATTAATTGACTAACTAACTTTCGAACTAACCAACTAATTTTTTAATTGCGTGAAGGTATTACAAGTAAAGCCCCTCAAGCCTTGAGTATGTTTAGCCAACAACAGTCTTGGACATTTGTGCCACAATAGTCTGATGTCGTATGAAATAATGTCTACCATATGAAAACCTCGAGTGCTTCATGTTTTGGAACAACTTTAAGGTGCAAAAAGTTTTGCATGATATTAATGGGTGTTTTAATTTAAAAAGATACATTTACCCATTTTGAAGATCATTGGAAGGTAGAGGATCTTAACATTCGTGAATCAATGGATACAAGAATTCATAGCCAAATAAGTAGAGTATATGGATGAAGGAAGCACCTATCCTTTGCCAAAGCAAAAGCTACTACAAGATTTGGAGCATCAACTTTTGGGGGGCTGATTAGGAGCTTTTGGAGAGAGTTAAGTTGTCGGGGTGCTTCATGAACAAGAGGTGGCTTTTTTGATGCATAAGGAGTCATGAGTAAATTGAATGATGAACAAGCTAGCATAGAGAGAAGTATAAAAGAGGGATCAAATCGATCTTTCTCATCAATCACTGTTAGTGGCAAGGCAGTAGGGCAACATGCTTTACATGTATCAATTTCTCTTAATTTGAGCATAAAATATCCTAAAAAACAGGCATAGCAATGAAATTTATGTGTTTTTGTGAAGTGTCAGTTTGTCATAAGGGTGGAGATTAGCTTTCTAGAGGTCAAAGACTATGATGTAGAATGATCACTATGATCTTATGCTTTGACTAATCTAAACAAATGTGATGAATGTAGGTTACAATGTTTTATGGGAACAAAGCAATGAAGAATAATGTTTTTTATCTCATGTCAAAAATATGCTTAGTGTTTTAAAGTGATTTTGTCATGAAGAGGACAGGAAAGGGAGAAGAAGAGAAGAGAGAGAGAGTGCAGAAGAGAGAGAAAGACTGTAGGAAGAGAGATAAAGAGAGTGATGAGGAGAGAGAAAGACTAGGAAAGGAGAAAGAAAGACAAAAAGAGAGAGAAAGAAGCCATGAAAGCTGGGAGAGAGAGAGAGAGATGAAGATGAAAGGAGACTTGTACTATAATCTGATGGTCAAAAATCAAGTCCCTAACACCTTATATACCAGCCAGTGTAGCTAGTATTTCCCCATTATTAAATCCCCCCTCTCTTACATTCCATTTGTTGAGATATCGAGCTCCACTCGTGATATGCCAGGGTCATCGTTGTGCATTTATGTCACCGACTTGTCAGTTGCAGATGCGGTTGGTACACCGCCCATGAATAATAGCTAGATGATAGCTATCCTTATCTACTCTAGTTCATGGCTCAGTTAGTATGCCACCTTAGTTAGTTGAGTTTGGTTTGAGACCCATATATAGGGTTCTTCTATTTCTTTGTATTTTGAGTTCTTTTGGCTTCCACTTTAGCCCTCGGCGACCCTATTTTTTTGATTTGAGGCCATTTCGAGGCCTGTTTTGGAGGCGGAAGTTTTCTGCACGCACTCAGGAAAAGGCCCAGTTTTATGCTGTGCAGCCACTGTTCTACAGGTCGGTGAAAAGTTACTGTAGAAATTGCATCGTATGCTTGTGCGTAGAGACATTGGGAGTTACAGAATCATCCCTATTGCCTGTTGATGTAAAATCGTCACTAGGAAGTGACTGTGTGGTCAAATACCACTTTCGTCAGTTTTGCAGATTAGCCCTTTTGAGGCTGAAGCTGTGTTCTTTGCAGTGACAGAACTTTTTGCAATGTTCTGTAATGGCGTCTGATTCTCTCTCACAGATTGTCACTGAAAAGCTTGACAAGAACAACTTCCAAGCATGGAAGTTTAGAATGACGAATTTCCTTATGGGAAAAGGATATTGGGAATTTGTTGCAGGAAATGAAGAAGAACCAATTCTTCCTGATGTTCCCAATCAACAGCAAATGCAGGCATTTAAAGCATGGCATAAGAGAGCCAGGAAAGTTATGTACTGGCTGTCTATCAGTATTTTAGACTCTATGATTGTGCATATTCAGGATGCAAGTACGCCAAAGGAGGCATGGGATACTTTGTCAAAAATGTACAGCACAAATACTCAAGCCAGGAAAATGCAGCTCAAGCAAGAGTTGCATAATGTGCAAAGAGAAAATATGAGCATCAATGACTACCACATGAAGGTGAAGAAGATTGCAAATGCACTTGCTTTCATTGGGTCGCCAGTGGAAGATGATGATTTAGTCTCAGTGACCTTGAATGGTCTAGGAAAGGATTATGCACAGTTCCGAACATCCATTTCCGTCCGTGAAAGATTTTTTGATTTTGAGGAGTTGATTGCCCTTCTAATTTCTGAGGAGCAGAGAAATGGTGGTGCATCTTCTTCAGGAGGAACTTCAAAAGAAGCTGTCTTCTACTCAAATGCTGGAAGAGGTAGAGGCAGAGGTAGAGGAGGCCGATTTGGAGGCCGTGGTAGAAATCAGAATATGCAGCAAACTCAAGAAAACCAGTCCTATGGAGGAGGACGTGGTAACTCTAGAGGCAGGGGGAGCCAAAGAGGTCGTGGTGGATGGCAAAGAGACCAAAATGCAAACAGTAATGTTGAATGCTACTACTGTGGTAAAATGGGTCATATGGCTAAAGACTACTATAAAAAGTAGAATGACATCATGAATGGAAAACTGCAACAAGGGAATTATGCATCTTCTAGTAGACAGGGTGATGACAGAAATGAGCATTTGTTTATGGTGCAGCACATGAACAATTCTGTGACAAGTGCAGAAGAAAGCAATGATGTATGGTATGTTGACTCAGGTGCATCAAACCACATGACAGGTCATGCAGAATGGATGGAGGATGTAAGGAAAATGGAAAAACCAGGATTTGTGGAGATTGGTGATGATACTACACATCCTATTGTGCAAATTGGAAAAATTCCCTTGTCTATGCAGGATGGGAAAAAGAAATACATGTCCGATGTATTTCATGTCCCGAATATCACCAAGAATCTGGTTTCTGTTGGTCAAATGGTTGAGCAGGGCTTGCAGGTCAGATTTAATCCTCATGGATGCTTTGTTGAGGATATGAAAAATAAAGGTCGCTTGATAGCAAAAGGAAAGAAGAAGGGCAGAATGTTTACGTTGGATGCAGACATGTCTGAATTGAGTGCAGCAATGTTTGCACATGGGACCGGTGTAGTTGCAGATATTGATATCTGGCATAAACGCATTGGTCATGTTAATGTACAGTGACTTAAATCAATGCAAGCCCAAAATATTGTTGCAGGATTGCCTAGATTCAAGGTTGCAGAAATGCATAAGGTATGTGAAGCCTGTCAGTTTGGAAAACAGGCAAGGAAACCATTTCCTAGACATGTTCAAGAGAGTAAGAAGCCATTGGAATTAATCCACTCTGATGTGTGGACTACTAAAGCTGCATCTCTTGGAGGCTGTCATTATTTTGTCACTTTTATCGATGACTATAGCAGAAAAGTTTGGGTGCATTTTATGAAAAAGAAAAGTGAAGTTTTTGGGCATTTCAAAACTCTTAAAGCTATGGTTGAAAAAGAAACAGGCCTGCAAATAAAATGCCTAAGGTCAGATGGAGGGGGAGAGTACCTCTCAAATGAGTTTGCAAGGTTCTTGCAAGAGCATGGCATAAAGCAGCAATATTCATGCAGTCATACCCCACAGCAAAATGGAATTGCAGAAAGAAAAAACAGGCATATTGGAGAGGTATCTCGTGCCATGCTCAATGAAAAAGACCTACCAGATTTTTATTAGGCTGAAGCAGTGCTATAGCAGTCTACATAATGAACAGGACTCCCACTGCAGCAATAGATGGAATGACTCCAGAGGAGAGGTATACTGGTAGGAAACCAGATATTTCTCATTTGAAAATTTTTGGTTGCATTGCCTATGTACCTGTGCCAGATGAGTTGAGATCCAAGTTGGATCCAAAAGCTGAGAAGTGCATCTTTATTGGTTACTCTCTGCAGCAAAAAGGGTATAGATGCTATAACCCTTCTACTCGTAAGTTCTAATGTGGTAGGTAATTACATAACTAAAACAAACCGAGGAAAGTGCGGAGGATGGACCATGGGTCCGTCCTATGGATGGGTGGTCCCGGTTAGCCGGGAACTTTTCTCAAAGTCTTCAACGAACAGAGGATGATCGTCACCACCGAAACAAGTAACGAGGACGATGACTTAGAATTAACTATTACCCGATTCACGTTGTTTTAGGGGAACGGAATGGGACTATGCGTTATGGCAGAGAGGTCGAGCCTTGCATCCCTCTTGTTTCCCATTCTCCTTGAACCAAGTGCAGCGTGAATCCGCTTCGGACCTGGCGTTTCTGCGTAAAGTAGTTCGCTCGGGTCCGACGCTAGTTGTTGCTAGCTAATGACCAAACAGGAAAACCCAAATTCAGGTCGATCCTAAGTGGGAACGGCTAGGATACTTCCGCTACGTGGCAGACACGGGAAGACCTAGATCGCAAGTCCCGTAACATTCCATGGGAGTGCCGGGCGGAGCTTTCTAGACATCCTTTCCGATGGACTGCTAAGACGTGTCCGGGATGATTCTAGTGGACACGTTACAGTTGGTATCAGAGCAAACCAACAAAGGACTTGTTTTTAGAAAATTTTAATAAGAAGAAGTAAAGCAAATGTTGTGTCCCAAACATTTCCTTACTTTGATTGCTGTCTTCCAGAATTATGAAGCATGGAACAGGTTCTTAGTGTTCCAAGTCATGTTTATGACCGTGATGCATTCCACGGATTATCGACAGAGGGTTGAGATGATGAACATCCTAGACCACATTTACAATCCATCGCCTGTGTACGTGGAACAGAGATGGATGGGTGTTTCAGGGATCTATTACATAACTGCCTATCGACCTGCGTACCTTCAAATTAACTTGAAGAGAATCAAGTGGATGGAGGATTTGAAGATCGTGAAGCTGTTCGTCTTTGTTGAGGTGCCAAACAACTTCTTTATTATCATTTTATCCTTTTATCTTTGAAATACAAGGAGTTCCCGCCCGTAGGCGTATTCATAATCCGCCCGAAGGCTATCCAGTAATCCACCAGGGATCACTAATCCAAGTTTCCGCCCGTAGACTAGTATGCGGGTCTCGAGATCCAATCCCGAGTCACGTTAGCCTCTTGTGCAGGGCCCGGAAGGCGAGGGATTTACGGCCAGAGCCCCCTCTGGCACCCAAGCGTCCTCCTGCTCCAAGTAGAACTCAACGGAGAGACCTCTCGCGACGGGTTCGGTCCACGTTCCCGGCGCGGCTAACAACCCCCTTGGTTAGGGTCAGGCAGGCAGTCGGGGGTAACTGAAGCTGCCTCTCCCTTCAGGCTTCAACCTGAAGTATTTAGATATATTTTCGTCCTTTAGTTCATTGAGCAAACAATGCAAACAGTGCTTTCCAAACTGTTACAAGCACAATCAATTTCCAATGGTCGTTTAGCTGGCAAACTGTTAAGGAGTGACTCCTTTTCTCCGAATGCAACCCGCATTCGATCCGGAATCAATTGCAACTTGGCAAGATTCCTATCATTCTAGGGTTAGGGTCATACCCTACCAATACTTTAGGTCTTGTTGTGGTAGATTCCAGCGACCATGTCGCTTTAGTTTATTGTCTGGTCATTTGCTTCAAGGCAAATACCTAACTTTCCTTTTTCTTGGCAATTATCCCCCAAGAAAAGTGAGTAACAGGATGATTATTCATCCTCTTGTAAGTTAAGTTCTTTCAATAACTTGCCAACCTCATTTCGAGAGATGACAAAACTCTCTTGTGGACAAATCTCAAGTCTATACAATGTTGCAGCTTTTTGCACATGTATTGCATCTATTCCACGGGATCATTCCACCCATTGAATGGCGTCCTCCGGCCATGGAATTACCTCTAGCCGAGTAGCAGGGTTTAGGGTATCCTCCAACCTATTCCTAATTATGTTGTCCCATGGTCCTAGAAATTTGCAACTCTGTCGGAGTTTCATCATTAGAACGAATGATCCTTAGGATAAAACCTTAGATCATTTTATGCATGAACATCCAATTGATTCGACATTTCGTGAACGTGTGTAAGATCTTTGGGTTTGCGGGTTTTGTCTTGGCAACAAGTGTAAAACTAGGTCGAATTATTATTGCACTAAACCCTAGTTAACACTTGGGATACCTAACATATCGACTCAATCATGCCCATATGAATCCTTGTGGTTTAGGTGACCTAGTCAACTCAATAAACTTGTCTTGCGTCAAGGATGATCCTTTCCGCAAGGTAATAAACTAAATCTAATGGAGAACAATA
This sequence comes from Lygodium microphyllum, assembly GCF_053477565.2. Classification (NCBI taxonomy): domain Eukaryota; kingdom Viridiplantae; phylum Streptophyta; class Polypodiopsida; order Schizaeales; family Lygodiaceae; genus Lygodium; species Lygodium microphyllum. Next base: position 162,598,397 of record NC_141141.1, on the reverse strand, counting down.
GTTACAACTGCACCAATACGCGTAAACATGCGATTTATTGCTTCTACGCATCACATGGTTCACAATAACCCTATCCTTCCTTGGTAAGGTAAAAATGCCTGATAATCCGGACACTAACTTCCCTAGGTCCTACTAGGACTTACATCAAATAATCATTCCACTTGCAAGTCCATAGATCATTTTCGTGCCCCTCTATTCCTTTTCGAATAACGTCTTATGGGTGTTAACTTTCCCTCATGAATCATTACAAGGAAGATCTATCTAAAAATGGGACATGCCATTAATCTTTCCATGCCTAGTAAAAAGGTGTACCTCAATAATTTCAACCTTGTAATGAGGTAACAGTCGTCCTAGGCTCGTCGCTTTTGAATGCACAAAAGGAAACTTACTAATAAGGTCCTGCAAATGCATAGACACCTTATGCTCTTTTCATTAACTCCATTGAACGTACTAATGATCAATTTCCATATCTTAGGCTATCTCTAATAAATGTTCAAATAGCCAATTCATTTTCCAATTGCATTTAACTTGACTAGTTGCATTTGACATGCATGAGTGCCTCCTAATCCATGAAGTTATCGTGATTAATTCAATACTTCTGTGTGGAATCCAAATAGATAAAACCTGGACTTGTGGACTCGGGGAGATATCCACTTGTATACTTGGAGATGAACCTCCCGCAGTCGCACCTTGTGATCTTTTTGGGGCCATCGTAGGCATGGATTCGGCTTCTGATTTGCCTTTGTGGTCTACGAATTGACTTGCCTCGGAATGCAGCCTCCAGATCTTGCCCTTCTCCCTCATACGTACAAGATCCCTTTTTGAAGTACGGATCCTTGAGAAAAGGAAATACCGGCTTGTGGGATTTGGCTTATGGAAGGCCTTAGGGATTGGAACTTGGGCTTTTTGCAGAAGAGCTGTGGAAAAAAAATGAAAATTAATAAAGGCTTGCGGGAATTAGGGCTTTCTCGAGCAAGCTTGTGGGAATTTAAGCTTGTTATGGGAAGGAGCTCTTGCGAATGGGCCTTGCAAGAATGGGGCTTTAGAGTTCTTCTTCTCCTTCCCAAAAATCCTAGGCCCAGCCTTGTGGGTGATTGGTGGGAAGGCCTTATAGGCTTCCTCTTCGAAACCCGAGGGGAAAAATTGGACTTTTGGAGGATCTAGTGGAACGAGGCTTTAAATCCGAGCCTAGAAGGCTTATGGGTGATCGGTGGGAAGGGGCTTGTGTTGGAAATCCACGAGAAGGGGGGAAACTTACACCGGCCTAATATGGGCTTGTGTGGGAATACAATGGAAAAGGGGGATTGAATCCCGGGGCAAAAAAATGGGCTTATAAAGGCCTCCACGGGAAGGGGGCTTTGAGAAGCCCCCTTAGAAGCTTCCTAGAGAAGCTTCTTAAGAAGCTTCTCCAGCAGCATCCACGTGTGGAGGAGGAGGGGGATCGTAATCCAGTGGCGGCGGACTGAAGGCCTGGCGACTGGCGGATTGGGCGGCTGCGGCGGCTGGTGGACTCGGCAGCAGCGCGGTGGCTCCACAGCGGCCTCCTCCCTTCACGTCGGCACCTCCTCCAGCTCCTCTCACCCTCCACACGGCGACCTTCTCTCCCCTTCACACTGCCCGTCCCCTCCTTCTCACAGCCGTCCTTCCTCCACACGGCCACCTCCCTCCTTCACACGGCGACTTCCTTCACATGGCGACGGCCTTCACACGACAGTCTTCTGCCCATTCCTTCTCACGTCCGGCACCTTCTCTCTCTCACGCCCTTCTTTCCCCCCCCCCCCCCCCAAGAGGGGGTTCTTATAGTCCAAGGGGGGAGAGGGGACCTCCCCACGTGGCCTGTTGCATGGCTCTCTCCCCCACGTCCTCATGCTCCCCTAGCCCATCCCTTTCCCCCAGCCACACATCGGCTGGGGAGAATAATAAAAAAATTTGCAATAATTCCACCTTTATCCCCTTATCCTCCTCCCAAGAGGGAGTTTTCCCGTGGCTATGTAGGATTGAATCCCCGGCCTTATTTTCGTAAGGTGGAGTGTCTCCATTTCCCGCGTGTGGCTATAGATTAGCTGCTGGCACTAGTGATAATCTTTGCACGACTTTTACACGACGTGCGAGAAGTCAATATTTACGGCACGCAGTGTGCGGAAATATTACATCATAAAAGCATATTTATCCTCAGGGTCCTCCTCTGAGTCCTCAAATACCAACATGCTGTGAACCCATGCCTTAGCATTTCTAAAAGCACATTTTGAGGCATGATCAGCTGTATACTTCTTGCCACACTTGAAACAAAGCCCTTTTTCCTTTCTTTCTTTATACAAATCTATGGGAATGGACTTTGGACTGCCAAAGGCTGAAGCATTTTTATTTTTGTTGTCCCCTTGCCTATTATCCATTCTTGGGCTGTTTGTTGTCCTTAAATTACTTTGTGGTCTTGAGGCATTAAAAGTGGGGTATGTGGGGATCTTTGGAGTGCTGAATGGCATGTTACCACCACCATAACATGCCCGAAACTGTCTCGGCCTTACAACACCTCTTTGCTCTCCAAAATATGACTACATAGGTCCTGTTTGCTGCCCAAACACTGGCTGAGATGCCGCTCTTTGCTGTCCATATGCTGAAATGAAGCATCCAGGCGATACTTGCGAGAGTACCTCTCAGCTAATTCAATAGCTTTGAATAAATCCGAAGGATTTTGAGTTGAAACGTGAGTTGAAAGTTAGGGATCCAGCCCGTACACATACTTGTGTAACTTGGCATCATCACTAATTGACTCAACATACATGGTAAGGTTGAGGAACTGATTTGTGTATTCTCTAACAGCAAGACCACGCTGTTCAAGGCCATACCATTGGCGAGCAAGCTTTTCTTTCTCCATCGGTGAGACAAATACTTGCACCATGAGTGCCTTGAATGCTTCCCACGAGTTCACTTTGCTGATTTTCTCTTTTAATGTACCTCCACCATGTATGTGCAAATCCTTCCAAGTGGATTGTTGCAAAATGGATCTTTTGGTCATCACTACAGGGAAAAATGTCAAAATAATCCTCAAGCTTGGAGAGCCACTCTTCGAGTTCAATTGGAGATGACGACTAACCATTGAATTTTGAGAAAATAATCTTGTCTCTCAGCTCTCTTTTATGATTAGGTGACTGTCCCATATATCCAAATTGAGGCTGATCCATGTGGCTGCCCCAAAAATGAACCACTGTTAGAGAAATTTCTACCAAAAGATGGCTAAACTCGCATAGATGACATGGGCCCTTGTGATGATTGAAAATTTCCCCTCATTGCATTCTTCATGGGCTCCTCTTCTCTATGTGAAGGCTCTCCCTGTTCAAAAGTGCTGTTAGGGATACCCACTCTCCCCAAAATGCCTTAGGAGTTGATATTTGCTACATTCACTGATGGGCCAGTCACTCGTTCAGCATGCATACCCGATCTATCATCATGTTATTTCCCTTTCATTTGAAATTCTATCCACTTAGTGAGCTGGGTAGCAAGGGTGTCCATAGTGGTCTTCATTTGACCAATGCCTTCCATCAATTCTTTATGCCTCTCATCATGCCTTGTCTCATGCAAATTGAGGGTGTTATTGAGCACGTTGAGGCTCCCCACATCATGAGAGAAATCTTCATCTTCCACCTCAGGGTTATTTTCAGCCCTCGAGACACATGCATCCCTTATTTGTTGCTAGAGGTCATCATTTGGCTTAGTTTTTCCCTTATTCCCTGCCATGGTTAGATGCAGTCCCACTAGGCCACATGTCACTATTTTTCCCATAACTTGAGCTAGGAAGCTCTGATTGACCTACTTTTTTGTTCAAGTTGGAGCCAAGGATGCCCTCTTCAAACTGAGCATAAGCACACTGCTACAGGTTTAATGCAGAATATTTTGCAATAGCAAATCTGTGGCTGTTTTATGCAATCTTGCACCCTATTTGAGAGCAGTAGGGGACTGCTTTGGCCTGTAAGGGATGGGTAGTGCCCAACTAAAGTGTCAAACTAACAAGGGGGTTGCTAAGGTCTGCAAACACTCTTTGGGGCCTACTCTTTAGTGCTGGTACTCACTCTTTACCTCTATAATTGACTGAAAATGCCTACAGCACCCTATAGGAATTCAAGAGAGCTGAAATATGGTCCCCTCATCTATTGTATGTCTGCATCCACTTCTCCCATGGCACCATACATTGCTTTAGCATACATATACATGGTTTTCACTATAACATCACTGCTGAGCATGAAAATGAGCATTACCATGACCGTGTCACTCACATATGAGCATCATACATGCACTATTGCATTCACTATCATAACTGCATACATGACTGCATGTGGCATTGATTCTCATTCATACATCATCGCAAGTACATCAGTGGCACATCAATATGCCATATACATTGGTGGCATAATCCCAAGTACATCAATATGTCATAGACATCAATGGCATCATCATGACATGCCAATTCTCACTGCCCCAAAAATATCCCTATACCTGCAAACAAGTTCAGGCTTCGGATCATCGGGAGGTGGGCAAAGTGTCCCCTGGGCTGGGTTGTGCATCCCTTCAGGGTCTTTGATGGCAAGGGGGGTCATCCCTCTTTTATCTTGCCACCTCGCCTGGCATCGGGATTTTTCCTCACCCGAAGTATACATGGCAGACATTTATTAATTAAACAATTAGCATGCTATGCATGGGAGCTTGGAAGTAATTCTTCTCATGAAGTGCATGGAATTGAGTTGGGAATAAAGAGAGGGCTTACCGAGCAGTGACTCACTACTATCTCACCTCATTTACAATGGATTTGAGTGATTAGTTTATGCTCAAACAATCATCACAAGTCAAGAGATTAGGGTGAGGCAATCAATAAACAGTAGTGAGAATTTTCAGCATAGAATGGACCATTTTCAATGCAAGGAAGCCTGAGAGAGGATTGAAACTAAATTGGCAGCATATAAGCATTGAAACCTTTAATAAAATGCATGATTGACTACTTGAATCTCTTCCAACAATAGGCTTTTAGGCTCAACAAGAGGATGGAACTAAAAGAGAGTTCAAGAGTCAATTACCTCTTTGATTGGTGCAGACGGGCTGAGAATCAATGGCCAATGTTCCATGGTTTCTCTCCAATGTTCCATGGCAGCATATAAGCATTGAAACCTTCAATAAAATGCATGATTGACTACTTGAATCTCTTCCAACAATAGGCTTTTAGGCTCAACAAGAGGATGGAATTAAAAGAGAGTTCAAGAGTCAATTACCTCTTTGATTGGTGCAGATGGGCTGAGAATCAATAGGCTTTTAAGCTCAACAAGAGAATGGAATTAAAAGAGAGTTCAAGAGTCAATTACCTCTTTGATTGGTGTAGACGGGCTGAGAATCAATGGCCAATGTTCCATGGTTTCTCTCCAATGCTCCCCTTAGCTCTATGATGACAACTTCAGCCAAGAATTGAGTCTTCAAGCTTGATTATTCAATGGGAGAAGGAGGGGTTGAACTTCAATAGCTCTATGGATGCCTTGAAGGTCATAGAGAAGAATGCCCCAAAATCTCACCCTATAATGCCTTCCCATGCTCGGAAGCTCTTTCAAATGGGTAGGCAAGCTCCATTGATGGCAAGGAGCCCAATCTTGAAGCTCCGAGACACAAACTTAAAGAGAACTTGAAGAAATTGAAGGTTATTGGTCTATGGCTATGGGTGCCCCAAATGTCAAGCTTTCATTCTTTCCTCCATCTTCAAATACCGGCTTCTTGATGCTTGCTTCTTCAAAGACTCTTGTAGGCACAAGTTCTTGGCACCAAGAAAGGAAAAAGCCCTCAAGAATCAATGAGTTTTGAAGAAAATCCATGGTTGTCCATGGCCTACACCTGTTAGGGTTTCAGGGGTTGAGGAAAGTCCAAGAAGATGAGAAGGAGGCTTCAGACTTGCAAGAACCAAATGCTAGATGGTGGGGAAGAAGGCCAAGATGAAGGAGAAGCTTGATGTGCTGTTGATTTTGCCTAGATTCATGCCCAAACTTTGCGCCGCAAATTGCGAGCTGTACACAGGAGGGAAGAGGGCAGCTCAAACAACCAATTAGGTACTTGACATGAAGCATGAGACCTCCTGGAAGCTGTGGTAGAAGGCATCTGACCATTGGAGATGGAAGGAAGAAAATCTATGTTGTTTCTCCTCCATGGAAGCTTGGCAGGAGATTTAGAATGAAGAGAGAGAAGACTCCATGTGAAAAGTAACCAAAACCAACTCTTCCCTACTTCTTGTGACCACTGTTTCTAAAAATTTACCTTCAAATTTGGCCCAAAATGACCCACGAGCTGCCAAATCCAGTCTTCCAGCCTCCAAGCTTGGTCCAAGGACTCCATTAATGCTCCTAATTGTTGTCCTCCTAGTCCTTGACCTCTGGGTCCTTTAGTGCTCCATTTTAGTGCCTGTCCCTGTGTACCTGAAGCTTCTTGGATTTTTAAACTGAAAATGATGGTAACTGAGCATTTAAGGTAACTAAATGGATCAAAACTAGAGCTCTGATACCACTTGTCATGAAGAGGACAAGAGAGGGAGAAGAAGAGAAGAGAGAGAGAGTGCAGAAGAGAGAGAAATACTGTAGGAAGAGAGAGAAAGAGAGTGACAAGGAGAGAGAAAGACTAGGAAAGGAGAGATAAAGAATCCATGAAAGCTGGGAGAGAGAGAGAGAGATGAAGATGAAAGGAGACTTGTATTATAATTCGATGGTCAAAAATCAAGTCCCTAACACCTTATATACCAGCCAATGTAGCTAGTATTTCCCCATTATTAAATCCCCCCTCTCTTACAGATTTGAATAGGGTTAACTATAGAGGCTTATTTTTTATCACTGGTAAGCAACATTATGCTTGGATGTAGTGGAGGGCTAAGCAAATCTTGGGGTTAGTTTTGACCACTCCTAAGCCGTGGAAGTACTTAGACAAACTAAGAGATAACATCCTAGAGTTTCTCTATGAAATTTTTTTTGAAATGAAAGCTATTGACATTGATTATAATCTAGGTTTTCCTTAGTGTTATGCAAAAAATTCAAAGCATATTTTCTTGTGTTTCATCAAATCTACTTCTCTCTCTCCTCTTTATTGACTTGCTTTCCAGAGACCCTATGTCTTTACAGCCTACGCATACATTTTCTTCTGACACCAAGCCACAGGGAAGTTGTTTGCATTTCATTTTCCAAGTCAATTTTAGGCACTTCCTCAACATACTATCATGTGTTTCATGCACTTTATTTTTCCCATCCATTGTTGACACTTCCTCAACAAGACTATCCTTTGTTTTAGGCACTTCATTTTTCTCATCCATTTGTAACATGCCTAGTCGAGCTTTGATTGGCAATACATTCTTAGTAGCCCATCAAGAGATGTCCTAGAAAGCACCGTCCGAGATTTTGGTGAAAACCCTCAGAGTTTGCTAACTAGGCTCGCTTGATTCTACCCCACAGTGGAAGTTCTAGCCATTCCCACGAGGATTAACACAAGTCTTTTTGGTCAAATCAACTACTAGTAGTTGAATAGTATCAACGGTTTGAGATTCCATCCCTTATAGAAATTGCTGACTCAAACAAGCTTACATTACGTTGGATTCAAGGAGAATGGGAAACGAAGGAAAGTACAACACTTTAATCCCTTCTGCCCAGGGCTCTAAAGTGATGTGAGTTAGGCTTTCTGATCTCTAATGATCCATCAAAGATGTGATTTTTATTCCTTCTTAGAAAAGCTATTGGCTTACCAAGACCACCCAACCATAGGTTTGGATCCATTGGGGGTCACTCTCGCTTTCCTTAAGAGAGTATTTTTTAGCTACCTACCACTTTAGGTTCCACGTATAGAAACATCTTCTTTGAATTATCTCCTGATAAAAATTTGTTACATGCCTTTAACTCACAACACAAAAACATAGTAAAATAATTTCTTCTCAATAGTTCCTTTCAAAAAAGTGACTTTTTACAATGTTTTCTGTTTGAAGGTATTATTCTCTCCAAGTTCTATTCCCCAACTAGTATTGAAACTTCTAGGACACTGTCTAGAAATTGAAGGGTAGTTGGCAGTTCGTAAGAGCCTAAGGAGTTTATGAGCAGAGCCTCCTGGTATCCTCACCTCCTCTCATGCCAACTAGAGTTCCCTATGACAAGACCTTTTGCATTATGATTGGTCTAACTCACTAACACAAAACAAAAAGAGAAAACCCCTTGGAGTAGATTTTATTCACGCTGGCCTTGGGAATGTCTAGTGCCATCAAGAACAATGCCTTAGTCACAATATTCCGTGCTCACTGGAATACTACCTTAGCTTACAATCACAAACATCTTATTTCAAATGCATCATACATAAAGTTTTAACAAATTTATTTTCAAGACAAATCTTTTCTTTCAAAAAATAATAATATCAAGGTAAAACTTATCGTAAGTAGCAATACCTTCCAATAGTTCTTTTGGATTTTCCCCTCCTCAGGATCTAGTTTGGACTAAATAACAATTCTATTCTTGAGAATAACTCCCTAGAGTTTTTGTGGGTCCTTGTTCGCAACAAAATAAAATATTGGTTAGTTTAATTATGAACAATATTCTTCGACAATTCCATCTCAAGGTCTTTTATATACCAATAATTAGAATTAGCATCTGTGATTATCCATCAGAGGTTTCAATAGATCATTTAAAAATATTAAGTCTCTTGGGGACAAAGTACCTTCATTGTACTTTCTTAGGTTCATCTTGTACAAACCCAAGTTACCCCCTGGAATTTGCGGTTAAGAATTCCTTTAAAAGATGAATAAAATCCTATTTTACGAATGCAGTTTTTGTTTCCAATTCATGGGATGATGACCTGCTAGGTGTCTTCTTTTTTTAAAAATAGTACTTGGGGATCCATGACGAATGCTTGGTTAATGGTATTCGCAGCTTCGTTTGTAATCCCAATACTCACCATTCCATTTGTAGTCATTGTGTCTGCAGTATTATTGGCAGCTCCTACCTCCGCGACCTTCATAATTTTCTTCTTCGAGGCCATGGTCTTTAATTGGAATATTAAAAACGGGATTTTGGCAAGGGAGCTTGAGGGTTGTCACAATTGGATTGATGGAAATTTGATTGATGGGGAAAGGCGATCACTAATAATTTAGAAAATTTGAGAAGAGTTTTCATTCCACAAGGAAGTAGGCTAGAAGGGATGGAGAATTAAATTCCAAGAGTTCGCAGAATATCCTCCTTATCTTCATGACAAGAATTCCCATCCTCGCACCTCTCTTGTCCACTCCCTCTTGCTCTATACTTTTGAGAAGGGCCTCTCCTCCCTTGCTCGGACTGCTCCTGAATGGCTCCTCATGCCTCGTATTTATAGCTAAGTTGAAGAAGAAGGGTTGTGACCAAGAATAAGAGCTCTTTATGGAGGGTATCTTGGCAAATAAGCAATCTAGAAGCTTTCAAGATGCAATGTGATTCTGAGAATTTGATCTTTGAGGTCTAGAGAGACTGCCACACATGCCATGACTGATTCGTCTGGCTCTCAGATGATCTTGCTTTAATCTATGCCTTTCGTAGAATTGAGAAGATGGGAAGATTGCTGGAGTTAACTGCTGAATTACAAAGGAGAATTCATGCTTTTTCATCAGTAAATAGGAACTCCAAATCTAGGGGTTTAAGGTGCCATTTTTTAATCGAAAAAAGAGGGGACGGGGGACTTGTTGTCATTTTTCTCCTCTTTTTCTTTTTCTTCATGCTTTTTTTAAAGTTTTAATACTTAAAGATTTGTGACTTGTCTTTCTTTGCCAAGTTTTAAATGCATTTGATCAATTTCGACTTATGGCCCATGACTCGCGTTTGCATGGTAACTTCTGTGTGATGGATGGCTACAGTCTCTATCAATCGGGCAAAAAAATGTCGGGTTACAATCCTTGGACTATTTTGCTCGAAACTTCCTCTATTTAACGGTTTAGAATTCTTCAAGTCCAATTTGCGAGAAGATTGAAAATAAAGTCGGGATATCACACCATTTCAGGCACTTCCTCAACATGACTATCGTGTTGATTTAAACAATCTAGTTGCTACAGAAGCTTTAATCATCTCGAGAAAAGTGTATGCACTCTGTGTGTCCAAACTCGCTCGGGGAAGTTATTATATGTATATCCTCTACATCACATGCATTCAAGGCCTATTTATAAATATCCTTATCTATGAATTTTTCTTGAATAAAACATTACCCTTTTCTATTCAATCTATAAATGATCCCTTTATCTTGTACCCTTCTATATATAAAAAATGCATAAAATGGTATTTTAAAAATAACTTATTTTGAACCCACATGATGCACACATATATTCATAAGTAACTTACCCAAGCAGACCCCTAGCCTACCTCTTTACAAGTGTTTGCACTGAGCACATCCAAGCCATAGGCTAGCTCTTTGCAAGACTTAAGAATGCATGATGACAGACCTATAGTCCCAAAACAAACCTTATTGTGTACACAATACATGGCAAATAAACCAATAAATGCTACATGAATGAGCTACCATGAATCATAATGTGTGCATTACAAGCAAAAGAGTGCACTTTGAAGGAGCTAAAAGTTTGAAAATTTTAATTCATGAAATGAAGATATTTCAGACTCTAATGGTTGTTGCACCTTTCCTCCTACCTTGTTCTAACATCTTTGGCTTTGTAGGAACCTCTATTTTAACATCTTTAGTATCCTTTGATATTTCTTGTGCACTTTCAACATTTGGATTTACAATTTTCTCATCATGGTTGTGTGCCATCCTTTGCATGAAAAGAGTTGTAATGATTAGGATCCAAAGTTTTCACCATATGCCTTAATGTCACAATAAAGTTAATTACCATGTGCAATCATTCATTACCCTTCCCTCTATATTATCTTTGTCTTTTGAAGAATACACATACATGTTTTTGCCACTTTATTGGAAAAAATATTTAATGGGTATCAATATTTTCTGCTTCATTGTGAGCTATGTTGATAGCACCTCACTCGTCTCTTGCATCATCCTTTGTGTCAACTGTGTATTCTTTGTGTTTGTGTACATGTGCATATGGATCCTTTACCATACTATCTATGGACTACTCTTGATCACTTTCTTCCTTTGTTATCTTGTTTGGTATAAACTCAAGGTTCTGCATTCATGACAAGTTGTAAGCAACAGATCACTAGTGAAAGGAGTGGAAACAATGCAATAATAGGTAGTTGCTAGTGGTATCTACTAGGTAACTACTACTTCAACACTTGAAAAACTAGTCCTACCTATGGTAGCTATGAGTCCCAGACTAGTATATTGGTAGTTACTAGTCCCACACACAAATCAAGCTATAGACTAATAGCTATTAGTCAATAGAAGCCCTAGATTGAGAACTACTAGTCCTAGATTGGTAGTCTAGTAGCTACAATTTACTAGCTTGGGCCGCTAGTGCCAATGTACTAGTGTGGGAATGATAGCTAATCGAATGGGACTAGTAGTTTCCATTGTCTATGAGCTAGTTGATAGCTATATGGCTAGAACTAGGAGCTACCAATCCCAATGATAGCTATTCAAAGTATTGGTTACCAACTAGCTACCAGTTTGGAAATAGTAGGCTAATAGCTATAGGACAAGGAGCTCCTAGGGTCAATGAAGGCATTTCTAAGGATTTGAAGGCTTTGAATGAAGGTTTAACCCATATGAATCAAGGTTTTTTGCAACGGATGGAAAAAGTAAACCAAGTAATATTTGATTTGCAACAAAGCAATAAATCCTTATTCCAAGAGCTCATCTCAGCCATAAAGGAAATTGGAAGCAAGTCACGAAGAGAACTTCAAAATATTGAAGACTTCCATGCAATTCCCTTTGTTGGTAATCCTTCCCATCCAAGCAAAGAGAAGTCTCAACCAATTATGCACACTTTTGAAAGGGGGGAACTATCTAGAGTGAGGGGAAACCATCATCCATGCTCCACCATAATGGAACCTTTCTTGACTTCATGTCTAACATAATGATAATGAATAGCAATATGCTTTGATTTACTATGTTGTATATAGTCTTTGGTAAGACTAATAGCACTTTGGTTATCGCATTGAAGAGGTGTACTAGATGATGAAGGATGTCCCAAATCTGCAAGTAGTTGTCGAAGCCAAACTAGCTCGTGAGCTGCTAATGATGCAGCAACATATTCGGCTGCAGTTGTAGAAACCACAACACATCGTTGTTTCTTGTTGGACCAAGAAACCAAACATCCATTTACAAAGAAACAATTCCCACTTGTAGATCGCATGGATAAGTGTGAACTTGCCCAATCAGTGTCTGTATATCCAATAAGGTCAAGAGAAGTTGAAGAAGATAAAGAAGAATCCTCTCGACGATGATAAATAAGACCAAATTCCTTAGTACCCTTGAGGTACTTAAGAATACGTTTTGCAGCACTCCAATGAATAGTGGAAGGGGAAGAAAGATACTGTCCCAAAAAGTTAGCTGCAAATAAAATATCTGGTCTTGTGTTTAAACCAATAAATTGAAGACAACCAACAAGATTAGCAAAAGGTTGATGAATGGCTGATTCTTCATTGCGTGTTGTAGATGTACCCTTGGTAGAGCTTGAAAGAATGGGAGTGTTAGCAGAGTGCGCATTTGTCAACCCAAACTTCTTAACAATATCATTAATAAACTTTGTCTGGCGAAGAAGAAGAATGCCTTGTTGTCGGTGTCGTTGAACTTGAATACCCAAACAAGAATGTATCTCACCAAGATCCACCATTTCAAATGCAGTCGATAAAAGATTCTTCATAGCATCCAAGAAAGCAATATTATTTGACACAAGAATAGTATCATCAACATATAGAGCAAGAATAATAAAATATTTGTCCTCCCTTTTGATGTAAAGATTTGGGTCATCAAAACATGCAACAAAACCTTTAGATGTGAGGAACTGATCAATCTTAATATACCAAGCACGAGAGGCTTGCTTCAATCCATATAATGCACGATGAAGCTGACATACAAGATGCTCCTTTCCTGCAATCATAAAACCTTCAGGTTGCTCCATATAGATTTCTTCTTCAAGATCTCCATTGAGAAAAGCCGTTTTAACATCCATTTGGTGAATTTCTAGATCAAATAGTGTTGCAAAAGCCAAAATCATACGAACAGTTGTGGAGCGCACAACGGGAGAAAATGTTTCTTGATAATCTACTCCTGCAATTTGTGAGTAACCTTTTGCAACAAGTCGTGCTTTGAACTTATCAAACGATCCATCAGCTTTGGTCTTGGTTTTATAAACCCATTTACATTTGATAGGAACACGATTTGGGGGGAGTTCAGTAAGAATCCATGTACCTTTGGAGATTAAAGAATCGTACTCACCTTGCATAGCTTCTTGCCATTGATCCCTTTGAGACGAATTGATAGCTTCCATATACGATATTGGATCCTCTTGGACAGACATAGCATCATCAAAGACATCATATTCAATAGAATAGAATCCATGCTCTATCTCAATAGGAAGATCAACATAGATCTCCAAATTTTCATCAATCTTCTTTGGAGATGAAGGAGGTTTATGATCATCAGAATTAGTAGAATCACAAAGCAAGTAAGGAAATGCACTAAGCAAAGATTGTGTATCATCTGAAACATCTGACGACCATGTGCCACCCATAGTCTTCTCATCAAATATAGCATCACGACTAATGATAACCTTTTGAGAAGAAGGATCATAAAATTTGTAACCTTTGGAATGATCTCAATAACCAAGAAAAATAACCTTCAAACCTAGAGGATCCAACTTATGTCGAGTGTCCTTGGGCACATGAATATAAGCAATGCAGCCAAATGTGCGAAAGTGAGAGATTGAAGGTGTCTTCCTTGTCCAAATTGTTATAGGAATTTTACCAGCAGCAGGTGCAGTAGTTGGAAGATGATTTTGAATAAAAACAGCTGTTAGAAGTGCTTCAGTCCAAAACTTTCGAGACAAACCAGAGTGTATAAGCATGCAACGTATAGCATTAAGAATCGTCCGATTTTTGCACTTAGCAATACCATTTTGCTGAAGAGAATAAGGAACTGTAAACTCATGATGAATACCTTGATCCTTACAGAAGTCATCAAATAGATTGGATACATATTCACCGCCGTTGTCACTGTGAAGCGTCTTTATAGAGAATCCAGTTTGAAGCTCCACATTTATCTTGTATTGTTTAAATATAGATAAAGCCTCAGACTTATGTCGAAGAAGATAGACATGTGTGTACCGTGAGAAACCATCAATGAAAGTTATAAAATATCGATATTGAGACTTTGAGGTAGGAAAAGGACCGCAAATATCGGTATGAACCAAATCCAAGAGAGCACAGGAATGTGATGAAGTAGAAGTGTGGAAAGGCGAACGATGGTGTTTTCCAAGTGCACAGTACTCACATATTCCCACACGTGGATGAGATTTAAGATCCATACCTTGCATAAGACCATGACGATGAAGATCAAGAATTTTGGCAGAATCGGAGTGTGCAAATCGTTGATGCCATTATTTGCAATCTGCATCTCCAGGGGCAGTAACAACATTTGCAACTGTATCATTCAATGATAGCTCAAATAGATTACCATGTCGAGGAGCCACTGCTATAGTATGCCCGTCTTTCTCTATATGACATTGATTATGATCAAAGCCAACAAACAAACCAAGATCAACTAGACGAGCAACTAAAAGAAGATTTCTTTGCAAATCTGGAACATGAAGAACTCCCCTTAATATTCTAGTGGATGAAACAGTCCCCAGATATAAATCACCCACTCCTTTGACTTGACAAGTCGTATCATCCGCAAGGTAAACAAACTTCTTGACAGGAAGAGAATGATAATTGTGAAGCCACTGCGATTGGTATGTCATGTTTCCAGTGGCACCTGAATCAACGATGAATAGAGAACCATCATGAACATGAAGTACCTTTCTGGAGAGATATCATAATGGACGAAATTGAGCTCTTGATGAGTATGATCATCATCAGTTGTAGTTTGTTGAACAATATAAGCTCGAGAACGTTCTTCATCATATCTGCGTTTATAACAACGACGAGATGGATGATCTGTATGTGCACAATAATCACAAGGAGGAAAACTTTTGGACGAGCGAGGTTGCTTTGTAGTAACTCCACGCTCCTCATCATATTGACGTGCCCAGCAATCAGAAGCCACATGACCTTTCTTATCACAATAAGAACAATTTTTGTTAGGATAAGAAAGACGAGAATATTTACTACCTGGATTAGGGCATCCACCCTGCTGAAAACGTGAAGCAGGACGCTTGCGAGCAACAAAAGCAGCATCAAAATCCCTTTGTTCCCGAGTGACCAAAACATCATCAGATTTTTCCAAATGATGCTCATGACGTTGAGAATATTCAATAAGAGATATACATGCTTTGTCAAAGTGGATATCATCCTTGTTAGAAAAAATAGTGATGATATTGTCATATAAAGGATCTTTGATGGTATGAAGAAGTTGAGTAACAATCTGAATTTTAGCAATAGGAGTGTCGACAGCACCAAGCTGATTGATAATATCTTTAAAAGCCTCGATATGAGAGTGCATAGAGGTACCAGCCTTATATTGAAGATTCTTCAAATAAGTTTGGAGATATAAAATTTCGGTGACCGATTTCTTCTCAAACGTTGAGATAAGATACTCCCAAATAGCATGAGAGGTTTCCAGATGAAAGACATCCAACATAAGTGAGTCAGGAAGTGCAGACAATATATAACGACGAGCCGCTTTGTCATGACGAATCCAATCAGTATGATTAATTTTCCATTATTCAAATAATGGACCATCAGTAATCACAGAATTGTTATTCATCACATCAATAGGTTGAACTGGGCAAGACATGTCGCCCAAAACAATATCAAATAATTCGTCACCTTCAAGAATTAGCATCATCTTTGGTTTCCACCCAGGAAAGCCTTGTCCTTGGAAGAAGGGAACCGAATGTTGGCCAGACGGATATCCGTTAACAATTACGCAATTGGCCATGCCTGTATGTCGAGAGAAAACAAATAAGATGAGATCGCAGAATCTGCAAACCATGATCAAGACGAGCGTAGTTGAGACGCATGACAATCAAAATAGGGATATGCACGTATGAACGACGAAAAGTATTGAGTGATTAAAAAGAAAGCCCGAAATAGAGAGGCTTAACGTGCAAGACGAGATGATGCATATAAGAAAAGTGCTATTTCGGTCGAGCAAAGAACGTGAACGATAATAAAACATCAATAAAAATAGTAAGATGTTTGCTTGTCGTAATCAACATCATTAACGAAGACGAGTGATTAATAAACTGTAATTGGAGATTAACAAACTATAATTAGAAATATAGTTTTAAATAAAGAATCGTAGATTTCAGCAGAATTGCTGTCTTGAATCCTGAACTGTCATAACTTTTGATCCAGAACTCCGATTGACAAGCATTTTTGATAGGATTCGAGAGCACGACGAGAGCTACGCATCTAGACCGGGTTTTGTTTTTAAAGACAAAATTAACTAATACTTCTAATTTGAACAAGTTCATGTATCAAATCATCACTTGTGCAAAGATTTCAATAAAGTATAAACAATGAAACAACTTATCTTCCTTGTTGTTGCTACGCATCCATAGCTTTGATACCATGTTGAGAGAGAGAGAGAGAGTACAAGAGAGATACATAAGACATGCTCCCAAAGAATGATTCATATTGATGTAGAGTTAGTATATATAGGTGAGACCCAAGTCAAGTGAGAGATGATATATATAGTTGTAACATTTTCCATAATGTCAAGGCCAACAAACCACGTGCATCCTTTCTCACCTAGGTAGAGCCCAAAAGCTTGTGCTTGCTTCACGTTGCTTGTGAGATTATTCTCAGATCACAAACTTTCATTAATTTCTCTAAGAAACTATTGGATTACCACAGGCTCTATACTTAGCCAATTATTTGACTACTAATAGAATCTTTGATTCTCTCTCTAGGCTAGATTATTTCCCATCCTTGTCAAAATGGTTTTTGCAATGTGTGTCCCCACTTGAAGGATGTTGGTTTGGTCAAATGAACAACATTGCACAGGATCTAAAAGTGAGTCTTGTGAAGAGCCTATTTCTCCTGCATTGAATAGCATTCTACTAATGTCATCCATTTCTACTTACAAGGTGGCAAGCTACATCTTGGTGTCATTGTTCAGGTCTACTAAGCAATTTAGGGCAATTTATCCTTCACCTCTCAACTTGGCTAATTTCCATTGCACAGCCTCAAGAGTTATATTCAAAATATCAAAGCTTGTGACTTGATAAAAACTATCTACTATGGCTTGGAAGTCATCCAAACTTTCTCCTAAGTTTTCCTGACCAATCCATCATGTTGGTTATTATTTTTGGGGTTTCACATTTGACTAGATCAATAACCAGGTTGATAAGAGCATGTACATGTATCATTTTGAGTTCAAGGGTATGGTTGGGGTTCGAGTGCCCTTTGGAGTGGGATTTGGAAAATCTCGGCCACTCTCCTTAGGTGCATGTAGCTTAGGTCTAGGCCTTGGGGCTAAGTCAAGGGTTGGTCAATCCTAGGTGATGTTTTTCTACTCACCTCCTCTTTTGTTATGAGTTGATGCATAAGTTCTTTAACACCCGATTGCAACGTGCAAGGTGCCTATCGTGTGTGATGTTGCAAGATCATAGGGCCTCTTAGGGGTACAAGCGACCCAAGTTGTAGTGAATGCCTATCATGGATACTCATAGTGTATTATGCAGCCTACAGTCCTTGAGTGGATGCACATGTGTGGGTGAACAAGGTAAATGAATGCGATAACATTGCCTCAAGTAGATTAAGTGTTGCAAGATTCTCATCGTTTGGTGGATACATAGTGCAATGTAGCAATGATGGATGCATGGTGATGAATGCACTCTAAAAGATGTACTTGAATAGATGCACACTTACAGTGGATGATCTATATAAGGGTGTGTGAACAAGTGAAGGGTTACATGAGTGCAGATGCACAGTATGAAATTGGATGAGATGAGTGCTTCCTATGTGCAGTCATTTACATGAATGTGTAGTCAACTATGCGTAGTGTGGTGGAAACACAATGCAATGGAGCAAGGATGGATGCACATTGATGAATGCACACACAATGGGTGCTCTATATATGGATGTATGTGGATGTGAAGGGTTAGATGAGTGCAGATGCAAAGTGTGAAAATGGATGAGATGAGTGCTCCATGTGTGCGATCAGCTACATGTAGCGTGTGATCAGCTACACTTGACTACACGGAGAGTGGTAGGTGCCCATGTGTCCTTCCCCCACCTTTCTTGTCATTATCCTATTAGATTGGAATTGAGTTGTAAAGATGGAGGTTAGGTGCCTTAATGCGCATCACACTATGAGGAGTCTCTTGCATGACTATCTAGGCAAAGTAATGTGTAGTCTAAGAGGCTGCAAGTGAGTATGGAGATGGAGGTTTGGTGTAGCGGTGGTTGCGCTATAGGGGTTAGAGGTACTTAGTGAATGCAAAGTGTAGTGTTACTATGCATAGAGATAGTGAAGTGAATGCATTGTATCTAGTGTGGATACATGATGTGTAGCTAGCAACACACAACATGCCACACATAGGGTGTTTCTCTTCTCACCTCACTTTCCATTATCCTTCCATCCTACTAGGTTTGACTTGGGTTGTGGAGGGAAAAATGAGGCTCATGCTATAGATACTTGGTGTATGTTTTGCATGCTTGTGTAGTGAGAATCGCAATGGGATGCCCAAATCAAAAAACTTCCTTAGAGAATCAATCAAAATCAATTAATGACTCAACCTATACACAAACAACCAATTCAAACTTCACAAGATGTATACAATTCTATTATACTATTGATCGTGCAATTGTTGTACGGCTCATGTAGCTCATATGTTTTTGGTCACACTGTGTAGCTATGATACACTTGGTATTTGCCTACATGGCCACTCCGACCCAATAGGTTGGATGGCCAAATGTGTGAGGGGGAAAGACGTATATCCACACAGCTACACACATGTGTAGGCAGATTCACATAGTGCAAGCATAAAAAATATCAAAAGCAATAATAAAAAATATCAAAAGCAATAATAAAAAATTCAAATTTTTTGTGGTTGATGTGTGTCTACCACAATCAATGCATGAACACAAATGGAGCAAGTGCCAAACCTTCAAAGTTCATGCATGCATCAAGGAATATTTTTCATGTGCAAACATTAGTGATGCTTAAGTGGCCTAACACACACCCTTTCTTTCATAGGTAATCACTCACCCCACCAAGAAGGGTGGGAGTCACCGATAGGGTTGGATGGGGTCCCCAACACTTTATTTATGAAAATCTTCACATGCAATGATTTAAATACCCTACCTATGATTATGGTTAGGTTTCCATGGCATTCTAGCAATGTTGCCATTGTCTATGGCAACTTTATGCTCCTTCTCCTCCTCGGATAGTAGCTCCCCTCCCTTCTTGATACATCTTCTCCTTGTCAATAGCTCTAATTTTCTTTATCTTATTCTCTCTCATGGTGTGGCCCATGATGCAGGGCTCCTTTTGCTTTGGAGTGTCGGTGTATGTAATATTTCCGCGTACCGTACCGTAAATATTAACTTTCCGTATACCGTGTAAACCCTGTGTAAAGGGTATCTCTCGCATTTAAATTATTGGCCACGTAATGTGTGAGCCGCACAAGAGAAATAGGGCTTCTGCGAATGGTAAATCGAACCGGGTGTTAAAAAACCGCTAACCGCACGGGAACACCCTCTTGGGAGGGGCAAATTCAATTAATTAAATGCAATTTTTTTAAATGTATTTATCCCTTTTCCCCCAGCCGATGCATGGCTGGAGGAAAGGGAGTGTGTGAGGGGGGATGGGAAAGAGGAGTTTGCATGGGAAGATCCCCCACGTGGGGGAGACCCCTTCCCCACCCCCACGGCCTATATAAACACCCCCTTGATGGGTGGTGTGCTTAAGGAAGAGAGGGGGGAGGACTGTGTGTGGGAGAGAGGAGAGGGAGGTCGTCTGTGGAGAGGAGAGCCGCCCGATCGCTACCGTGTCGCTGGACGCCAGCCGCCGTGTTGCGCCCCTCCAGCCTGCCGTGCTGCTTCCCGCCTGCGACGCCACCAGCTGCCACACGCCGCCTCGCCACCGCTGGGGTCTGCTAGCCATCCGGGCCGCCGCCACGTCGTCCACGGCCCTGCCAGGTGCCAGAAGCTCCTTTTGGAAGCTTCTTTGGAAGCTTCCATAGGGGGGCCTCCTAAAGGGCCTTCCCACGACCCTAAATCCTTTGCCCCCATCGCAAGGCAATTTCCCACCATTTTGGCCCAAAGGCCTTTCCCACGGCCATTTTTCCAACTTCCCTAAAGGGATTTTTATTCCACCCATTTCCAAAGGTTCCGTCCCATCCCAATTCCGGGAAAAGGCCTTCCTATTCCTCCCTGGAACGTCTAAGAAGAGACGGCGGAGCCTCAAAGACCACCGCAAGATCCATCGAGTGATCTCCGCAAGAAGGGATAAGCCGCAAGCCGTCCAATTACCGCGCCGATTCGAATTCGTGGAGAGTCCGAAGCTTTGTTGCAAGGTCTATTCCGAAGAGGAAACCATCCGCATACGAACACAAAAGCAACTCGTAAGTCGAATTTACGACTACGATGGCTCCTAAAAGATCCCAGGAGGCAACCGCGGGAGGTTCGACTCCAAATGTGCAAGTGGACATCACCCCGACACCACAAGTCCAGGTTCTTCCGTGTTAAATTCCGCATAAGAAATGATTAGGCGCGCTTAGGAAGGGAAATTCAAGTTACGTTTAAATTAAAAGCATTGAAAGAAATGCATCTTTTTGAGCATTATGAAAGATTGAACGGTTAGGGAATTAGATGCATGTAGATGGTATTTTTAAAGGTAAGAATCTAATCCTAAGCAAGAAGACGAAGTTTATATGTGCATTAGTTGCCATCCTAGATATGATGAATTAAGCGTATATGCACATTATGATTTCATAGGGAAAGTCTAGCACCATAAGGTTTCATTCGGAAAGAATTAATAGGGTACTAAAGTGAACTTATAACTTGCAAAATAGTTATAAGATGGAATAGAATAACACTAATTTCGCTTGAGTATCATCAACGACTTAGTGGCTAGGAGAATGTTAGGAATTGCGTAGTCGTCATGAGAATAAGGTCAATCATTAAGAGCCCTAACTAGGTGTAAATGCATAAAATGAAAAAGGGTAAACAACAAGGTTGTAGGTACGACTATTGATGTAAGACCTAGAAGGTCCTCGGAAAAGCTGTAGCTAGATTATCGTGCACCAAGGAAAGATTGCATGGTTCGCCAATGCATAAGTTTCGAAAGCATAGACTACAAAGTAGTAGGCATGATTAATTGGTAAACCCTAGGGAGACTTAGGAAAGTTAGCGTACAGATTAGCAAGTAATTTTACCTTACCAAGGAAACGGCAATCAATCGCATGTTTACGTGAATTGGATCCCGTTAGATTTGGTTTATCACCCTAGAAGGATCATTCTTGTCGCAGAACAAGCCTAATTGAATTGACTAGGTAATATAAACATCAAGGATTCGTATAAACATGACTGAGTCAATATGATAGGAATCCTAAGAGATAACTAGGATTTTGTGCAAGGATAATTCGACCTCGCTTAAGACAAAAACTGTGAATCTAGGGATCTTACATGCATTCACAAAATGTCGAAGCGATCGGTTGTTTATTCATGAAAGGATCTAAGGTTTTATCCTAAGGATCAGTCGTCTTAATGATGGAACTCCGATGGAGTTGCATATTCTAGAATCATGAGCCAAACCTAATTAGAAATGACTTGGAGGATACCCCAAAATCCTGTTACTCAGCTAGGGTTGAATTCCGTGATCGGAACGCTAAGAAATGGATAGAAGGATTCCATGAAATAGATGCAATACTTGTGCACAAAGCTGCAGTATTGTATAGATTTGGAATTTGTCCGCAAAGAGTATTGTCATCTCTCGAAATGAGGTTGAAAATTTATTGAAGGGAGTTAAATTATTGAGGATGAGTAATCATCCTGTTATTCACTTTCCTTGGGAAAAGTTGCCAAGGAAAAGGAAAGTTAAGTAAATTGCCTTGAAGCAGTTGTCCGACAATAAACTAAGGCGACATGGTCGCTGGATCCTGCCACAACAAACCTAATGTATTGGAAGGGTATGACCCTGACCCTAAGAATGATAGGAGTCTTGCCAAGTTGCAATTGATTCCGGATCGAATGCGGGTTGCATTCGGAGGAAAAAGGAGTTACTCCTTGACAGTTTGCCAGCCAAACGGCCATTGGAATTTGATTGTGTTTGTAAAAGTTAGAAAGGACTGTTTGCATTGTTTGCTCAATGAACTAAAGGATGAAAATATATCTAAAGCTTCAGGTTGGTGCCTGAGAGGCAGCTTCAGTTACCCCCGACTGCCTGCCTGACCCTAACCAAGGGGGTTGTGAACCGCACCGGGAACGTGGACCGAACCCGCCGTGAGAGGTCTCTCCGTTGAGTTCTGCTTGGAGCAGGAGGACGCTTGGGTGCCAGGGGGGCTCTGGCTGTAAATCCCTCGCCTTCCGGGCCCTGCACAAGAGACTAACGTGACTCGGGATTGGATCTCGAGGCCCGCATACTAGTCTACGGGTGGAAACTTGGGATAGTAATCACAGGAAGGATTAGTGGATAGCCTTCGGGCGGATTATGAATACGCCTACGGGCGGGAACTCCTTGTATTTCAAAGATAAAAGGATATAATGATAATAAAGGAGTTGTTTGACACTGTTTTCTTTATGTCCTGTGATAAGATTACGTGAAGGAACCAGTGCTTAATAGGGTTAATCAAAGAAGCTGTTTGTATATGTCAAACTAATGTGGTAGGTAATTACATAACTAAAACAAACTGAGGAAAGTGCGGAGGATGGACCATGGGTCCGTCCTATGGATGGGTGGTCCCGGTTAGCCGGGAACTTTTCTCAAGGACTTCAACGGACAGAGGATGATCGTCATCACCAAAGCAAGAAAGGAGAAAGATGACTTAGGAATACAAATTACCCGATTCAGGCTGTTTTAGGGGAACGGAATGGGACTATGCCTTTTGGCAGAGAGATCGAGCCTTGCATCCCTCTCGTTTCCCATTCTCCTTGAACCAAGTGCAGCATGAATTCGCTTCAGACCGAGCGTTCTGCGTAAAGTAGTTCGATCAGGTCTGACGCTAGTCGCTGTTAGCAAACGACCAAACAATTCCGTTCGATCCTAAGTGGAAAGCGCCCAGGACACTTCCGTTACGGGGCAGACGCGGAAAGTCCTAGATTACGAAACCCGCAACATTCCATGGGAGTGCCGGGTGGAGTCTTCTAGACAACCTTTTCGATGGACTGCTAAGACGTGTCCTAGAGGATGTTAGTGGACACGTTACAGTTGGTATCAGAGCCGACTTATAATGGAATTGTTTCCATAAGAGTTCATTAGAAGTGAAGTAAAGAAATTGTTCCTGTCCAAACATTTTCTCATCTTCAATACTGTCTTCCAGAATTACGAGGCGTGGAATAAATTTCTGGTGTTCCGGATCATGTTCATGACTGCGATGCATTCTCCGCATTATAGGCAGAGAATTGAGATGATGAACATCTTGGAGCGGATTTATAACCCATCACCTCTATATATAGAGCGAAGATGGACTGGGTCTTCAGGAATCTACTACATAGCTGCCCACCGGTTTGCTTATCTACAGACCAACCTGAAGAGGATCAAGTGGTTGAAGGATTTGAAAGTCGTGAAGCTGTTCATTTTTGTGGAAGCTCACGTGAATTCGACTTTGCATATTCAAGGTCGGAGGGTTGAATTAAACTCATATGTTTATGAGGAAGTAACCCGTGTAATTCCAGCTGATAAGATCAAGGTATTGGGACGCCATGGGAAGTATGGTTTCCAGCGGAAAGGATATCCCGAACTTCCGATGAATTATCGATTCCTAAAGATACATGACCCAAAACCCTACTATTACACAGTTCCTGTAGACAAATCCAATACTATGTTGTTCTCCCCAAACTAGGTGTAATGACTGGAGTTGTTGTATGAGGCTACGCCATATAAATATAAATAAGGACTTCTTTTTATCACTATCCGATTGTGCATCAAAGTTGTTGCAAAAAGTCTAGTTGCTTCATGAGTTACGAATTAGCTGAACTAAAGATAAGCTAATGGCAATTATCATATAATAACGTTAAGAAAACTTTTTACGCCAGGCACAACCCCAGGTACAGGTTCCAAACTCGCCCCCTACATCAAGTACTACTGTGATCCAGGAGAAGAAGTTCCTCCTCAAACAAATAAAGCCACCCGAGTTTGACGGGAGAGGCAGATTCGTCCAGTCAGACGCTGAGATTTGGATTGAATCTATGGAGGACTACTTCGAAGCCGCTGGCACTGCACCAACCAATCAGGCCATGCTCGCCAAATTGAAACTCACTGGTGAAGCCAGACTATGGTGGAAGCAATGGTGCAGGGATCAAGGGATCTCAGAGGGTTCCGTTACTTGGGAAAAGTTAAAGCAAGCCGTGCAAGGGAGATATTTGCCACCAGCATATCGTACACAGAAAATGAATGAGTTCTATGAGCTAAAACAGTTAGGACTCACGCTTGATGCATACTACTCTAAGTTTGTCTCACTCTTGAAGTATGCGCCACGAATGGACACGACACAGCAAGTGTCCAAATTTTGCGCAGGCTTAAATCCACCTGTAAATACCCGTCTCGAATCTATGAGACCATCAGATCTTCAGGATGCACTCATTCGAGCGGCACCCATAATTCAGGAAGTGCAAGCTAAACCAATGAGTATTAAGAATTGGTCTTATAGCGACCCAAGCGGAGGAGCATTCAAACCCCAGGTTAAGAGAGTTCAAGGCCACAATCAGGGACAAAGAAAGAAGGCAAGGACAAATAACGTCAACAACTTTGTTCCTACTCACGGTAATGGCCGAAACATCCGATGTTTCCACTGCAATGAACTCGGTCACTTCAGAAAGCAATGCCCCAAGCTCAGCGAGGGACACCGTCAAGCTATTGGCCACGGTCAGGGAGGGACAGTTGAGATCTAGAACCTTGAGAGAATGCCTCGTCCAGTGGCAAGATTATCCCGAAGAGGATGCTACCTGGATGGATGAAAGCTCTCTCAATCTTCAATATCCCCAATTTATCTCGAGATGAGGACATCTCGATTCTTCTAAGGGGGAGAGAATGTAATATTTCCGCGTACCGTACCGTAAATATTAACTTTCCGTATACCGTGTAAACCCTGTGTAAAGGGTATGTAATTTTCCGCGTACCGTACCGTAAATATTAACTTTCCGTATACCGTGTAAACCCTGTGTAAAGGGTATCTCTCGCATTTGGATTATGGGCCGCGTAATGTGTGAGCCGCACGAGGAAAATAGAATCCTCTGCGAGTAGTAAATTGAACCGGGGGATAAAAACCGCTAACCGCATGGGAACACCCTCTTGGGAGGGGCAAATTCAATTAATTAAAGGCAAATTTTTTTATGTATTTATCCCTTTCCCCCAGCCGATGCATGGCTGGAGGAAAGGGAGTGTGTGGGGGGGGATGGGAAAGAGGAGTTTTGCATGGGAAGATCTCCCACGTGGGGGGAGACCCACTCCCCACCCCCACGGCCTATATAAACACCCCCTTGATGGGGGGTGTGCTTAAGAAAGAGAGGGGAGAAGACTCTGTGGGAGGAGAGAAGAGAGGCCGCCAGATTGCCGCCGTGCTGCCGCCCAGGCCCGCCGCCAGCCCGTTCTGCCGTCGCCCTGGCCGCCGGACCCTGCAGCTACCACCCCGTCCGCCACGCTGTCCGCCTCGCCAGGCCGCCACCCCACGCCACGTCGCCACGACTCCTTCTCTGCCCACGTGCCCAGAAGCTCCTTTTGGAAGCTTCTTTGGAAGCTTCCATAGGGGGGGCCTCCCCCTAGACCCCTTTCCCACGACCCCAATCTCCTATCCTTTGCCACCCATTTCGAGGGCATTTTTCCACCCCTTGGCCCAAAAAGGCCTTTCCCACCGCATATTCCCCGAAGATCCCTTAAAGATCGGGATTTCCAAGGAAGGAGACGGTGAGGCCACAAAGACCTCGCAAAAGCCTTCGACGAGACTTGGACAAAGACATTGTTCCGCAAGCCGTCCAAATACCGCGCCGAATCGAGCTCGTGGGAATTCTGAAGCTTTGTTGCAAGGTCTATTCCGAAGAGGAAACCATCCGCATACGAACACAAAGGCAACTCGTAAGTCGAATTTACGACTACGATGGCTCCTAAAAGATCCCAGGAGGCAATCGCGGGAGGTTCGACTCCAAACGTGCAAGTGGACATCACCCCGACACCACAAGTCCAGGTTCTTTCGTGTTAAATTCCGCATAAGAAAAGATTAGGCGCGCTTAGGAAGGGAAATTCAAGTTACGTTTAAATTAAAAGCATTGAAAGAAATGCATCTTTTTGAGCATTATGAAAGATTGAACGGTTAAGGAATTAGATGCATGTAGATGGTATTTTTAAAGGTAAGAATCTAATCCTAAGCAAGAAGACGAAGTTTATATGTGCATTAGTTGCCATCCTAGATATGATGAATTAAGCGTATATGCACATTATGATTTCATAGGGAAAGTCTAGCACCATAAGATTTCATTTGGAAAGAACTAATAGGGTACTAAAGTGAACGTATGACTTGCAACATAGTTATACGATGGAATAGAGCAACACTAGTTTTCGCTTGAGTATCATCACGACTTAGTGACTAGGAGAATGTTATGAAATTGCGTAGTCTTCATGAGAAAAGGATCAATCATTAAAGAGTCGTAACTAGGTGTAAATGCATGGGATGCCAAAGGATAAACTACAAGGTAGTAGGTACGATTGTTGATGCAAGACCTAGTAGGCCCTAGGGAAAGTTAGTAACCAAATTAGCATGCACCAAGGAAAGATTGTATGACTCGCCAATGCATAAGTTCGAGAGCATAGACTACAAAGTAGTAGGCTGGATTAATTAGGAAAGTTAGCGTACATATTAGTAAGTAATTTTACCTCACCTAGGAAACGGAAATCAATCGCTTGTTTACGCGAATTCGATTCCGTAGATTTGGTTTATCACCCTAGAAGGATCATCCTTGTCACAAACAGGCATAAATAAATTGGCTAAGTAATATGAATCACAAGGAATCGTATAACATAGGAATCCTAAGAGATAACTAGGATTTAGTACAAGGATAACTCGATATCGCTTAGGACAAAAACTGTGAACCTAAGGATCATGATGGAACTCCGACGGAGTTGCATATTCTAGTATCATGGGCCAAACCTAATTAGAAATGACTTGGAGGATACCCCAAAATCCTGTTACTCAGCTAGGGTTAAAATCGGTGATCGGAACGCTAAGAAATGGATAGAAGGATTCCGTGAAATAGATGCAATACTTGTGCACAAAGCTGCAGTATTGTATAGATTTGGGATTTGTCCGCAAAGAGTCTTGTCATCTCTCGAAATGAGATCAGCAAGTTATTGAAAGAATTTAACTTACAAGAGGATGAGTAATCATCCTGTTAACTCACTTTCCTTGGAAAAGTAATTGCCAAGGGAAAGGAAGATTAGGCGTTGCCTTGAAGCAAATGACCAACAATAAACTAAGGCGACATGGTCGCTGGATTCTGCCACAACAAACCTAATGTATTGGAAGGGTAGGAACCTGACCCTAAGAATGATAGGAATCTTGCCAAGTTGCAATTGATTCTGGATCGAATGCAGGTTGCATTCGGAGGTAAGGAGTTATTCCTTGACAGTTTGCCAGCCAAACGGCCATTGGAATTTGATTGTGTTTGTAAAAGTTAGAAAGGACTGTTTGCATTGTTTGCTCAATGAACTAAAGGATGAAAATATATCTAAAGCTTCAGGTTGGTGCCTGAGAGGCAGCTTCAGTTACCCCCGACTGCCTGCCTGACCCTAACCAAGGGGGTTGTGAACCGCGCCGGGAACGTGGACCGAACCCGCCGTGAGAGGTCTCTCCGTTGAGTTCTGCTTGGAGCAGGAGGACGCTTGGGTGCCAGGGGGGGCTCTGGCTGTAAATCCCTCACCTTCCGGGTCCTGCACAAGAGACTAACGTGACTCGGGATTGGATCTCGAGGCCCGCATACTAGTCTACGGGCGGAAACTTGGGATAGTAATCACAGGAAGGATTACTGGATAGCCTTCGGGCGGATTATGAATACGCCTACGGGCGGGAACTCCTTGTATTTCAAAGATAAAAGGATATAATGATAATAAAGGAGTTGTTTGACATTGTTTTCTTTATGTCCTGTGATAAGATTACGTGAAGGAACCAGTGCTTAACAGGGATAATCAAGGAAGCTGTTTGTATATGTCAAACTAATGTGGTAGGTAATTACATAACTAAAACAAACTGAGGAAAGTGCGGAGGATAGACCATAGGTCTGTCCTACGGATGGGTGGTCCCGGTTAGCCGGGAACTTTTCTCAAGGTCTTCGACGAACAGAAGGGTGATCGTCATCACCAAAACAAGCAAGGAGAACAATGACTTGGAAGTACCGATTACCCGATTCAGTCTGTTTTAGGGAGACGGAATGGGACTATGCCTTTGGCAGAGAGGTCGAGCCTTGCATCCCTCTCGTTTCCCATTCTCCTTGAACCAAGTGCAGCATGAATTCGCTTCAGACCGGGCGTTCTGCGTAAAGTAGTTCGATCAGGTCTAACGCTAGTCGCTGTTAGCAAACGACCAAACAATTCCGTTCGATCCTAAGTGGAAAGCGCCCAGAACACTTGCGTTACGGGGCAGACGTGGAAAGTCCTAGATTACAAAACCCGCAACATTCCATGGGAGTGCCGGGTGGAGTCTTCTAGACAACCTTTCCGATGGACTGCTAAGACGTGTCCTAGAGGATGTTAGTGGACACGTTACAGTTGGTATCAGAGCCGACTTACAATGGAATTGTTTCCATAAGATTTCATTAGAAGTGAAGTAAAGAAATTGTTCCTATCCAAACATTTTCTCATCTCCAATACTGTCTTGCAGAATTACGAGGCGTGGAACAAATTTTTGGTGTTCCGGATCATGTTCATGACTGCGATGCATTCTCCGCATTATAAGCAGAGAATTGAGATGATGAACATCTTGGAGCGAATTTATAACCCATCACCTCTATATATAGAGCAAAGATGGACTGGGTCTTCAGGAATCTACTACATAGCTGCCCACCGGTTTGCCTATCTACAGACCAACTTGAAGAGGATCAAGTGGTTGGAAGATTTGAAAGTCGTGAAGCTATTCATTTTTGTGGAAGCTCACGTGAATTCGACTTTGCATATTCGAGGTCGTAGAGTTGAATTAAACTCATATGTTTATGAGGAAGTAACCCGTGTAATTCCAGCTGATAGGATCAAGGTATTGGGACGCCATGGGAAGTATGGTTTCCAGCGGAAAGGATATCCCGAACTTCCGATGAATTATCGATTCCTAAAGATACATGACCCAAAACCCTACTATTACACAGTTCCTGTAGACAAATCCAATACTATGTTGTTCTCCCCAAACTAGATGTAATGACTGGAGATGTTGTATGAGGCTACGCCATATAAATATAAATAAGGACTTCTTTTTATCACTATCCGATTGTGCATCAGGGTTGTTGCAAAAAGTCTAGTTGCTTCATGAATTACGAATTAGCTGAACTAAAGATAAGCTAATGGCAATTATCATATAATAACGTTAAGAAAACTTTTTACGCCAGGCACAACCCCAGGTACAGGTTCCAAATTCGCCCCCTACATCAAGTACTACTGTGATCCAGGAGAAGAAGTTCCTCAAACAAATAAAGCCACCCGAGTTTGACGGGAGAGGCAGATTCGTCCAGCCAGACGCTGAGATTTGGATTGAATCTATGGAGGACTACTTCGAAGCCGCTGGCACTGCACCAACCAATCAGGCCATGCTCGCCAAATTAAAACTCACCGGTGAAGCCAGACTATGGTGGAAGCAATGGTGCAGGGATCAAGGGATCTCAGAGGGTTCCGTTACCTGGGAGAAGTTAAAGCAAGCCGTGCAAGGGAGATATTTGCCACCAGCATATCGTACTCAGAAAATGAATGAGTTTTATGAGCTAAAACAGTTAGGACTCACGCTTGACGCATATTACTCTAAGTTTGTCTCACTCTTGAAGTATGCGCCACGAATGGATACGACACAGCAGGTGTCCAAATTTTGCGCAGGCTTAAATCCACCTATAAATACCCGTCTCGAATCTATGAGACCATCAGATCTTCAGGATGCACTCATTCGAGCGGCACCCATAATTCAAGAAGTGCAAGCTAAACCAAGGAGTATTAAGAATTGGTCTTATAGCGACCCAAGCGGAGGAGCATTCAGACCCCAGGTTAAGAGAGTTCAAGGCCACAATCAGGGACAAAGAAAGAAGGCAAGGACAAATAACGTCAACAACTTTGTTCCTACTCACGGTAATGGCCGAAACATCCGATGTTTCCACTGCAATGAACTCGGTCACTTAAGAAAGCAATGCCCCAAGCTCAGCGAGGGACACCGTCAAGCTATTGGCCACGGTCAGGGAGAGACAGTTGAGATCTAGAACCTTGAGAGAATGCCTCGTCCAGTGGCAAGATTATCCCGAAGAGGATGCTACCTGGATGGATGAAAGCTCTCTCAATCTTCAATATCCCCAGTTTATCTCGAGATGAGGACATCTCGATTCTTCTAAGGGGGAGAGAATGTAATATTTCCGCGTACCGTACCGTAAATATTAACTTTCCGTATACCGTGTAAACCCTGTGTAAAGGGTATGTAATATGTCCGCGTACCGTACCGTAAATATTAACTTTCCGTATACCGTGTAAACCCTGTGTAAAGGGTATCTCTCGCATTTGGATTATGGGCCGCGTAATGTGTGAGCCGCACGAGGAAAATAGAATCCTCTGCGAGTAGTAAATTGAACCGGGGGATAAAAACCGCTAACCGCACGGGAACACCCTCTTGGGAGGGGCAAATTCAATTAATTAAAGGCAAATTTTTTTATGTATTTATCCCTTTCCCCCAGCCGATGCATGGCTGGAGGAAAGGGAGTGTGTGGGGGGGGATGGGAAAGAGGAGTTTTGCATGGGAAGATCCCCCACGTGGGGGGAGACCCACTCCCCACCCCCACGGCCTATATAAACACCCCCTTGATGGGGGGTGTGCTTAAGAAAGAGAGGGGAGAAGACTCTGTGGGAGGAGAGAGGAGAAGCCGCCAGATCGCCGCCGTGCTGCCGCCCAGGCCCGCCGCCAGCCCGTTCTGCCGTCGCCCTGGCCGCCGGACCCTGCAGCTACCACCCCGTCCGCCACGCTGTCCGCCTCGCCAGGCCGCCACCCCACGCCACGTCGCCACGACTCCTTCTCTGCCCACGTGCCCAGAAGCTCCTTTTGGAAGCTTCTTTGGAAGCTTCCATAGGGGGGGCCTCCCCCTAGACCCCTTTCCCACGACCCCAATCTCCTATCCTTTGCCACCCATTTCAAGGGCATTTTTCCACCCCTTGGCCCAAAAAGGCCTTTCCCACCGCATATTCCCCGAAGATCCCTTAAAGATCGGGATTTCCAAGGAAGGAGACGGTGAGGCCACAAAGACCTCGCAAAAGCCTTCGACGAGACTTGGACAAAGACATTGTTCCGCAAGCCGTCCAAATACCGCGCCGAATCGAGCTCGTGGGAATTCTGAAGCTTTGTTGCAAGGTCTATTCCGAAGAGGAAACCATCCGCATACGAACACAAAGGCAACTCGTATGTCGAATTTACGACTACGATGGCTCCTAAAAGATCCCAGGAGGCAACCGCGGGAGGTTTGACTCCAAACGTGCAAGTGGACATCACCCCGACACCACAAGTCCAGGTTCTTCCGTGTTAAATTCCGCATAAGAAAAGATTAGGCGCGCTTAGGAAGGGAAATTCAAGTTACGTTGAAATTAAAAGCATTGAAAGAAATGCATCTTTTTGAGCATTATGAAAGATTGAACGGTTAAGGAATTAGATGCATGTAGATGGTATTTTTAAAGGTAAGAATCTAATCCTAAGCAAGAAGACGAAGTTTATATGTGCATTAGTTGCCATCCTAGATATGATGAATTAAGCGTATATGCACATTATGATTTCATAGGGAAAGTCTAGCACCATAAGATTTCATTTGGAAAGAACTAATAGGGTACTAAAGTGAACGTATGACTTGCAACATAGTTATACGATGGAATAGAGCAACACTAGTTTTCGCTTGAGTATCATCACGACTTAGTGACTAGGAGAATGTTATGAAATTGCGTAGTCTTCATGAGAAAAGGATCAATCATTAAAGAGTTGTAACTAGGTGTAAATGCATGGGATGCCAAAGGATAAACTACAAGGTAGTAGGTACGATTGTTGATGCAAGACCTAGTAGGCCCTAGGGAAAGTTAGTAACCAAATTAGCATGCACCAAGGAAAGATTGTATGACTCGCCAATGCATAAGTTCGAGAGCATAGACTACAAAGTAGTAGGCTGGATTAATTAGGAAAGTTAGCGTACATATTAGTAAGTAATTTTACCTCACCTAGGAAACGGAAATCAATCGCTTGTTTACGCGAATTCGATTCCGTAGATTTGGTTTATCACCCTAGAAGGATCATCCTTGTCACAAACAGGCATAAATAAATTGGCTAAGTAATATGAATCACAAGGAATCGTATAACATAGGAATCCTAAGAGATAACTAGGATTTAGTACAAGGATAACTCGATATCGCTTAGGACAAAAACTGTGAACCTAAGGATCATGATGGAACTCCGACGGAGTTGCATATTCTAGTATCATGAGCCAAACCTAATTAGAAATGACTTGGAGGATACCCCAAAATCCTGTTACTCAGCTAGGGTTAAAATCGGTGATCGGAACGCTAAGAAATGGATAGAAGGATTCCGTGAAATAGATGCAATACTTGTGCACAAAGCTGCAGTATTGTATAGATTTGGGATTTGTCCGCAAAGAGTCTTGTCATCTCTCGAAATGAGATCAGCAAGTTATTGAAAGAATTTAACTTACAAGAGGATGAGTAATCATCCTGTTAACTCACTTTCCTTGGAAAAGTAATTGCCAAGGGAAAGGAAGATTAGGCGTTGCCTTGAAGCAAATGACCAACAATAAACTAAGGCGACATGGTCGCTGGATTCTGCCACAACAAACCTAATGTATTGGAAGGGTAGGAACCTGACCCTAAGAATGATAGGAATCTTGCCAAGTTGCAATTGATTCTGGATCGAATGCAGGTTGCATTCGGAGGTAAGGAGTTATTCCTTGACAGTTTGCCAGCCAAACGGCCATTGGAATTTGATTGTGTTTGTAAAAGTTAGAAAGGACTGTTTGCATTGTTTGCTCAATGAACTAAAGGATGAAAATATATCTAAAGCTTCAGGTTGGTGCCTGAGAGGCAGCTTCAGTTACCCCCGACTGCCTGCCTGACCCTAACCAAGGGGGTTGTGAACCGCGCCGGGAACGTGGACCGAACCCGCCGTGAGAGGTCTCTCCGTTGAGTTCTGCTTGGAGCAGGAGGACGCTTGGGTGCCAGGGGGGCTCTGGCTGTAAATCCCTCGCCTTCCGGGTCCTGCACAAGAGACTAACGTGACTCGGGATTGGATCTCGAGGCCCGCATACTAGTCTACGGGCGGAAACTTGGGATAGTAATCACAGGAAGGATTACTGGATAGCCTTCGGGCGGATTATGAATACGCCTACGGGCGGGAACTCCTTGTATTTCAAAGATAAAAGGATATAATGATAATAAAGGAGTTGTTTGACATTGTTTTCTTTATGTCCTGTGATAAGATTACGTGAAGGAACCAGTGCTTAACAGGGATAATCAAGGAAGCTGTTTGTATATGTCAAACTAATGTGGTAGGTAATTACATAACTAAAACAAACTGAGGAAAGTGCGGAGGATAGACCATAGGTCTGTCCTACGGATGGGTGGTCCCGGTTAGCCGGGAACTTTTCTCAAGGTCTTCGACGAACAGAAGGGTGATCGTCATCACCAAAACAAGCAAGGAGAACAATGAATTGGAAGTACCGATTACCCGATTCAGGCTGTTTTAGGGAGACGGAATGGGACTATGCCTTTGGCAGAGAGGTTGAGCCTTGCATCCCTCTCGTTTCCCATTCTCCTTGAACCAAGTGCAGCATGAATTCGCTTCAGACCGGGCGTTCTGCGTAAAGTAGTTCGATCAGGTCTAACGCTAGTCGCTGTTAGCAAACGACCAAACAATTCCGTTCGATCCTAAGTGGAAAGGGCCCAGAACACTTCCGTTACGGGGCAGACGTGGAAAGTCCTAGATTACAAAACCCGCAACATTCCATGGGAGTGCCGGGTGGAGTCTTCTAGACAACCTTTCCGATGGACTGCTAAGACGTGTCCTAGAGGATGTTAGTGGACACGTTACAGTTGGTATCAGAGCCGACTTACAATGGAATTGTTTCCATAAGATTTCATTAGAAGTGAAGTAAAGAAATTGTTCCTATCCAAACATTTTCTCATCTCCAATACTGTCTTGCAGAATTACGAGGCGTGGAACAAATTTTTGGTGTTCCGGATCATGTTCATGACTGCGATGCATTCTCCGCATTATAAGCAGAGAATTGAGATGATGAACATCTTGGAGCGAATTTATAACCCATCACCTCTATATATAGAGCAAAGATGGACTGGGTCTTCAGGAATCTACTACATAGCTGCCCACCGGTTTGCCTATCTACAGACCAACTTGAAGAGGATCAAGTGGTTGGAAGATTTGAAAGTCGTGAAGCTGTTCATTTTTGTGGAAGCTCACGTGAATTCGACTTTGCATATTCGAGGTCGTAGAGTTGAATTAAACTCATATGTTTATGAGGAAGTAACCCGTGTAATTCCAGCTGATAGGATCAAGGTATTGGGACGCCATGGGAAGTATGGTTTCCAGC
The DNA here is from genome assembly GCF_053477565.2 of Lygodium microphyllum. Taxonomy (NCBI): domain Eukaryota; kingdom Viridiplantae; phylum Streptophyta; class Polypodiopsida; order Schizaeales; family Lygodiaceae; genus Lygodium; species Lygodium microphyllum. The sequence goes on along the minus strand of NC_141141.1, from coordinate 162,563,340 downwards.
GGAAAGGATATCCCGAACTTCCGATGAATTATCGATTCCTAAAGATACATGACCCAAAACCCTACTATTACACAGTTCCTGTAGACAAATCCAATACTATGTTGTTCTCCCCAAACTAGATGTAATGACTGGAGATGTTGTATGAGGCTACGCCATATAAATATAAATAAGGACTTCTTTTTATCACTATCCGATTGTGCATCAGGGTTGTTGCAAAAAGTCTAGTTGCTTCATGAATTACGAATTAGCTGAACTAAAGATAAGCTAATGGCAATTATCATATAATAACGTTAAGAAAACTTTTTACGCCAGGCACAACCCCAGGTACAGGTTCCAAATTCGCCCCCTACATCAAGTACTACTGTGATCCAGGAGAAGAAGTTCCTCCTCAAACAAATAAAGCCACCCGAGTTTGACGGGAGAGGCAGATTCGTCCAGTCAGACGCTGAGATTTGGATTGAATCTATGGAGGACTACTTCGAAGCCGCTGGCACTGCACCAACCAATCAGGCCATGCTCGCCAAATTAAAACTCACCGGTGAAGCCAGACTATGGTGGAAGCAATGGTGCAGGGATCAAGGGATCTCAGAGGGTTCCGTTACCTGGGAGAAGTTAAAGCAAGCCGTGCAAGGGAGATATTTGCCACCAGCATATCGTACTCAGAAAATGAATGAGTTTTATGAGCTAAAACAGTTAGGACTCACGCTTGACGCATATTACTCTAAGTTTGTCTCACTCTTGAAGTATGCGCCACGAATGGATACGACACAGCAGGTGTCCAAATTTTGCGCAGGCTTAAATCCACCTGTAAATACCCGTCTCGAATCTATGAGACCATCAGATCTTCAGGATGCACTCATTCGAGCGGCACCCATAATTCAGGAAGTGCAAGCTAAACCAAGGAGTATTAAGAATTGGTCTTATAGCGACCCAAGCGGAGGAGCATTCAGACCCCAGGTTAAGAGAGTTCAAGGCCACAATCAGGGACAAAGAAAGAAGGCAAGGACAAATAACGTCAACAACTTTGTTCCTACTCACGGTAATGGCCGAAACATCCGATGTTTCCACTGCAATGAACTCGGTCACTTCAGAAAGCAATGCCCCAAGCTCAGCGAGGGACACCGTCAAGCTATTGGCCACGGTCAGGGAGAGACACTTGAGATCTAGAACCTTGAGAGAATGCCTCGTCCAGTGGCAAGATTATCCCGAAGAGGATGCTACCTGGATGGATGAAAGCTCTCTCAATCTTCAATATCCCCAGTTTATCTCGAGATGAGGACATCTCGATTCTTCTAAGGGGGAGAGAATGTAATATTTCCGCGTACCGTACCGTAAATATTAACTTTCCGTATACCGTGTAAACCCTGTGTAAAGGGTATGTAATATTTCCGCGTACCGTACCGTAAATATTAACTTTCCGTATACCGTGTAAACCCTGTGTAAAGGGTATCTCTCGCATTTGGATTATGGGCCGCGTAATGTGTGAGCCACACGAGGAAAATAGAATCCTCTGCGAGTAGTAAATTGAACCGGGGGATAAAAACTGCTAACCGCACGGGAACACCCTCTTGGGAGGGGCAAATTCAATTAATTAAAGGCAAATTTTTTTATGTATTTATCCCTTTCCCCCAGCCGATGCATGGCTGGAGGAAAGGGAGTGTGTGGGGGGGGATGGGAAAGAGGAGTTTTGCATGGGAAGATCCCCCACGTGGGGGGAGACCCACTCCCCACCCCCACGGCCTATATAAACACCCCCTTGATGGGGGGTGTGCTTAAGAAAGAGAGGGGAGAAGACTCTGTGGGAGGAGAGAGGAGAGGCCGCCAGATCGCCGCCGTGCTGCCGCCCAGGCCCGCCGCCAGCCCGTTCTGCCGTCGCCCTGGCCGCCGGACCCTGCAGCTACCACCCCGTCCGCCGCGCTGTCCACCTCGCCAGGCCGCCACCCTACGCCACGTCGCCACGACTCCTTCTCTGCCCACGTGCCCAAAAGCTCCTTTTGGAAGCTTCTTTGGAAGCTTCCATAGGGGGGGCCTCCCCCTAGATCCCTTTCCCACGACCCCAATCTCCTATCCTTTGCCACCCATTTCAAGGGCATTTTTCCACCCCTTGGCCCAAAAAGGCCTTTCCCACCGCATATTCCCCGAAGATCCCTTAAAGATCGGGATTTCCAAGGAAGGAGACGGTGAGGCCACAAAGACCTTGCAAAAGCCTTTGACGAGACTTGGACAAAGACATTGTTCCGCAAGCCATCCAAATACCGCGCCGAATCAAGCTCGTGGGAATTCTGAAGCTTTGTTGCAAGGTCTATTCCGAAGAGGAAACCATCCGCATACGAACACAAAGGCAACTCGTAAGTCGAATTTACGACTACGATGGCTCCTAAAAGATCCCAGGAGGCAACTGCGGGAGGTTCGACTCCAAACGTGCAAGTGGACATCACCCCGACACCACAAGTCCAGGTTCTTCCGTGTTAAATTCCGCATAAGAAATGATTAGGCGCGCTTAGGAAGGGAAATTCAAGTTACGTTTAAATTAAAAGCATTGAAAGAAATGCATCTTTTTGAGCATTATGAAAGATTGAACGGTTAAGGAATTAGATGCATGTAGATGGTATTTTTAAAGGTAAGAATCTAATCCTAAGCAAGAAGACGAAGTTTATATGTGCATTAGTTGCCATCCTAGATATGATGAATTAAGCGTATATGCACATTATGATTTCATAGGGAAAGTCTAGCACCATAAGATTTCATTTGGAAAGAACTAATAGGGTACTAAAGTGAACGTATGACTTGCAACATAGTTATACGATGGAATAGAGCAACACTAGTTTTCGCTTGAGTATCATCACGACTTAGTGACTAGGAGAATGTTATGAAATTGCGTAGTCTTCATGAGAAAAGGATCAATCATTAAAGAGTTGTAACTAGGTGTAAATGCATGGGATGCCAAAGGATAAACTACAAGGTAGTAGGTACGATTGTTGATGCAAGACCTAGTAGGCCCTAGGGAAAGTTAGTAACCAAATTAGCATGCACCAAGGAAAGATTGTATGACTCGCCAATGCATAAGTTCGAGAGCATAGACTACAAAGTAGTAGGCTGGATTAATTAGGAAAGTTAGCATACATATTAGTAAGTAATTTTACCTCACCTAGGAAACGGAAATCAATCGCTTGTTTACGCGAATTCGATTCCGTAGATTTGGTTTATCACCCTAGAAGGATCATCCTTGTCACAAACAGGCATAAATAAATTGGCTAAGTAATATGAATCACAAGGAATCGTATAACATAGGAATCCTAAGAGATAACTAGGATTTAGTACAAGGATAACTCGATATCGCTTAGGACAAAAACTGTGAACCTAAGGATCATGATGGAACTCCGACGGAGTTGCATATTCTAGTATCATGAGCCAAACCTAATTAGAAATGACTTGGAGGATACCCCAAAATCCCGTTACTCAGCTAGGGTTAAAATCGGTGATCGGAACGCTAAGAAATGGATAGAAGGATTCCGTGAAATAGATGCAATACTTGTGCACAAAGCTGCAGTATTGTATAGATTTGGGATTTGTCCGCAAAGAGTCTTGTCATCTCTCGAAATGAGATCAGCAAGTTATTGAAAGAATTTAACTTACAAGAGGATGAGTAATCATCCTGTTAACTCACTTTCCTTGGAAAAGTAATTGCCAAGGGAAAGGAAGATTAGGCGTTGCCTTGAAGCAAATGACCAACAATAAACTAAGGCGACATGGTCGCTGGATTCTGCCACAACAAACCTAATGTATTGGAAGGGTAGGAACCTGACCCTAAGAATGATAGGAATCTTGCCAAGTTGCAATTGATTCTGGATCGAATGCAGGTTGCATTCGGAGGTAAGGAGTTATTCCTTGACAGTTTGCCAGCCAAACGGCCATTGGAATTTGATTGTGTTTGTAAAAGTTAGAAAGGACTGTTTGCATTGTTTGCTCAATGAACTAAAGGATGAAAATATATCTAAAGCTTCAGGTTGGTGCCTGAGAGGCAGCTTCAGTTACCCCCGACTGCCTGCCTGACCCTAACCAAGGGGGTTGTGAACCGCGCCGGGAACGTGGACCGAACCCGCCGTGAGAGGTCTCTCCGTTGAGTTCTGCTTGGAGCAGGAGGACGCTTGGGTGCCAGGGGGGGCTCTGGCTGTAAATCCCTCGCCTTCCGGGTCCTGCACAAGAGACTAACGTGACTCGGGATTGGATCTCGAGGCCCGCATACTAGTCTACGGGCGGAAACTTGGGATAGTAATCACACGAAGGATTACTGGATAGCCTTCGGGCGGATTATGAATACGCCTACGGGCGGGAACTCCTTGTATTTCAAAGATAAAAGGATATAATGATAATAAAGGAGTTGTTTGACATTGTTTTCTTTATGTCCTGTGATAAGATTACGTGAAGGAACCAGTGCTTAACAGGGATAATCAAGGAAGCTGTTTGTATATGTCAAACTAATGTGGTAGGTAATTACATAACTAAAACAAACTGAGGAAAGTGCGGAGGATAGACCATAGGTCTGTCCTACGGATAGGTGGTCCCGGTTAGCCGGGAACTTTTCTCAAGGTCTTCGACGAACAGAAGGGTGATCGTCATCACCAAAACAAGCAAGGAGAACAATGACTTGGAAGTACCGATTACCCGATTCAGGCTGTTTTAGGGAAACGGAATGGGACTATGCCTTTGGCAGAGAGGTCGAGCCTTGCATCCCTCTCGTTTCCCATTCTCCTTGAACCAAGTGCAGCATGAATTCGCTTCAGACCGGGCGTTCTGCGTAAAGTAGTTTGATCAGGTCTGACGCTAGTCGCTGTTAGCAAACGACCAAACAATTCTGTTCGATCCTAAGTGGAAAGCGCCCAGAACACTTCCGTTACGGAGCAGACGCGGAAAGTCCTAGATTACAAAACCCGCAACATTCCATGGGAGTGCCGGGTGGAGTCTTCTAGACAACCTTTCCGATGGACTGCTAAGACGTGTCCTAGAGGATGTTAGTGGACACGTTACAGGGTATCTCTCGCATTTAAATTATTGGCCACGTAATGTGTGAGCCGCACAAGAGAAATAGGGCTTCTGCGAATGGTAAATCGAACCGGGTGTTAAAAAACCGCTAACCGCACGGGAACACCCTCTTGGGAGGGGCAAATTCAATTAATTAAAGGCAATTTTTTTAAATGTATTTATCCCTTTTTCCCCAGCCGATGCATGGCTGGAGGAAAGGGAGTGTGTGAGGGGGGATGGGAAAGAGGAGTTTGCATGGGAAGATCCCCCACGTGGGGGAGACCCCTTCCCCACCCCCACGGCCTATATAAACACCCCCTTGATGGGTGGTGTGCTTAAGGAAGAGAGGGGGGAGGACTCTGTGTGGGAGAGAGGAGAGGGAGGTCGTCAGTGGAGAAGAGAGCCGCCCGATCGCTGCCGTGTCGCTGGACGCCAGTCGCCGTGTTGCGCCCCTCCAGCCTGCCGTGCTGCTTCCCGCCTGCGACGCCACCAGCTGCCACACGCCGCCTCGCCACCGCTGGGGTCTGCTAGCCATCCGGGCCACCGCCACGTCGTCCACGGCCCTGCCAGGTGCCAGAAGCTCCTTTTGGAAGCTTCTTTGGAAGCTTCCATAGGGGGGCCTCCTAAAGGGCCTTCCCACGACCCTAAATCCTTTGCCCCCATTGCAAGGCAATTTCCCACCATTTTGGCCCAAAGGCCTTTCCCACGGCCATTTTTCCAACTTCCCTAAAGGGATTTTTATTCCACCCATTTCCAAAGGTTCCGTCCCATCCCAATTCCGGGAAAAGGCCTTCCTATTCCTCCCTGGAACGTCTAAGAAGAGACGGCGGAGCCTCAAAGACCACCGCAAGATCCATCGAGTGATCTCCGCAAGAAGGGATAAGCCGCAAGCCGTCCAATTACCGCGCCGATTCGAATTCGTGGAGAGTCCGAAGCTTTGTTGCAAGGTCTATTCCGAAGAGGAAACCATCCGCATACGAACACAAAAGCAACTCGTAAGTCGAATTTACGACTACGATGGCTCCTAAAAGATCCCAGGAGGCAACCGCGGGAGGTTCGACTCCAAATGTGCAAGTGGACATCACCCCGACACCACAAGTCCAGGTTCTTCCGTGTTAAATTCCGCATAAGAAATGATTAGGCGCGCTTAGGAAGGGAAATTCAAGTTACGTTTAAATTAAAAGCATTGAAAGAAATGCATCTTTTTGAGCATTATGAAAGATTGAACGGTTAGGGAATTAGATGCATGTAGATGGTATTTTTAAAGGTAAGAATCTAATCCTAAGCAAGAAGACGAAGTTTATATGTGCATTAGTTGCCATCCTAGATATGATTAATTAAGCGTATATGCACATTATGATTTCATAGGGAAAGTCTAGCACCATAAGGTTTCATTCGGAAAGAATTAATAGGGTACTAAAGTGAACTTATAACTTGCAAAATAGTTATAAGATGGAATAGAATAACACTAATTTCGCTTGAGTATCATCAACGACTTAGTGGCTAGGAGAATGTTAGGAATTGCGTAGTCGTCATGAGAATAAGGTCAATCATTAAGATCCGTAACTAGGTGTAAATGCATAAAATGAAAAAGGGTAAACAACAAGGTTGTAGGTACGACTATTGATGTAAGACCTAGAAGGTCCTAGGAAAAGCTGTAGCTAGATTATCGTGCACCAAGGAAAGATTGCATGGTTCGCCAATGCATAAGTTTCGAAAGCATAGACTACAAAGTAGTAGGCATGATTAATTGGTAAACCCTAGGGAGACTTAGGAAAGTTAGCGTACAGATTAGCAAGTAATTTTACCTTACCAAGGAAACGGCAATCAATCGCATGTTTACGTGAATTGGATCCCGTTAGATTTGGTTTATCACCCTAGAAGGATCATTCTTGTCACAGAACAAGCCTAATTGAATTGACTAGGTAATATAAACATCAAGGATTCGTATAAACATGACTGAGTCAATATGATAGGAATCCTAAGAGATAACTAGGATTTTGTGCAAGGATAATTCGACCTCGCTTAAGACAAAAACTGTGAATCTAGGGATCTTACATGCATTCACAAAATGTCGAAGCGATCGGTTGTTTATTCATGAAAGGATCTAAGGTTTTATCCTAAGGATCAGTCGTCTTAATGATGGAACTCCGACGGAGTTGCATATTCTAGAATCATGAGCCAAACCTAATTAGAAATGACTTGGAGGATACCCCAAAATCCTGTTACTCAGCTAGGGTTGAATTCCGTGATCGGAACGCTAAGAAATGGATAGAAGGATTCCATGAAATAGATGCAATACTTGTGCACAAAGCTGCAGTATTGTATAGATTTGGAATTTGTCCGCAAAGAGTATTGTCATCTCTCGAAATGAGGTTGAAAATTTATTGAAGGGAGTTAAATTATTGAGGATGAGTAATCATCCTGTTATTCACTTTCCTTGGGAAAAGTTGCCAAGGAAAAGGAAAGTTAAGTAAATTGCCTTGAAGCAGTTGTCCGACAATAAACTAAGGCGACATGGTCGCTGGATCCTGCCACAACAAACCTAATGTATTGGAAGGGTATGACCCTGACCCTAAGAATGATAGGAATCTTGCCAAGTTGCAATTGATTCCGGATCGAATGCGGGTTGCATTCGGAGGAAAAAGGAGTTACTCCTTGACAGTTTGCCAGCCAAACGGCCATTGGAATTTGATTGTGTTTGTAAAAGTTAGAAAGGACTGTTTGCATTGTTTGCTCAATGAACTAAAGGATGAAAATATATCTAAAGCTTCAGGTTGGTGCCTGAGAGGCAGCTTCAGTTACCCCCAACTGCCTGCCTGACCCTAACCAAGGGGGTTGTGAACCGCACGGGGAACGTGGACCGAACCCGCCGTGAGAGGTCTCTCCGTTGAGTTCTGCTTGGAGCAGGAGGACGCTTGGGTGCCAGGGGGGCTCTGGCTGTAAATCCCTCGCCTTCCAGGCCCTGCACAAGAGACTAACGTGACTCGGGATTGGATCTCGAGGCCCGCATACTAGTCTACGGGCGGAAACTTGGGATAGTAATCACAGGAAGGATTACTGGATAGCCTTCAGGCGGATTATGAATACGCCTACGGGCGGGAACTCCTTGTATTTCAAAGATAAAAGGATATAATGATAATAAAGGAGTTGTTTGACACTGTTTTCTTTATGTCCTGTGATAAGATTACGTGAAGGAAGCAGTGCTTAACAGGGTTAATCAAAGAAGCTGTTTGTATATGTCAAACTAATGTGGTAGGTAATTACATAACTAAAACAAACTGAGGAAAGTGCGGAGGATGGACCATGGGTCCGTCCTATGGATGGGTGGTCCGGGTTAGCCGGGAACTTTTCTCAAGGACTTCAACGGACAGAGGATGATCGTCATCACCAAAGCAAGAAAGGAGAATGATGACTTAGGAATACAAATTACCCGATTCAGGCTGTTTTAGGGGGACGGAATGGGACTATGCCTTTTGGCAGAGAGATCGAGCCTTGCATCCCTCTCGTTTCCCATTCTCCTTGAACCAAGTGCAGCATGAATTCGCTTCAGACCGAGCGTTCTGCGTAAAGTAGTTCGATCAGGTCTTACGCTAGTCGCTGTTAGCAAACGACCAAACAATTCCGTTCGATCCTAAGTGGAAAGCGCCCAGGACACTTCCGTTACGGGGCAGATGCGGAAAGTCCTAGATTACGAAACCCGCAACATTCCATGGGAGTGCCGGGTGGAGTCTTCTAGACAACCTTTCCGATGGACTGCTAAGACGTGTCCTAGAGGATGTTAGTGGACACGTTACAGTGTAGTGACAAAGGTGATGATGATAATGTTGATGGTGGGGAAGATGATGATGAAGGTTGTCAAGATGATAGTGAAAATAATGATGATGGTGCAGAAGATGATGATAATGGTAATGATGATGTGGGTAAAGATGGTGGTGGCGGGAGTGGTGGTGATGATGTTGATGGTGTAAGATAAGAGGCAGTATAGTACATCGAATCCACAGTGGCAGCAGATGATAGTATCTCAAATGATGGTTCAACCACAACAACAGTGGCCTCAAATAGTTCTCCCAATGGCAACTCAACAACAATAGTGAAACCCTGCCAACTAGAACCAAAAACCCCCAATCTTAATAGGAGCTCTGAATCAAAGCTAGAATAGAGGACCCTCTAAATCAACCCAACCAATTTATGCAGTGATCACAGAAGCTTCCCAAAACCCTACTATAAGTACTCCAGGAGGTGAAAATGTGAAGGAATACCTATCCAATTTGGTCGCAAGCATAAAAAAGGAGCTTATGGATGTGATTACAGAACAACTACAAATGTTGAAGGTAAATACAACCAACATATCCAATCCTATAGGAGGTGGTAGAGATGTGATGTGGTCTAATACCTAGAATGGAAAGTACCATCAAGTGAGACATTTAGCCACTGAATGTACCCAAAAACCAACCATTCCTAGAGTCTTCTATTTGTATTTTTTAAGAAAGAACCATATAGAGGATATTTGATCTTTGAAGGAGATGCACAAAAGAAGGAAGAAAGACGAAGAAGCAAGATTCAACTTGTTAGAATCCAAAATGACAACCCAAGACATTGGACCAAAGCCTAGGGAGTTTGGTCCTAATTTTAACCCAAGGAGGTTTCCCTCTCAAAGTTATAGAGGAAGACACTCTGATGGTGGCCAGAGATCAAAGGTTGAGTATTACTAATGTAGAAAAATGGTTCATATCTCACCAAACTATCCAAACCCTAGAAGGTCTATGGACTATAAACCCTTATGTAGTCGATGCAAAGGAGGACACACTCCAAAAGACTATCCAAGTCCCACTCCTATAAAAGCTACTCCCAAGACTCAATAGAAGACCCAAGAACCTACTTCCAATTTGATGGAATTAGAGGTTGCCAAAATAACATGTGCTAAGAAAGGAGAACCTGCAGTTCCAAAGGAGAATATTCCCTCTTCTAATACAGTGAAGTTCAACCTTCCTAGGGAGAAACAGAACAGTGCAGCACAAAACAATGTAGTACAGAGCATTACAGAACCACAGAGAGCTACAGAGAGAGTTGCAAAGACAGGACCAGAGGTCCAGGAGATAGAGGATGCCGAAGTATTTTGTGAAGGTCCGAGAGATAGAGGATGCCAAAGTATCTAGCGAAGGAGAAGTACAGATGTTGCTACTCCTAGAGGAAAGAGAGAAGATAAAAGTGGGTGTTGCCCCATTCCCTAATCGATTGGAGAAGCCTGCAAATCCTATCAAAGAATATAACTTGGTCAAAGATGTAGACACCTTTAAACCTAACCTAACATTTTGGATGTTGCTAATGTTGTCTCCTAGCTATTGAAAGTAATTCAAAAGCATACGAAAAAGAAGAAGAGGTATAAGGATTTCTTCCTCGACAGCAACCAAGTCCAATAAAGCCCTAGAGCTTGTGAAAGAAGTGGATATGGCTAATGTCTTCCTCCTAGATCTTGGAACCCCAGAGATTGGCGTGTTGATTGAAGGATGCTATATAGTAGATACATTAATTAATGGAGGTTCATCAGTGAATATAATAATAGATGTGAAAATGAAGGATCTAGGCTTGCAATGGATGCAGTCTATGTAGTGGTCTATAAGATTGGCAGACCAAAGTAGAATAAAGCCTTTGGGCATTCTCCCATATGTGAAGACAACCCTTGTAGCAAGAGATTATTGGCTGACCTATTTGGTGGTCAAACCAAATTCTTATGGGATCTCATACCCTCTATTGTTGGGCAGACCATGGCTTTTTGAAGCAAGGGTATGAATGGATTGGTTCAAAGGAACCCTAACCCTAGGCATAGGACCCAACAAATGTCAAGATTGTGGGAGAGAAGGAAGGAGTCTCACTTGTAGCTTTCTGGCTTGCACAATGGGGGAATACACACATAGGTGGAGGATGAAAATAGTTTTCCTCTTCTTAGTTGTGTAAGCCAAAAAGAACTCTAGTACAAAGAAATAGAAAAACCCTATATATGGGTCTCAAACCAAACTCAACTAACTAAGGTGGCATACTAACTGAGCCTTGAACTAGAGTAGATAAGGATAGCTGTCATCTAGCTATTATTCATGGGCAGTGTACCAACCGTATCTGCAGCTAACAAGTCGGTGACATAAATGCACAACGGTCACCCTGGCATATCACGAGTGGAGCTTGATATCTCAACACTCCCCCTTGAGCTCAATCCCAATTCCTGCACACCAAGCAGGTCTCTAAACTTGCGCAGCTTCTCTGCGCCCAATGCCTTCGTAAATATGTCAGCTACCTGATCCTCTATGTTGACATAAACTAGATCAATAAGACCTAGTAAAACCCTCTCCCGCACATAATGATAATGCACCTCAATGTGCTTTGTTCTAGCATGATAGACTGGGTTATTTGCCAAGTGTATACTACTCATGTTGTCACAATAAATGAAAACTGGCCCATCTGTAGCCTGATACATATCGTAAAGTATCTTATGCAACCAAGCTACCTCACACGCAGCCATTGCTGCGCCCTTGTACTCAGTCTCTATGCTCGACAAGGCAATTGTAGGCTGTTTCTTGCTACTCCAAGTGACTGCAGCACTCCCAAAAGAGAACACATATCCACTGGTAGATCATCTATCAGAAATACTACCAGCCCAATCAGCATCAGTGTATCCATGCAACTATATCTGAACCCCAGTCTCATAAAGTAGTCCATACTGCAATGTGGACTTCACATACCTGAGTATGCGTACCTTGGAGCCTACATAAACTGACTTACCAATCCAACAGCATAGCTCAAATCTAGCCTCGTAATATGAAGAGCACCCTGCCACGACACTATGAGAACCACGAACCGGCCAAGAGAGGCTGCAAATACATTGCTGGCCACAAAACCTGCAAGAAAACTCCAATTCTCACCAAAAATCCATATCCTCAAGACACACAAGAGGAAGGCACACAAGAAATTGAATAATTCTTCCATCCTCACCCTCTTCCTCTTCCTCACTCTCCATTAGATTTTACAAAGGAGCACAAGAGAGAAAAGCAAGAACAAGAAAGATGAGAGTTGTGCCAAAATGGGAGAGGAAGAAATGAAGCGTGAGAGGAGAAGATAAAGGAAGAGAGAGGTTGTAACCACCTCAACCTCCCACCTCCCCAAATCACCCGACAAACCTCTTCCTTTTCTTTTCTTGATATTATAAAATCAAGTTGCATACATTGGCTAAGGTCTAAAGACCTTTCAATTTTTAGCATGAGACAAAAGAGTTTGACCTTTCCTTTTCCTTTCAACATTTTTTTAATGTGAGCCTTTTGGACTACACATTTTACATTGCTTCATATTTGATTTTTGACAAAGGGGTACATTTGCAAAGTATCAATTTAACAAAAGATGTTTCCATATGAGCACATTTTGGTGCCTTTATTTGCATTGATTTCCCGGTCATCTGTAATATTTCCGCGTACCGCGTGCCGTAAATATTGACTTTCCACACGTCGTGTAAATCTCGTGCAAAGATTATCACTAGTGCCAGCAGCTAATCTATAACCACACGCGAGGAATGGAGACACTCCACCTTAGGAAAATAAGGTCGGGGATTCAAACCGGCATAGCCGCGGGAAAACAGCCTCTTGGGAAGAGGTCAAGAGGATAGGTAATTGCAAATTTTTTTATTATCTTCCCCAGCCGATGTGTGGCTGGGGGAAAGGGATGGGCTGGTATGGGCTGCATGAGGAGGTGGGGGGAGAGAGCCATGCAAAGGGCCACGTGGGGAGGACCCCTCTCCCCCCCTTGGACTATAAGAACCCCCTCTTGGGGGGGAGGAGAAGGGACAGAAGGCTGTGGAAGGCCACGATGATGAAGGGGCCGTGAGGGGTGCCGGACGTGTGAGGGAGGTGGCCGTGTGGAGGAGGGACGGCTATGGGAGGAAAAGGGGCCAGACGGCCGTGGATGGAGGAGAGGTCGCTGCTGCTGCCGCCATTGGGGGGGGTCGTGAAGGAGACGACGATGATGAAGGGGCGGCGTGAAGGAAGGTGGCCGTGGAAGAGGGGTTGTGCTGCGGCGTGAGGAGGAGAGGCAGCCGTCAGCTGAATACGCCGCCGCTGGATTCGACTCCCCTCCCTGGGACGTGCTGATAGAAGCTTCTTAGAAGCTTCTCTAGGAAGCTTCTAAGGGGGCTTCTCTAAGCCCCCTTCCTATTGGAACCACCGCAAATCATATTAGCCCCGATTTTTAAGGCCTTTTTCCATGGATTTTCCCACACAAGTCCATATTACCCCCATGGGTTCCTTTTAAACCCTTTCCCTTTGCAACACCCACAAGCCCCTTAGCCCGGACTTTGAAGAGAAGAAGGGGTAGCCTACGAGCCTCCCCACCAATCACCCACAAGGCTGGGCCTAGGATTTTTGGGAAGGAGAAGAAGAACTCTAAAGCCCCATTCTTGCAAGGCCCATTCGCAAGAGCTCCTTCCCATAACAAGCTTCAATTCCCACAATCTTGCTCGAGAAAGCCCCAATTCCCGCAAGCATTTATTAAGTTTCATTTTTTCCACAGCTCTTCTGCAAAAAGCCCAAGTTCCAATCCCTAAGGCCTCCCATAAGCCAAATCCCACGAGCCGGTATTTCCTTTTTTTCAAGGATCCGTACTTCAAAAAGGGATCTTGTACGTATGAGGGAGAAGGGCAAGATCCGGAGGCTGCATTCCGAGGCAAGTCAATTCATAGACCAAAAAGGCAAATCAGAAGCCGAATCCACGCCTACGATGGCCCCAAAAAGATCACAAGGTGCGACTGCGGGAGGTTCATCTCCGAGTATACAAGTGGATATCTCCCCGAGTCCACAAGTCCAGGTTTTATCTATTTGGATTCCACACAGAAGTATTGAATTAATCACGATAACTTCATGGATTAGGAGGCACTCATGCATGTCAAATGCAACTAGTCACGTTAATTGCAATTGGAAAATGAATTGGCTATTTGAACATTTATTAGAGATAGCTTAAGATATGAAAATTGATCATTGGTACGTTCAATGGAGTTAATGAAAAGAGCATAAGGTGTCTATGCACTTGCAGGACCTTATTAGTAAGTTTCCGTTTGTGCATTCAAAAGCGACGAGCCTAGGACAACTGTTGCCTCATTACAAGGTTGAAATTATTGAGGCACACCTTTTTACTAGGCATGGAAAGATTAATGGCATGTCCCATTTTTAGATAGATCTTCCTTGTAATGATTCAGGAGGAAAAGTTAACACCCATAAGATGTTATTCGAAAAGGAATAGAAGGGCACGAAAATGATCTATGGACTTGCAAGTGGCATGATTATTTGATGTAAGTCCTAGTAGGACCTAGGAAAAGTTAGTATCCAGATTATCATGCATTTTTGCTACACCAAGGAAAGATAAAATTATCGTGAACTATGTGAGGCGTAGAAGCAATAAATCGCATGTTTACGCGTATTGGTGTAGTTGTAACTATTGTTCTCCATAATTAGATTTAGTTTATTACCTTTAGAAGGTTCATCCTTGTCGCAATACAAGTATATTGAGTTGTCTAAGTAACCTAAAACACAAGGGATTCATATGGGCATGGCTCAGTCGATATGATAGGTATCCCAAGTGCCAAGTGCAATAAGAATTCAACCTAGTTTTTCACTTGTTGCCAAGTCTAAACCCGCAAACCCAAAGATCTTACACACGTTCACGAAATGTCGAATCAATTGGATGTTCATGCATAAAATGATCTAAGGTTTTATCCTAAGGATCATTCGTTCTAATGATGAAACTCCGACGGAGTTGCAAATTTCTAAGACCGTGACCCAATATAATTAGGAATGGGTTGGGTAAGAAGACACCCTAAACCCTGCTACTCGGCTGGAGGTAATTTCGTGACCAGAAAACACCATTCAATGGGTGAAATGATCCCGTGGAATAGATGCAACACATGTGCATAAAGGTTGCAACATCGCATAGACTTGAGATTTGTCCACAAGAGAGTTTTGTCATGATGTTGGCAAGTTATTGCGCTAAGATAACTTACAAAAGGGATGAGTAATCATCCTGTTACTTCACCTTTCTTGAGGAATAATTGCCAAGAAAAAGGAGAGTTAGGTATTTGGCTGAAAGCAAATGACCAATCAATAAATTGAGGCGACATGGTCGCCAGGATTTGCTATTACCTAAGGTATTGATTAAGTTGGGTTAACAGGGTATGGCCCTAACCCAAGGATAAAAGGGTGAACAAACAAACCCTTGGGGATCTTGCCAAAGTCGCAATTTGATCCCAGGTCGAATGCTGGATGCATTCGGAGAGAATGATTCACTTTTTTAACAGTTGGCCAAATAAAACGACCACTGGAATTGATTGTGCTTGTAATAGTTTAGAAAGCACTGTTTGCATTGTTTGCTCAATGAACCAAAGGATGAAAATATATCTAAAGCTTCAGGTTGAAGCCTGAAGGGAGAGGCAGCTTCAGTTACCCCCGACTGCCTGCCTGACCCTAACCAAGGGGGTTGTTAGCCGCGCCGGGAACGTGGACCGAACCCGCCGCGAGAGGTCTCTCCGTTGAGTTCTACTTGGAGCAGGAGGACGCTTGGGTGCCAGAGGGGGCTCTGGCCGTAAATCCCTCGCCTTTCGGGCCCTGCACAAGAGACTAACGTGACTCGGGATTGGATCTTGAGGCTCGCATACTAGTCTACGGGCGGAAACTTGGATTAGTGATCCCTGGTGGATTACTGGATAGCCTTCGGGCGGATTATGAATACGCCTACAGGCGGGAACTCCTTGTATTTCAAAGATAAAAGGATAAAATGATAATAAAGAAGTTGTTTGGCATTGTTTTCTTTATGTCCTGTGATAAGATTACATGAAGGAACCAGTGCATAAGAGGGTTAATTAAAGAAGCTGTTTGTATATGTCAAACTAATGTGGTAGGTAATTACATAACTAAAACAAACCGAGGAAAGTGCGGAGGATGGACCATGGGTCCGTCCTATGGATGGGTGGTCCCGGTTAGCCGGGAACTTTTCTCAAAGTCTTCGACGAACAGAAGGATGATCAACATCACCGAAACAAGTAATGAGAACGATGACTTGGAATTACCGATTACCCGATTCACGCTATTTTAGGGGAACGGAATGGGACTATGCCTTTTGGCAGAGAGGTCGAGCCTTGCATCCCTCTCGTTTCCCATTCTCCTTGAACCAAGTGCAGCATGAATCCGCTTCGGACCTGGCGTTTCTGCATAAAGTAGTTCGCTCGGGTCTGACGCTAGTTGTTGCTAGCTAATGACCAAACATGAAAACCCAAATTCAGGTCGATCCTAAGTGGGAACGGCCAGGATACTTCCGCTACGTGGCAGACGCGGGAAGACCTAGATCGCAAGTCCCGTAACATTCCATGGGAGTGCCGGGCGGAGCTTTCTAGACATCCTTCCCGATGGACTGCTAAGACGTGTCCGGAATGATTCTAGTGGACACGTTACATCATCATTCCTCTCACACTTAAGTGTGAAGCATCCCCGCGAACAAACTTGAAGAAGAACCACAATCAGCTCTTAGAAAAGTCTTTGTCTTCATCTTCGTCTTTGGTCTTCATTGTCTTTGAATTGTCATTGGATAGGAAAATAATCACAAAAATACACACACAACTAGGACGTTGAAGCCTAGGTTTAAACACATGCCAAATAAAACTACAAGAAAATACCCAAAAAATAGGGCTTTTCAATAATTTGAGCACAAGAACAAGGTCACACTCAAGTTAGAATGAAAGATAACCACACTATAAAGCTCATGAGGAAATCCCAAAAATATAAAAATGAAGTGCATCCCTTGCAAAGGATATAATATTTAAGTTCTCCCACCCGATTAGAAAGGAAAAAGAAAGGTAGATTTTATTCATAACAGCTTTTAGAGAAAATGAAAAAGAAAAGTCTAGTATGTATTGAAGGAATGTAATCTTGGGAAGAGAAGAGAATATAAGATGGAAAGAAGTTGCATGTGAATGGATTTTAGGGAGTTTTTTTTTCAAAGGTTTTAAATATTAGCTTTATTACGTGGCAAAGAAATAAAAGATTAATTAGATAATCTTGTTGAACAGGTAATGAAAGAAGAGGATAAGGCTTATCGGCAGCCCACTGATGGAAGAAGGGAAAAATCTCTTCGCCAAGGTGATCACCTTCGCCACTCGTGGAAACAAGACAAGAGGTCAAATCTAGATCGTTGGTTGTGGGAACGGTTGGATGGGCCACATCATTGCTCTGATGATCATGGACTGTAGGTGGCAGTAAGACAGGTCGCAGGCAAGCGGCCATACTGTTCATACACCGGGTTGCACTCGCTGGACGTACCGCTGTTGGTTCACTGCGACTTGAGGTAGCGGAACCAACTGCGGATGGAGCATAAACTCCTAGCTATTACTCTCCGACGCTATACTGCTACCGTCGCTGTGGGATAGCGATGATGTCATGGACATTGTGGTGGAAACTGGGCTCCCATCTTGCTTCTTATGTTGCTGACCTTTGTCTGCTCCATGACTAGCAGATGCAGCTCTATTGATCATGTAGCTTCTCCACCGGACGTTGAAATCCTGCAAGGTGAGTTGTTGGTGCACAACACTATGTGTTTGGGCATTATCGAGGGAATGGTAGAGCAAGCCTGGAGATTCATCTTCTTTGCAACTCGTCAAGTGTAATTATGTGGAGCATTAGTTCTTGATCTTCCCACCATCTCTGCAAGCATAGCTTCAGTCCTTTCCTCCTTGTCATGGCAATGGCTTCAAAACCCCTCTTCCTTGCAAGCTCCATAGCCACCTCTTTTCCCGGCAAGTGCACCAAATGAAGAGCACCCTGCCACGACACCATGAGAACCACGAACCGGCCAAGAGAGGCTGCAAATACATTGCTGGCCACAAAACCTGCAAGAAAACTCCCATTCTCACCAAGAATCCATATCCTCAAGACACACAAGAGGAAGGCACACAAGAAATTGAATAATTCTTCCATCCTCACCCTCTTCCTCTTCCTCACTCTCCATTAGATTTTACAAAGGAGCACAAGAGAGAAAAGCAAGAACAAGAAAGATGAGAGTTGTGCCAAAATGGGAGAGGAAGAAATGAAGCGTGAGAGGAGAAGATAAAGGACGAGAGAGGTTGTAACCACCTCAACCTCCCACCTCCCCAAATCACCCGACAAACCTCTTCCTTTTCTTTTCTTGATATTATAAAATAAGTTGCATACATTGGCTAAGGTCTAAAGACCTTTCAATTTTTAGCATGAGACAAAAGAGTTTGACCTTTCCTTTTCCTTTCAACATTTTTTTAATGTGAGCCTTTTGGACTACACATTTTACATTGCTTCATATTTGATTTTTGACAAAGGGGTACATTTGCAAAGTATCAATTTAACAAAAGATGTTTCCATATGAGCACATTTTGGTGCCTTTATTTGCATTGATTTCCCGGTCATCATAATAGTCATATAAATCAAACTTCCTACTATGCGTCTGTACATAGTAGGATTTTCCAGAAGCTCACCTGCATCTGCGCTCAGCTTCACATTCTGCTCCAAAGGAACTAAAATAGGCTTACAGCCTGTCATCCCATATTTGGATAGCATGTCAAATCCATACTGCCTCTGCAAGAGCCATATCCCACTTGGTGATCTAATCACCTCAATGCCCAAGAAATAATGTAGCTCTCCCAAATCCTTCATCTCAAACTTCTGCTTCAATAGCATTTTCACATGAAGGATATCTTCATCACTGTCACCTGTCATAATCAAATCATCAACATAAATGACAAGTAGCATAGTACCTTTCTCTGTTTTTCTCACATAAAGTGAGAAATCTGCCTTGGAAATCTGAAAGCCAATAGTGACAAGATACTGTCCTATCATGTCAGACCATGCTCTAGGTGCTTGCTTCAAGCCATACAAGGCTTTCTTCAACCTACAAACAAACTCAGGATGAACAGCATGCACATAACCTGGTGGCTACTCCATATATACCTCTTCTTGAAAATCACCATGCAAGAAGGAATTCTTTACATCCATCTGATGTAAAGACCATTCCTTTGATGCAGCCATAGCAATGAGTGCTCTTACGGTTGCCATCCTTGCAACCGGACTGAATGTTTCTTCATAATCAATGCCATATGTTTGTGCATACCCCTTGACTACTAATCTTGCCTTGTATCGGTTCACAGAACCATCTGCATTGTGCTTCACCTTATAAACCCACTTACAACCAATTGCATTCTTACCTTTAGGCAAAGGGAAAAATCCGAAGTTGGGATTCATGATCTCCGCAGTTGGTTCTGCTACCTCAAGTCGCAGTGAACCAACAGCGGTACGTCCAGCGAGTGCAACCCGGTGTATGAACAGTATGGCCGCTTGCCTGCGACCTGTCTTACTGCCACCTACAGTCCATGATCATCAGAGCAATGATGTGGCCCATCCAACCGTTCCCACAACCAACGATCTAGATTTGACCTCTTGTCTTGTTTCCACGGGTGGCGAAGGTGATCTCCTTGGCGAAGAGATTTTTCCCTTCTTCCACTCGTGATATGCCAAGGTGATATGCCAAGGTGACCGTTGTGCATTTATGTCATCGACGTGTCAGTTGCAGATGCGGTTGGTACACCGCCCATGAATAATAGCTACATGACAGCTATCCTTATCTACTCTAGCTCGTGGCTCAGTTAGTATGCCACCTTAGTTAGTTGAGTTTGGTTTGAGACCCATATATAGGGTTTTTCTATTTCTTTGTACTTGAGTTCTTTTGGCTTACACAACTAAGAAGAGGAAAATTGTTTTCAGCCTCCACCCTTGTGTGTATTCCCCCATTGTGCAAGCAAGAAAGCTACAAGTGAGACTCCTTCCTTCTCTCCCACAATCTTGACATGGTATTAGAGCCTTGTTCGTGGTAAGAAGCTCAAGAAAGCAAGCCAAGCTCGCGGTGTTCTGGTAAGAGGAGCAGTGTTAAGTTCATTTTTTGATTTGGGAGCAAATCTCTGCAAGTAGCACAGCCGGAAATTGAAAGAGTGCATTGTCTCAGGTTGAGACGCCCTTTGCGGTGAAGCAAGAGGGTAGTATATGCTGTGGGAGAGGGCTTTAGTCCTTGGCAACCCTGTTTTCTTATTTGAGGCCATTTCGGGGCCTGTTTTGGAGGCGGAAGTTTTCTGCACACACTCAGGAAAAGGCCCTGTTTTATGCTGTGTGACCGCTGTTCTACAGGTCGATGATAAGTTACCATAGAAATTGCATTGTATGCTTGTGTGCAGAGACATTGGGAGTTACAGAATCATCCTTGGTTCCTGTTTATGCAAAATTGTCACTAGGAAGTGACTGTGTGGTCAAATACCACTTTCAGAAATTTTGCAGATTTGCCCTTGTGAGGGTGAAGCTGTGTTTTTTGCAGTGACAGAATTTTTTGCAGTGTTCTGTAATGGCGTCTGATTCTCTTTCACAGATTGTAACTGAAAAGCTTGACAAGAATAACTTCCAGGCATGGAAGTTTAGAATGACGAATTTCCTTATGGGAAAAGGATATTGGGAATTTGTTGCAGGAAATGAAGAAGAACCAGTTCTTCCTGATGTTTCCAATTGTTGAGAATCTGCCAATCACACCCTATGTATGCTCCTTTGTATGGAACAACTAGGCTAGGAAGATGCAGTTCATTCTAGGAAGAGAGACAGATCCCATAGGCACAGTGATGAAATGTGCTACCAAGCAATCCTATATATTGATGTACTTGACTATCACTTTCATATGATGATAATGCAATAGTACTTGTCTCTTTGTGTCAAGTCTCTGTGTCATTGTCAGTCCTACACAAGATTGTGTTTATGAGTTCAAGTCTCAATCTTGAAACCTAATTCACTTGTGTAACAGTTGTCTTCTTTGTCAATGTCAACATGAGTAGTATCTTCATCTTCTATCCTCCATAGCTTCCGGTTATGTCATGCTCTAGATCCCGCATTTCTAACATGGTATCAGAGCCCAATTGGGCATGGCATTGCTTCTCTAGCCTCTCTTGATTCTTCTGAACCTCCATCCAGCTCAATGTCAGCTCATGACTTCATCTCCCAACTCTACTCTCACTGAAGCTTCCATGGCAGCCATAGCCAGCAGCACCCTATCAGATTGAACTGCTTATATCTCACTCCACAGGTCAAATCTCTTACAGCTTCCTTCTGGAAAAGTATTCCCCAACTCATAAAGCTTCTCTGTATCACATCAATCTAGGACATTGGACCATCTGGAGCTCAGCATTGTGAAAATCCCAAATCTCTGTTTTGTGTCTGCCATAGCCAGACATGACCTACCTTGCTTGGAGCTTCCATAACTCTTCAACCAGGCCATTTCAGCCCACGATTTCTTCTGGAGAGTTGTTCCTCTACTCAAGGCGTTTCATCTTGGCACAACAATCAATGACATTAATGCTCCCTGGCTCCAGCATTGCAGAAATTTGACCACGCTGTCCAGATCTGCGCCGAATCTGTTCGCGGCACCTGCGCGCCTCATACTGACCACGATCTGCACAATCTTCATGGGGCTTTGGTAGCCCATGACATAAGCTTCCTAGATATGTAAAAAGTTTTAAAAATGATGCACTGTAGCTCCTGCAATAAGCAAAAAACCAAGCCCCTATCATGAAACCCTAAAATCCACCATAGCCAAAATCCTTCAAACTCAAAAATTCTTCATTTTCTCTCTCCTGATTCTCAACCCAAGCCTCTGCCACTTTGTTTCACTGATTTGATTAGTCTCCAACAACATTCGTCCATCAAATCAAGGAGGGGAGATCTCTGAAGCACCTAAAGACCATTGAAGATTTGAAGACCTCTCATAGACTTGAGCTCCAAAGCTTCATTTTCTTACTCTTTTCACTCAACTGAAGGTTTTGCTAATCTGATCTGAGTATTTACTTAGTGTTCAGGAAGATTTTACTAGCAAGGAGGGGACTCAAACAACAAGTTCATCAAGCAAAGGATCTGCATCAAGAATTACCTTCTTCAACTCTAGTATCCCTTGATACTTAAGAGTGTTGATTTAACACTATCTTCACTTGTGTTTTTTGACACATTGAAGATCAATTTGGTTGCCACTTACTCACAGATTTAAAGCAGATTCTTGGTCATATCTATGAAAAGTAACATGACTTATCTACACTACATAGAAGATCATACTAAAGTGCAATCAATGATTCCATCTAAACTTTTTGAAGACACTCCAGTTAGCTTGGTCATCATGAAGAATGAGATGTCTTTGCTTGAGGGGGACAAAGACATGGACATGAAGACTAAAGTTGCAAGCAAAGTCAAAGAAGAACCAGACCAAGAAGACCATAAGATCAAAGAGCAAAGGAAGAAGGACAATAAGAAGATCAGCCATGAAGACCAAAAGACCACATCATTCAAAGCTGAAGAACCAAAGATGAAAGACACTAAGATTTTCCATGCTGACAAAGAGAAATCATATGCTGAAAAAGACCACAAGGGCCTATCGGTCCTTGTCTCTCATTTTCTGTTTTAAAAGCATTGTACCTGCCTTAATGTTCCTTTCATAAGCTTTGCAAACTCCTCATGTAGCCTTGTACTACAGCCTCTGTACACTTTGTGAGGCCCCTATTACAGCCTTTGGATGTCCACCATGTTTATGGTACCCACACTTAGCCTTTTCTGTGACAGCCTCTGGTGTTTTGCCATGTTTGTGGTATGCCCACACTTTGCAGGTGCAGCTCTCACTAAAGCCTCTACACACTTTGTACTTTCAGGTTGTGATTGAGGAGGGGTGTTGAGAATCTGCCAATCACACCCTATGTATGCCCCTTTGTATGGAACAACTAGGCTAGGAAGATGCAGTTCATTCTAGGAAGAGAGACAGATCCCATAGGCATAGTGATGAAATGTGCTACCAAGCAATCCTATATATTGATGTACTTGACTATCACTTTCATATGATGATAATGCAATAGTACTTGTCTCTTTGTGTCAAGTCTCTGTGTCATTGTCAATCCTACACAAGATTGTGTTTATGAGTTCAAGTCTCAATCTTGAAACCTAATTCACTTGTGTAACAGTTGTCTTCTTTGTCAATGTCAACATGAGTAGTATCTTCATCTTCTATCCTCCATAGCTTCCGGTTATGTCATGCTCTAGATCCCGCATTTCTAACATGGTATCAGAGCCCAGTTGGGCATGGCATTGCTTCTCTAGCCTCTCTTGATTCTTCTGAACCTCCATCCAGCTCAATGTCAGCTCATGACTTCATCTCCCAACTCTACTCTCACTGAAGCTTCCATGGCAGCCATAGCCAGCAGCACCCTATCAGATTGAACTGCTTATATCTCACTCCACAGGTCAAATCTCTTACAGCTTCCTTCTGGAAAAGTATTCCCCAACTCATAAAGCTTCTCTGTATCACATCAATCCAGGACATTGGACCATCTGGAGCTCAGCATTGTGAAAATCCCAAATCTCTGTTCTGTGTCTGCCATAGCCAGACAGGACCTACCTTGCTTGGAGCTTCCATAACTCTTCAACCAGGCCATTTCAGCCCACGATTTCTTCTGGAGAGTTGTTCCTCTGCTCAAGGCGTTTCATCTTGGCACAACAATCAATGACATTGATGCTCCCTGGCTCCAGCATTGCAGAAATTCGACCACGCTGTCCAGATCTGCGCCGAATCTGTTAGCGGCACCTGCGCGCCTCATACTGACCACGATCTGCACAATCTTCATGGGGCTTTGGTAGCCCATGACATAAGCTTCCTAGATATGTAAAAAGTTTTAAAAATGATGCACTGTAGCTCCTGCAATAAGCAAAAAACCAGGCCCCTATCATGAAACCCTAAAATCCACCATAGCCAAAATCCTTCAAACTCAAAAATTCTTCATTTTCTCTCTCCTGATTCTCAACCCAAGCCTCTGCCACTTTGTTTCACTGATTTGATTAGTCTCCAACAACATTCGTCCATCAAATCAAGGAGGGGAGATCTCTGAAGCACCTAAAGACCATTGAAGATTTGAAGACCTCTCATAGACTTGAGCTCCAAAGCTTCATTTTCTTACTCTTTTCACTCAACTGAAGGTTTTGCTAATCTGATCTGAGTATTTACTTAGTGTTCAGGAAGATTTTACTAGCAAGGAGGGGACTCAAACAACAGGTTCATCAAGCAAAGGATCTGCATCAAGAATTACCTTCTTCAACTCTAGTATCCCTTGATACTTAAGAGTGTTGATTTAACACTATCTTCACTTGTGTTTTTTGACACATTGAAGATCAATTTGGTTGCCACTTACTCACAGATTTAAAGCAGATTCTTGGTCATATCTATGAAAAGTAACATGACTTATCTACACTACATAGAAGATCATACTAAAGTGCAATCAATGATTCCATCTAAACTTTTTGAAGACACTCCAGTTAGCTTGGCCATCATGAAGAATGAGATGTCTTTGCTTGAGGGGGACAAAGACATGGACATGAAGACTAAAGTTGCAAGCAAAGTCAAAGAAGAACCAGACCAAGAAGACCATAAGATCAAAGAGCAAAGGAAGAAGGACAATAAGAAGATCAGCCATGAAGACCAAAAGACCACATCATTCAAAGCTGAAGAACCAAAGATGAAAGACACTAAGATTTTCCATGCTGACAAAGAGAAATCATATGCTGAAAAAGACCACAAGGGCCTATCGGTCCTTGTCTCTCATTTTCTGTTTTAAAAGCATTGTACCTGCCTTAATGTTCCTTTCATAAGCTTTGCAAACTCCTCATGTAGCCTTGTACTACAGCCTCTGTACACTTTGTGAGGCCCCTATTACAGCCTCTGGATGTCCACCATGTTTATGGTACCCACACTTAGCCTTTTCTGTGACAGCCTCTGGTGTTTTGCCATGTTTGTGGTATGCCCACACTTTGCAGGTGCAGCTCTCACTAAAGCCTCTACCCACTTTGTACTTTCAGGTTGTGATTGAGGAGGGGTGTTGAGAATCTGCCAATCACACCCTATGTATGCCCCTTTGTATGGAACAACTAGGCTAGGAAGATGCAGTTCATTCTAGGAAGAGAGACAGATCCCATAGGCACAGTGATGAAATGTGCTACCAAGCAATCCTATATATTGATGTACTTGACTATCACTTTCATATGATGATAATGCAATAGTACTTGTCTCTTTGTGTCAAGTCTCTGTGTCATTGTCAATCCTACACAAGATTGTGTTTATGAGTTCAAGTCTCAATCTTGAAACCTAATTCACTTGTGTAACAGTTGTCTTCTTTGTCAATGTCAACATGAGTAGTATCTTCATCTTCTATCCTCCATAGCTTCCGGTTATGTCATGCTCTAGATCCCGCATTTCTAACATGGTATCAGAGCCCAGTTGGGCATGGAATTGCTTCTCTAGCCTCTCTTGATTCTTCTGAACCTCCATCCAGCTCAATGTCAGCTCATGACTTCATCTCCCAACTCTACTCTCACTGAAGCTTCCATGGCAGCCATAGCCAGCAGCACCCTATCAGATTGAACTGCTTATATCTCACTCCACAGGTCAAATCTCTTACAGCTTCCTTCTGGAAAAGTATTCCCCAACTCATAAAGCTTCTCTGTATCACATCAATCCAGGACATTGGACCATCTGGAGCTCAGCATTGTGAAAATCCCAAATCTCTGTTCTGTGTCTGCCATAGCCAGACAGGACCTACCTTGCTTGGAGCTTCCATAACTCTTCAACCAGGCCATTTCAGCCCACGATTTCTTCTGGAGAGTTGTTCCTCTGCTCAAGGCGTTTCATCTTGGCACAACAATCAATGACATTGATGCTCCCTGGCTCCAGGATTGCAGAAATTCGACCACGCTGTCCAGATCTGCGCCGAATCTGTTCGCGGCACCTGCGCGCCTCATACTGACCATGATCTGCACAATCTTCATGGGGCTTTGGTAGCCCATGACATAAGCTTCCTAGATATGTAAAAAGTTTTAAAAATGATGCACTGTAGCTCCTGCAATAAGCAAAAAACCAGGCCCCTATCATGAAACCCTAAAATCCACCATAGCCAAAATCCTTCAAACTCAAAAATTCTTCATTTTCTCTCTCCTGATTCTCAACCCAAGCCTCTGCCACTTTGTTTCACTGATTTGATTAGTCTCCAACAACATTTGTCCATCAAATCAAGGAGGGGAGATCTCTGAAGCACCTAAAGACCATTGAAGATTTGAAGACCTCTCATAGACTTGAGCTCCAAAGCTTCATTTTCTTACTCTTTTCACTCAACTGAAGGTTTTGCTAATCTGATCTGAGTATTTACTTAGTGTTCAGGAAGATTTTACTAGCAAGGAGGGGACTCAAACAACAGGTTCATCAAGCAAAGGATCTGCATCAAGAATTACCTTCTTCAACTCTAGTATCCCTTGATACTTAAGAGTGTTGATTTAACACTATCTTCACTTGTGTTTTTTGACACATTGAAGATCAATTTGGTTGCCACTTACTCACAGATTTAAAGCAGATTCTTGGTCATATCTATGAAAAGTAACATGACTTATCTACACTACATAGAAGATCATACTAAAGTGCAATCAATGATTCCATCTAAACTTTTTGAAGACACTCCAGTTAGCTTGGTCATCATGAAGAATGAGATGTCTTTGCTTGAGGGGGACAAAGACATGGACATGAAGACTAAAGTTGCAAGCAAAGTCAAAGAAGAACCAGACCAAGAAGACCATAAGATCAAAGAGCAAAGGAAGAAGGACAATAAGAAGATCAGCCATGAAGACCAAAAGACCACATCATTCAAAGCTGAAGAACCAAAGATGAAAGACACTAAGATTTTCCATGCTGACAAAGAGAAATCATATGCTGAAAAAGACCACAAGGGCCTATCGGTCCTTGTCTCTCATTTTCTGTTTTAAAAGCATTGTACCTGCCTTAATGTTCCTTTCATAAGCTTTGCAAACTCCTCATGTAGCCTTGTACTACAGCCTCTGTACACTTTGTGAGGCCCCTATTACAGCCTTTGGATGTCCACCATGTTTATGGTACCCACACTTAGCCTTTTCTGTGACAGCCTCTGGTGTTTTGCCATGTTTGTGGTATGCCCACACTTTGCAGGTGCAGCTCTCACTAAAGCCTCTACACACTTTGTACTTTCAGGTTGTGATTGAGGAGGGGTGTTGAGAATCTGCCAATCACACCCTATGTATGCCCCTTTGTATGGAACAACTAGGCTAGGAAGATGCAGTTCATTCTAGGAAGAGAGACAGATCCCATAGGCATAGTGATGAAATGTGCTACCAAGCAATCCTATATATTGATGTACTTGACTATCACTTTCATATGATGATAATGCAATAGTACTTGTCTCTTTGTGTCAAGTCTCTGTGTCATTGTCAATCCTACACAAGATTGTGTTTATGAGTTCAAGTCTCAATCTTGAAACCTAATTCACTTGTGTAACAGTTGTCTTCTTTGTCAATGTCAACATGAGTAGTATCTTCATCTTCTATCCTCCATAGCTTCCGGTTATGTCATGCTCTAGATCCCGCATTTCTAACATGGTATCAGAGCCCAGTTGGGCATGGCATTGCTTCTCTAGCCTCTCTTGATTCTTCTGAACCTCCATCCAGCTCAATGTCAGCTCATGACTTCATCTCCCAACTCTACTCTCACTGAAGCTTCCATGGCAGCCATAGCCAGCAGCACCCTATCAGATTGAACTGCTTATATCTCACTCCACAGGTCAAATCTCTTACAGCTTCCTTCTGGAAAAGTATTCCCCAACTCATAAAGCTTCTCTGTATCACATCAATCCAGGACATTGGACCATCTGGAGCTCAGCATTGTGAAAATCCCAAATCTCTGTTCTGTGTCTGCCATAGCCAGACAGGACCTACCTTGCTTGGAGCTTCCATAACTCTTCAACCAGGCCATTTCAGCCCACGATTTCTTCTGGAGAGTTGTTCCTCTGCTCAAGGCGTTTCATCTTGGCACAACAATCAATGACATTGATGCTCCCTGGCTCCAGCATTGCAGAAATTCGACCACGCTGTCCAGATCTGCGCCGAATCTGTTAGCGGCACCTGCGCGCCTCATACTGACCACGATCTGCACAATCTTCATGGGGCTTTGGTAGCCCATGACATAAGCTTCCTAGATATGTAAAAAGTTTTAAAAATGATGCACTGTAGCTCCTGCAATAAGCAAAAAACCAGGCCCCTATCATGAAACCCTAAAATCCACCATAGCCAAAATCCTTCAAACTCAAAAATTCTTCATTTTCTCTCTCCTGATTCTCAACCCAAGCCTCTGCCACTTTGTTTCACTGATTTGATTAGTCTCCAACAACATTCGTCCATCAAATCAAGGAGGGGAGATCTCTGAAGCACCTAAAGACCATTGAAGATTTGAAGACCTCTCATAGACTTGAGCTCCAAAGCTTCATTTTCTTACTCTTTTCACTCAACTGAAGGTTTTGCTAATCTGATCTGAGTATTTACTTAGTGTTCAGGAAGATTTTACTAGCAAGGAGGGGACTCAAACAACAGGTTCATCAAGCAAAGGATCTGCATCAAGAATTACCTTCTTCAACTCTAGTATCCCTTGATACTTAAGAGTGTTGATTTAACACTATCTTCACTTGTGTTTTTTGACACATTGAAGATCAATTTGGTTGCCACTTACTCACAGATTTAAAGCAGATTCTTGGTCATATCTATGAAAAGTAACATGACTTATCTACACTACATAGAAGATCATACTAAAGTGCAATCAATGATTCCATCTAAACTTTTTGAAGACACTCCAGTTAGCTTGGCCATCATGAAGAATGAGATGTCTTTGCTTGAGGGGGACAAAGACATGGACATGAAGACTAAAGTTGCAAGCAAAGTCAAAGAAGAACCAGACCAAGAAGACCATAAGATCAAAGAGCAAAGGAAGAAGGACAATAAGAAGATCAGCCATGAAGACCAAAAGACCACATCATTCAAAGCTGAAGAACCAAAGATGAAAGACACTAAGATTTTCCATGCTGACAAAGAGAAATCATATGCTGAAAAAGACCACAAGGGCCTATCGGTCCTTGTCTCTCATTTTCTGTTTTAAAAGCATTGTACCTGCCTTAATGTTCCTTTCATAAGCTTTGCAAACTCCTCATGTAGCCTTGTACTACAGCCTCTGTACACTTTGTGAGGCCCCTATTACAGCCTCTGGATGTCCACCATGTTTATGGTACCCACACTTAGCCTTTTCTGTGACAGCCTCTGGTGTTTTGCCATGTTTGTGGTATGCCCACACTTTGCAGGTGCAGCTCTCACTAAAGCCTCTACCCACTTTGTACTTTCAGGTTGTGATTGAGGAGGGGTGTTGAGAATCTGCCAATCACACCCTATGTATGCCCCTTTGTATGGAACAACTAGGCTAGGAAGATGCAGTTCATTCTAGGAAGAGAGACAGATCCCATAGGCACAGTGATGAAATGTGCTACCAAGCAATCCTATATATTGATGTACTTGACTATCACTTTCATATGATGATAATGCAATAGTACTTGTCTCTTTGTGTCAAGTCTCTGTGTCATTGTCAATCCTACACAAGATTGTGTTTATGAGTTCAAGTCTCAATCTTGAAACCTAATTCACTTGTGTAACAGTTGTCTTCTTTGTCAATGTCAACATGAGTAGTATCTTCATCTTCTATCCTCCATAGCTTCCGGTTATGTCATGCTCTAGATCCCGCATTTCTAACATGGTATCAGAGCCCAGTTGGGCATGGAATTGCTTCTCTAGCCTCTCTTGATTCTTCTGAACCTCCATCCAGCTCAATGTCAGCTCATGACTTCATCTCCCAACTCTACTCTCACTGAAGCTTCCATGGCAGCCATAGCCAGCAGCACCCTATCAGATTGAACTGCTTATATCTCACTCCACAGGTCAAATCTCTTACAGCTTCCTTCTGGAAAAGTATTCCCCAACTCATAAAGCTTCTCTGTATCACATCAATCCAGGACATTGGACCATCTGGAGCTCAGCATTGTGAAAATCCCAAATCTCTGTTCTGTGTCTGCCATAGCCAGACAGGACCTACCTTGCTTGGAGCTTCCATAACTCTTCAACCAGGCCATTTCAGCCCACGATTTCTTCTGGAGAGTTGTTCCTCTGCTCAAGGCGTTTCATCTTGGCACAACAATCAATGACATTGATGCTCCCTGGCTCCAGCATTGCAGAAATTCGACCACGCTGTCCAGATCTGCGCCGAATCTGTTCGCGGCACCTGCGCGCCTCATACTGACCATGATCTGCACAATCTTCATGGGGCTTTGGTAGCCCATGACATAAGCTTCCTAGATATGTAAAAAGTTTTAAAAATGATGCACTGTAGCTCCTGCAATAAGCAAAAAACCAGGCCCCTATCATGAAACCCTAAAATCCACCATAGCCAAAATCCTTCAAACTCAAAAATTCTTCATTTTCTCTCTCCTGATTCTCAACCCAAGCCTCTGCCACTTTGTTTCACTGATTTGATTAGTCTCCAACAACATTTGTCCATCAAATCAAGGAGGGGAGATCTCTGAAGCACCTAAAGACCATTGAAGATTTGAAGACCTCTCATAGACTTGAGCTCCAAAGCTTCATTTTCTTACTCTTTTCACTCAACTGAAGGTTTTGCTAATCTGATCTGAGTATTTACTTAGTGTTCAGGAAGATTTTACTAGCAAGGAGGGGACTCAAACAACAGGTTCATCAAGCAAAGGATCTGCATCAAGAATTACCTTCTTCAACTCTAGTATCCCTTGATACTTAAGAGTGTTGATTTAACACTATCTTCACTTGTGTTTTTTGACACATTGAAGATCAATTTGGTTGCCACTTACTCACAGATTTAAAGCAGATTCTTGGTCATATCTATGAAAAGTAACATGACTTATCTACACTACATAGAAGATCATACTAAAGTGCAATCAATGATTCCATCTAAACTTTTTGAAGACACTCCAGTTAGCTTGGTCATCATGAAGAATGAGATGTCTTTGCTTGAGGGGGACAAAGACATGGACATGAAGACTAAAGTTGCAAGCAAAGTCAAAGAAGAACCAGACCAAGAAGACCATAAGATCAAAGAGCAAAGGAAGAAGGACAATAAGAAGATCAGCCATGAAGACCAAAAGACCACATCATTCAAAGCTGAAGAACCAAAGATGAAAGACACTAAGATTTTCCATGCTGACAAAGAGAAATCATATGCTGAAAAAGACCACAAGGGCCTATCGGTCCTTGTCTCTCATTTTCTGTTTTAAAAGCATTGTACCTGCCTTAATGTTCCTTTCATAAGCTTTGCAAACTCCTCATGTAGCCTTGTACTACAGCCTCTGTACACTTTGTGAGGCCCCTATTACAGCCTTTGGATGTCCACCATGTTTATGGTACCCACACTTAGCCTTTTCTGTGACAGCCTCTGGTGTTTTGCCATGTTTGTGGTATGCCCACACTTTGCAGGTGCAGCTCTCACTAAAGCCTCTACACACTTTGTACTTTCAGGTTGTGATTGAGGAGGGGTGTTGAGAATCTGCCAATCACACCCTATGTATGCCCCTTTGTATGGAACAACTAGGCTAGGAAGATGCAGTTCATTCTAGGAAGAGAGACAGATCCCATAGGCATAGTGATGAAATGTGCTACCAAGCAATCCTATATATTGATGTACTTGACTATCACTTTCATATGATGATAATGCAATAGTACTTGTCTCTTTGTGTCAAGTCTCTGTGTCATTGTCAATCCTACACAAGATTGTGTTTATGA
The DNA here is from genome assembly GCF_053477565.2 of Lygodium microphyllum. Taxonomy (NCBI): domain Eukaryota; kingdom Viridiplantae; phylum Streptophyta; class Polypodiopsida; order Schizaeales; family Lygodiaceae; genus Lygodium; species Lygodium microphyllum. The sequence goes on along the minus strand of NC_141141.1, from coordinate 162,531,523 downwards.
GTTCAAGTCTCAATCTTGAAACCTAATTCACTTGTGTAACAGTTGTCTTCTTTGTCAATGTCAACATGAGTAGTATCTTCATCTTCTATCCTCCATAGCTTCCGGTTATGTCATGCTCTAGATCCCGCATTTCTAACATGGTATCAGAGCCCAGTTGGGCATGGAATTGCTTCTCTAGCCTCTCTTGATTCTTCTGAACCTCCATCCAGCTCAATGTCAGCTCATGACTTCATCTCCCAACTCTACTCTCACTGAAGCTTCCATGGCAGCCATAGCCAGCAGCACCCTATCAGATTGAACTGCTTATATCTCACTCCACAGGTCAAATCTCTTACAGCTTCCTTCTGGAAAAGTATTCCCCAACTCATAAAGCTTCTCTGTATCACATCAATCCAGGACATTGGACCATCTGGAGCTCAGCATTGTGAAAATCCCAAATCTCTGTTCTGTGTCTGCCATAGCCAGACAGGACCTACCTTGCTTGGAGCTTCCATAACTCTTCAACCAGGCCATTTCAGCCCACGATTTCTTCTGGAGAGTTGTTCCTCTGCTCAAGGCGTTTCATCTTGGCACAACAATCAATGACATTGATGCTCCCTGGCTCCAGCATTGCAGAAATTCGACCACGCTGTCCAGATCTGCGCCGAATCTGTTAGCGGCACCTGCGCGCCTCATACTGACCACGATCTGCACAATCTTCATGGGGCTTTGGTAGCCCATGACATAAGCTTCCTAGATATGTAAAAAGTTTTAAAAATGATGCACTGTAGCTCCTGCAATAAGCAAAAAACCAGGCCCCTATCATGAAACCCTAAAATCCACCATAGCCAAAATCCTTCAAACTCAAAAATTCTTCATTTTCTCTCTCCTGATTCTCAACCCAAGCCTCTGCCACTTTGTTTCACTGATTTGATTAGTCTCCAACAACATTCGTCCATCAAATCAAGGAGGGGAGATCTCTGAAGCACCTAAAGACCATTGAAGATTTGAAGACCTCTCATAGACTTGAGCTCCAAAGCTTCATTTTCTTACTCTTTTCACTCAACTGAAGGTTTTGCTAATCTGATCTGAGTATTTACTTAGTGTTCAGGAAGATTTTACTAGCAAGGAGGGGACTCAAACAACAGGTTCATCAAGCAAAGGATCTGCATCAAGAATTACCTTCTTCAACTCTAGTATCCCTTGATACTTAAGAGTGTTGATTTAACACTATCTTCACTTGTGTTTTTTGACACATTGAAGATCAATTTGGTTGCCACTTACTCACAGATTTAAAGCAGATTCTTGGTCATATCTATGAAAAGTAACATGACTTATCTACACTACATAGAAGATCATACTAAAGTGCAATCAATGATTCCATCTAAACTTTTTGAAGACACTCCAGTTAGCTTGGCCATCATGAAGAATGAGATGTCTTTGCTTGAGGGGGACAAAGACATGGACATGAAGACTAAAGTTGCAAGCAAAGTCAAAGAAGAACCAGACCAAGAAGACCATAAGATCAAAGAGCAAAGGAAGAAGGACAATAAGAAGATCAGCCATGAAGACCAAAAGACCACATCATTCAAAGCTGAAGAACCAAAGATGAAAGACACTAAGATTTTCCATGCTGACAAAGAGAAATCATATGCTGAAAAAGACCACAAGGGCCTATCGGTCCTTGTCTCTCATTTTCTGTTTTAAAAGCATTGTACCTGCCTTAATGTTCCTTTCATAAGCTTTGCAAACTCCTCATGTAGCCTTGTACTACAGCCTCTGTACACTTTGTGAGGCCCCTATTACAGCCTCTGGATGTCCACCATGTTTATGGTACCCACACTTAGCCTTTTCTGTGACAGCCTCTGGTGTTTTGCCATGTTTGTGGTATGCCCACACTTTGCAGGTGCAGCTCTCACTAAAGCCTCTACCCACTTTGTACTTTCAGGTTGTGATTGAGGAGGGGTGTTGAGAATCTGCCAATCACACCCTATGTATGCCCCTTTGTATGGAACAACTAGGCTAGGAAGATGCAGTTCATTCTAGGAAGAGAGACAGATCCCATAGGCACAGTGATGAAATGTGCTACCAAGCAATCCTATATATTGATGTACTTGACTATCACTTTCATATGATGATAATGCAATAGTACTTGTCTCTTTGTGTCAAGTCTCTGTGTCATTGTCAATCCTACACAAGATTGTGTTTATGAGTTCAAGTCTCAATCTTGAAACCTAATTCACTTGTGTAACAGTTGTCTTCTTTGTCAATGTCAACATGAGTAGTATCTTCATCTTCTATCCTCCATAGCTTCCGGTTATGTCATGCTCTAGATCCCGCATTTCTAACATGGTATCAGAGCCCAGTTGGGCATGGAATTGCTTCTCTAGCCTCTCTTGATTCTTCTGAACCTCCATCCAGCTCAATGTCAGCTCATGACTTCATCTCCCAACTCTACTCTCACTGAAGCTTCCATGGCAGCCATAGCCAGCAGCACCCTATCAGATTGAACTGCTTATATCTCACTCCACAGGTCAAATCTCTTACAGCTTCCTTCTGGAAAAGTATTCCCCAACTCATAAAGCTTCTCTGTATCACATCAATCCAGGACATTGGACCATCTGGAGCTCAGCATTGTGAAAATCCCAAATCTCTGTTCTGTGTCTGCCATAGCCAGACAGGACCTACCTTGCTTGGAGCTTCCATAACTCTTCAACCAGGCCATTTCAGCCCACGATTTCTTCTGGAGAGTTGTTCCTCTGCTCAAGGCGTTTCATCTTGGCACAACAATCAATGACATTGATGCTCCCTGGCTCCAGGATTGCAGAAATTCGACCACGCTGTCCAGATCTGCGCCGAATCTGTTCGCGGCACCTGCGCGCCTCATACTGACCATGATCTGCACAATCTTCATGGGGCTTTGGTAGCCCATGACATAAGCTTCCTAGATATGTAAAAAGTTTTAAAAATGATGCACTGTAGCTCCTGCAATAAGCAAAAAACCAGGCCCCTATCATGAAACCCTAAAATCCACCATAGCCAAAATCCTTCAAACTCAAAAATTCTTCATTTTCTCTCTCCTGATTCTCAACCCAAGCCTCTGCCACTTTGTTTCACTGATTTGATTAGTCTCCAACAACATTTGTCCATCAAATCAAGGAGGGGAGATCTCTGAAGCACCTAAAGACCATTGAAGATTTGAAGACCTCTCATAGACTTGAGCTCCAAAGCTTCATTTTCTTACTCTTTTCACTCAACTGAAGGTTTTGCTAATCTGATCTGAGTATTTACTTAGTGTTCAGGAAGATTTTACTAGCAAGGAGGGGACTCAAACAACAGGTTCATCAAGCAAAGGATCTGCATCAAGAATTACCTTCTTCAACTCTAGTATCCCTTGATACTTAAGAGTGTTGATTTAACACTATCTTCACTTGTGTTTTTTGACACATTGAAGATCAATTTGGTTGCCACTTACTCACAGATTTAAAGCAGATTCTTGGTCATATCTATGAAAAGTAACATGACTTATCTACACTACATAGAAGATCATACTAAAGTGCAATCAATGATTCCATCTAAACTTTTTGAAGACACTCCAGTTAGCTTGGTCATCATGAAGAATGAGATGTCTTTGCTTGAGGGGGACAAAGACATGGACATGAAGACTAAAGTTGCAAGCAAAGTCAAAGAAGAACCAGACCAAGAAGACCATAAGATCAAAGAGCAAAGGAAGAAGGACAATAAGAAGATCAGCCATGAAGACCAAAAGACCACATCATTCAAAGCTGAAGAACCAAAGATGAAAGACACTAAGATTTTCCATGCTGACAAAGAGAAATCATATGCTGAAAAAGACCACAAGGGCCTATCGGTCCTTGTCTCTCATTTTCTGTTTTAAAAGCATTGTACCTGCCTTAATGTTCCTTTCATAAGCTTTGCAAACTCCTCATGTAGCCTTGTACTACAGCCTCTGTACACTTTGTGAGGCCCCTATTACAGCCTTTGGATGTCCACCATGTTTATGGTACCCACACTTAGCCTTTTCTGTGACAGCCTCTGGTGTTTTGCCATGTTTGTGGTATGCCCACACTTTGCAGGTGCAGCTCTCACTAAAGCCTCTACACACTTTGTACTTTCAGGTTGTGATTGAGGAGGGGTGTTGAGAATCTGCCAATCACACCCTATGTATGCCCCTTTGTATGGAACAACTAGGCTAGGAAGATGCAGTTCATTCTAGGAAGAGAGACAGATCCCATAGGCATAGTGATGAAATGTGCTACCAAGCAATCCTATATATTGATGTACTTGACTATCACTTTCATATGATGATAATGCAATAGTACTTGTCTCTTTGTGTCAAGTCTCTGTGTCATTGTCAATCCTACACAAGATTGTGTTTATGAGTTCAAGTCTCAATCTTGAAACCTAATTCACTTGTGTAACAGTTGTCTTCTTTGTCAATGTCAACATGAGTAGTATCTTCATCTTCTATCCTCCATAGCTTCCGGTTATGTCATGCTCTAGATCCCGCATTTCTAACATGGTATCAGAGCCCAGTTGGGCATGGCATTGCTTCTCTAGCCTCTCTTGATTCTTCTGAACCTCCATCCAGCTCAATGTCAGCTCATGACTTCATCTCCCAACTCTACTCTCACTGAAGCTTCCATGGCAGCCATAGCCAGCAGCACCCTATCAGATTGAACTGCTTATATCTCACTCCACAGGTCAAATCTCTTACAGCTTCCTTCTGGAAAAGTATTCCCCAACTCATAAAGCTTCTCTGTATCACATCAATCCAGGACATTGGACCATCTGGAGCTCAGCATTGTGAAAATCCCAAATCTCTGTTCTGTGTCTGCCATAGCCAGACAGGACCTACCTTGCTTGGAGCTTCCATAACTCTTCAACCAGGCCATTTCAGCCCACGATTTCTTCTGGAGAGTTGTTCCTCTGCTCAAGGCGTTTCATCTTGGCACAACAATCAATGACATTGATGCTCCCTGGCTCCAGCATTGCAGAAATTCGACCACGCTGTCCAGATCTGCGCCGAATCTGTTAGCGGCACCTGCGCGCCTCATACTGACCACGATCTGCACAATCTTCATGGGGCTTTGGTAGCCCATGACATAAGCTTCCTAGATATGTAAAAAGTTTTAAAAATGATGCACTGTAGCTCCTGCAATAAGCAAAAAACCAGGCCCCTATCATGAAACCCTAAAATCCACCATAGCCAAAATCCTTCAAACTCAAAAATTCTTCATTTTCTCTCTCCTGATTCTCAACCCAAGCCTCTGCCACTTTGTTTCACTGATTTGATTAGTCTCCAACAACATTCGTCCATCAAATCAAGGAGGGGAGATCTCTGAAGCACCTAAAGACCATTGAAGATTTGAAGACCTCTCATAGACTTGAGCTCCAAAGCTTCATTTTCTTACTCTTTTCACTCAACTGAAGGTTTTGCTAATCTGATCTGAGTATTTACTTAGTGTTCAGGAAGATTTTACTAGCAAGGAGGGGACTCAAACAACAGGTTCATCAAGCAAAGGATCTGCATCAAGAATTACCTTCTTCAACTCTAGTATCCCTTGATACTTAAGAGTGTTGATTTAACACTATCTTCACTTGTGTTTTTTGACACATTGAAGATCAATTTGGTTGCCACTTACTCACAGATTTAAAGCAGATTCTTGGTCATATCTATGAAAAGTAACATGACTTATCTACACTACATAGAAGATCATACTAAAGTGCAATCAATGATTCCATCTAAACTTTTTGAAGACACTCCAGTTAGCTTGGCCATCATGAAGAATGAGATGTCTTTGCTTGAGGGGGACAAAGACATGGACATGAAGACTAAAGTTGCAAGCAAAGTCAAAGAAGAACCAGACCAAGAAGACCATAAGATCAAAGAGCAAAGGAAGAAGGACAATAAGAAGATCAGCCATGAAGACCAAAAGACCACATCATTCAAAGCTGAAGAACCAAAGATGAAAGACACTAAGATTTTCCATGCTGACAAAGAGAAATCATATGCTGAAAAAGACCACAAGGGCCTATCGGTCCTTGTCTCTCATTTTCTGTTTTAAAAGCATTGTACCTGCCTTAATGTTCCTTTCATAAGCTTTGCAAACTCCTCATGTAGCCTTGTACTACAGCCTCTGTACACTTTGTGAGGCCCCTATTACAGCCTCTGGATGTCCACCATGTTTATGGTACCCACACTTAGCCTTTTCTGTGACAGCCTCTGGTGTTTTGCCATGTTTGTGGTATGCCCACACTTTGCAGGTGCAGCTCTCACTAAAGCCTCTACCCACTTTGTACTTTCAGGTTGTGATTGAGGAGGGGTGTTGAGAATCTGCCAATCACACCCTATGTATGCCCCTTTGTATGGAACAACTAGGCTAGGAAGATGCAGTTCATTCTAGGAAGAGAGACAGATCCCATAGGCACAGTGATGAAATGTGCTACCAAGCAATCCTATATATTGATGTACTTGACTATCACTTTCATATGATGATAATGCAATAGTACTTGTCTCTTTGTGTCAAGTCTCTGTGTCATTGTCAATCCTACACAAGATTGTGTTTATGAGTTCAAGTCTCAATCTTGAAACCTAATTCACTTGTGTAACAGTTGTCTTCTTTGTCAATGTCAACATGAGTAGTATCTTCATCTTCTATCCTCCATAGCTTCCGGTTATGTCATGCTCTAGATCCCGCATTTCTAACATGGTATCAGAGCCCAGTTGGGCATGGAATTGCTTCTCTAGCCTCTCTTGATTCTTCTGAACCTCCATCCAGCTCAATGTCAGCTCATGACTTCATCTCCCAACTCTACTCTCACTGAAGCTTCCATGGCAGCCATAGCCAGCAGCACCCTATCAGATTGAACTGCTTATATCTCACTCCACAGGTCAAATCTCTTACAGCTTCCTTCTGGAAAAGTATTCCCCAACTCATAAAGCTTCTCTGTATCACATCAATCCAGGACATTGGACCATCTGGAGCTCAGCATTGTGAAAATCCCAAATCTCTGTTCTGTGTCTGCCATAGCCAGACAGGACCTACCTTGCTTGGAGCTTCCATAACTCTTCAACCAGGCCATTTCAGCCCACGATTTCTTCTGGAGAGTTGTTCCTCTGCTCAAGGCGTTTCATCTTGGCACAACAATCAATGACATTGATGCTCCCTGGCTCCAGCATTGCAGAAATTCGACCACGCTGTCCAGATCTGCGCCGAATCTGTTCGCGGCACCTGCGCGCCTCATACTGACCATGATCTGCACAATCTTCATGGGGCTTTGGTAGCCCATGACATAAGCTTCCTAGATATGTAAAAAGTTTTAAAAATGATGCACTGTAGCTCCTGCAATAAGCAAAAAACCAGGCCCCTATCATGAAACCCTAAAATCCACCATAGCCAAAATCCTTCAAACTCAAAAATTCTTCATTTTCTCTCTCCTGATTCTCAACCCAAGCCTCTGCCACTTTGTTTCACTGATTTGATTAGTCTCCAACAACATTTGTCCATCAAATCAAGGAGGGGAGATCTCTGAAGCACCTAAAGACCATTGAAGATTTGAAGACCTCTCATAGACTTGAGCTCCAAAGCTTCATTTTCTTACTCTTTTCACTCAACTGAAGGTTTTGCTAATCTGATCTGAGTATTTACTTAGTGTTCAGGAAGATTTTACTAGCAAGGAGGGGACTCAAACAACAGGTTCATCAAGCAAAGGATCTGCATCAAGAATTACCTTCTTCAACTCTAGTATCCCTTGATACTTAAGAGTGTTGATTTAACACTATCTTCACTTGTGTTTTTTGACACATTGAAGATCAATTTGGTTGCCACTTACTCACAGATTTAAAGCAGATTCTTGGTCATATCTATGAAAAGTAACATGACTTATCTACACTACATAGAAGATCATACTAAAGTGCAATCAATGATTCCATCTAAACTTTTTGAAGACACTCCAGTTAGCTTGGTCATCATGAAGAATGAGATGTCTTTGCTTGAGGGGGACAAAGACATGGACATGAAGACTAAAGTTGCAAGCAAAGTCAAAGAAGAACCAGACCAAGAAGACCATAAGATCAAAGAGCAAAGGAAGAAGGACAATAAGAAGATCAGCCATGAAGACCAAAAGACCACATCATTCAAAGCTGAAGAACCAAAGATGAAAGACACTAAGATTTTCCATGCTGACAAAGAGAAATCATATGCTGAAAAAGACCACAAGGGCCTATCGGTCCTTGTCTCTCATTTTCTGTTTTAAAAGCATTGTACCTGCCTTAATGTTCCTTTCATAAGCTTTGCAAACTCCTCATGTAGCCTTGTACTACAGCCTCTGTACACTTTGTGAGGCCCCTATTACAGCCTTTGGATGTCCACCATGTTTATGGTACCCACACTTAGCCTTTTCTGTGACAGCCTCTGGTGTTTTGCCATGTTTGTGGTATGCCCACACTTTGCAGGTGCAGCTCTCACTAAAGCCTCTACACACTTTGTACTTTCAGGTTGTGATTGAGGAGGGGTGTTGAGAATCTGCCAATCACACCCTATGTATGCCCCTTTGTATGGAACAACTAGGCTAGGAAGATGCAGTTCATTCTAGGAAGAGAGACAGATCCCATAGGCATAGTGATGAAATGTGCTACCAAGCAATCCTATATATTGATGTACTTGACTATCACTTTCATATGATGATAATGCAATAGTACTTGTCTCTTTGTGTCAAGTCTCTGTGTCATTGTCAATCCTACACAAGATTGTGTTTATGAGTTCAAGTCTCAATCTTGAAACCTAATTCACTTGTGTAACAGTTGTCTTCTTTGTCAATGTCAACATGAGTAGTATCTTCATCTTCTATCCTCCATAGCTTCCGGTTATGTCATGCTCTAGATCCCGCATTTCTAACATGGTATCAGAGCCCAGTTGGGCATGGCATTGCTTCTCTAGCCTCTCTTGATTCTTCTGAACCTCCATCCAGCTCAATGTCAGCTCATGACTTCATCTCCCAACTCTACTCTCACTGAAGCTTCCATGGCAGCCATAGCCAGCAGCACCCTATCAGATTGAACTGCTTATATCTCACTCCACAGGTCAAATCTCTTACAGCTTCCTTCTGGAAAAGTATTCCCCAACTCATAAAGCTTCTCTGTATCACATCAATCCAGGACATTGGACCATCTGGAGCTCAGCATTGTGAAAATCCCAAATCTCTGTTCTGTGTCTGCCATAGCCAGACAGGACCTACCTTGCTTGGAGCTTCCATAACTCTTCAACCAGGCCATTTCAGCCCACGATTTCTTCTGGAGAGTTGTTCCTCTGCTCAAGGCGTTTCATCTTGGCACAACAATCAATGACATTGATGCTCCCTGGCTCCAGCATTGCAGAAATTCGACCACGCTGTCCAGATCTGCGCCGAATCTGTTAGCGGCACCTGCGCGCCTCATACTGACCACGATCTGCACAATCTTCATGGGGCTTTGGTAGCCCATGACATAAGCTTCCTAGATATGTAAAAAGTTTTAAAAATGATGCACTGTAGCTCCTGCAATAAGCAAAAAACCAGGCCCCTATCATGAAACCCTAAAATCCACCATAGCCAAAATCCTTCAAACTCAAAAATTCTTCATTTTCTCTCTCCTGATTCTCAACCCAAGCCTCTGCCACTTTGTTTCACTGATTTGATTAGTCTCCAACAACATTCGTCCATCAAATCAAGGAGGGGAGATCTCTGAAGCACCTAAAGACCATTGAAGATTTGAAGACCTCTCATAGACTTGAGCTCCAAAGCTTCATTTTCTTACTCTTTTCACTCAACTGAAGGTTTTGCTAATCTGATCTGAGTATTTACTTAGTGTTCAGGAAGATTTTACTAGCAAGGAGGGGACTCAAACAACAGGTTCATCAAGCAAAGGATCTGCATCAAGAATTACCTTCTTCAACTCTAGTATCCCTTGATACTTAAGAGTGTTGATTTAACACTATCTTCACTTGTGTTTTTTGACACATTGAAGATCAATTTGGTTGCCACTTACTCACAGATTTAAAGCAGATTCTTGGTCATATCTATGAAAAGTAACATGACTTATCTACACTACATAGAAGATCATACTAAAGTGCAATCAATGATTCCATCTAAACTTTTTGAAGACACTCCAGTTAGCTTGGCCATCATGAAGAATGAGATGTCTTTGCTTGAGGGGGACAAAGACATGGACATGAAGACTAAAGTTGCAAGCAAAGTCAAAGAAGAACCAGACCAAGAAGACCATAAGATCAAAGAGCAAAGGAAGAAGGACAATAAGAAGATCAGCCATGAAGACCAAAAGACCACATCATTCAAAGCTGAAGAACCAAAGATGAAAGACACTAAGATTTTCCATGCTGACAAAGAGAAATCATATGCTGAAAAAGACCACAAGGGCCTATCGGTCCTTGTCTCTCATTTTCTGTTTTAAAAGCATTGTACCTGCCTTAATGTTCCTTTCATAAGCTTTGCAAACTCCTCATGTAGCCTTGTACTACAGCCTCTGTACACTTTGTGAGGCCCCTATTACAGCCTCTGGATGTCCACCATGTTTATGGTACCCACACTTAGCCTTTTCTGTGACAGCCTCTGGTGTTTTGCCATGTTTGTGGTATGCCCACACTTTGCAGGTGCAGCTCTCACTAAAGCCTCTACCCACTTTGTACTTTCAGGTTGTGATTGAGGAGGGGTGTTGAGAATCTGCCAATCACACCCTATGTATGCCCCTTTGTATGGAACAACTAGGCTAGGAAGATGCAGTTCATTCTAGGAAGAGAGACAGATCCCATAGGCACAGTGATGAAATGTGCTACCAAGCAATCCTATATATTGATGTACTTGACTATCACTTTCATATGATGATAATGCAATAGTACTTGTCTCTTTGTGTCAAGTCTCTGTGTCATTGTCAATCCTACACAAGATTGTGTTTATGAGTTCAAGTCTCAATCTTGAAACCTAATTCACTTGTGTAACAGTTGTCTTCTTTGTCAATGTCAACATGAGTAGTATCTTCATCTTCTATCCTCCATAGCTTCCGGTTATGTCATGCTCTAGATCCCGCATTTCTAACATGGTATCAGAGCCCAGTTGGGCATGGAATTGCTTCTCTAGCCTCTCTTGATTCTTCTGAACCTCCATCCAGCTCAATGTCAGCTCATGACTTCATCTCCCAACTCTACTCTCACTGAAGCTTCCATGGCAGCCATAGCCAGCAGCACCCTATCAGATTGAACTGCTTATATCTCACTCCACAGGTCAAATCTCTTACAGCTTCCTTCTGGAAAAGTATTCCCCAACTCATAAAGCTTCTCTGTATCACATCAATCCAGGACATTGGACCATCTGGAGCTCAGCATTGTGAAAATCCCAAATCTCTGTTCTGTGTCTGCCATAGCCAGACAGGACCTACCTTGCTTGGAGCTTCCATAACTCTTCAACCAGGCCATTTCAGCCCACGATTTCTTCTGGAGAGTTGTTCCTCTGCTCAAGGCGTTTCATCTTGGCACAACAATCAATGACATTGATGCTCCCTGGCTCCAGCATTGCAGAAATTCGACCACGCTGTCCAGATCTGCGCCGAATCTGTTCGCGGCACCTGCGCGCCTCATACTGACCATGATCTGCACAATCTTCATGGGGCTTTGGTAGCCCATGACATAAGCTTCCTAGATATGTAAAAAGTTTTAAAAATGATGCACTGTAGCTCCTGCAATAAGCAAAAAACCAGGCCCCTATCATGAAACCCTAAAATCCACCATAGCCAAAATCCTTCAAACTCAAAAATTCTTCATTTTCTCTCTCCTGATTCTCAACCCAAGCCTCTGCCACTTTGTTTCACTGATTTGATTAGTCTCCAACAACATTTGTCCATCAAATCAAGGAGGGGAGATCTCTGAAGCACCTAAAGACCATTGAAGATTTGAAGACCTCTCATAGACTTGAGCTCCAAAGCTTCATTTTCTTACTCTTTTCACTCAACTGAAGGTTTTGCTAATCTGATCTGAGTATTTACTTAGTGTTCAGGAAGATTTTACTAGCAAGGAGGGGACTCAAACAACAGGTTCATCAAGCAAAGGATCTGCATCAAGAATTACCTTCTTCAACTCTAGTATCCCTTGATACTTAAGAGTGTTGATTTAACACTATCTTCACTTGTGTTTTTTGACACATTGAAGATCAATTTGGTTGCCACTTACTCACAGATTTAAAGCAGATTCTTGGTCATATCTATGAAAAGTAACATGACTTATCTACACTACATAGAAGATCATACTAAAGTGCAATCAATGATTCCATCTAAACTTTTTGAAGACACTCCAGTTAGCTTGGTCATCATGAAGAATGAGATGTCTTTGCTTGAGGGGGACAAAGACATGGACATGAAGACTAAAGTTGCAAGCAAAGTCAAAGAAGAACCAGACCAAGAAGACCATAAGATCAAAGAGCAAAGGAAGAAGGACAATAAGAAGATCAGCCATGAAGACCAAAAGACCACATCATTCAAAGCTGAAGAACCAAAGATGAAAGACACTAAGATTTTCCATGCTGACAAAGAGAAATCATATGCTGAAAAAGACCACAAGGGCCTATCGGTCCTTGTCTCTCATTTTCTGTTTTAAAAGCATTGTACCTGCCTTAATGTTCCTTTCATAAGCTTTGCAAACTCCTCATGTAGCCTTGTACTACAGCCTCTGTACACTTTGTGAGGCCCCTATTACAGCCTTTGGATGTCCACCATGTTTATGGTACCCACACTTAGCCTTTTCTGTGACAGCCTCTGGTGTTTTGCCATGTTTGTGGTATGCCCACACTTTGCAGGTGCAGCTCTCACTAAAGCCTCTACACACTTTGTACTTTCAGGTTGTGATTGAGGAGGGGTGTTGAGAATCTGCCAATCACACCCTATGTATGCCCCTTTGTATGGAACAACTAGGCTAGGAAGATGCAGTTCATTCTAGGAAGAGAGACAGATCCCATAGGCATAGTGATGAAATGTGCTACCAAGCAATCCTATATATTGATGTACTTGACTATCACTTTCATATGATGATAATGCAATAGTACTTGTCTCTTTGTGTCAAGTCTCTGTGTCATTGTCAATCCTACACAAGATTGTGTTTATGAGTTCAAGTCTCAATCTTGAAACCTAATTCACTTGTGTAACAGTTGTCTTCTTTGTCAATGTCAACATGAGTAGTATCTTCATCTTCTATCCTCCATAGCTTCCGGTTATGTCATGCTCTAGATCCCGCATTTCTAACATGGTATCAGAGCCCAGTTGGGCATGGCATTGCTTCTCTAGCCTCTCTTGATTCTTCTGAACCTCCATCCAGCTCAATGTCAGCTCATGACTTCATCTCCCAACTCTACTCTCACTGAAGCTTCCATGGCAGCCATAGCCAGCAGCACCCTATCAGATTGAACTGCTTATATCTCACTCCACAGGTCAAATCTCTTACAGCTTCCTTCTGGAAAAGTATTCCCCAACTCATAAAGCTTCTCTGTATCACATCAATCCAGGACATTGGACCATCTGGAGCTCAGCATTGTGAAAATCCCAAATCTCTGTTCTGTGTCTGCCATAGCCAGACAGGACCTACCTTGCTTGGAGCTTCCATAACTCTTCAACCAGGCCATTTCAGCCCACGATTTCTTCTGGAGAGTTGTTCCTCTGCTCAAGGCGTTTCATCTTGGCACAACAATCAATGACATTGATGCTCCCTGGCTCCAGCATTGCAGAAATTCGACCACGCTGTCCAGATCTGCACCGAATCTGTTAGCGGCACCTGCGCGCCTCATACTGACCACGATCTGCACAATCTTCATGGGGCTTTGGTAGCCCATGACATAAGCTTCCTAGATATGTAAAAAGTTTTAAAAATGATGCACTGTAGCTCCTGCAATAAGCAAAAAACCAGGCCCCTATCATGAAACCCTAAAATCCACCATAGCCAAAATCCTTCAAACTCAAAAATTCTTCATTTTCTCTCTCCTGATTCTCAACCCAAGCCTCTGCCACTTTGTTTCACTGATTTGATTAGTCTCCAACAACATTCGTCCATCAAATCAAGGAGGGGAGATCTCTGAAGCACCTAAAGACCATTGAAGATTTGAAGACCTCTCATAGACTTGAGCTCCAAAGCTTCATTTTCTTACTCTTTTCACTCAACTGAAGGTTTTGCTAATCTGATCTGAGTATTTACTTAGTGTTCAGGAAGATTTTACTAGCAAGGAGGGGACTCAAACAACAGGTTCATCAAGCAAAGGATCTGCATCAAGAATTACCTTCTTCAACTCTAGTATCCCTTGATACTTAAGAGTGTTGATTTAACACTATCTTCACTTGTGTTTTTTGACACATTGAAGATCAATTTGGTTGCCACTTACTCACAGATTTAAAGCAGATTCTTGGTCATATCTATGAAAAGTAACATGACTTATCTACACTACATAGAAGATCATACTAAAGTGCAATCAATGATTCCATCTAAACTTTTTGAAGACACTCCAGTTAGCTTGGCCATCATGAAGAATGAGATGTCTTTGCTTGAGGGGGACAAAGACATGGACATGAAGACTAAAGTTGCAAGCAAAGTCAAAGAAGAACCAGACCAAGAAGACCATAAGATCAAAGAGCAAAGGAAGAAGGACAATAAGAAGATCAGCCATGAAGACCAAAAGACCACATCATTCAAAGCTGAAGAACCAAAGATGAAAGACACTAAGATTTTCCATGCTGACAAAGAGAAATCATATGCTGAAAAAGACCACAAGGGCCTATCGGTCCTTGTCTCTCATTTTCTGTTTTAAAAGCATTGTACCTGCCTTAATGTTCCTTTCATAAGCTTTGCAAACTCCTCATGTAGCCTTGTACTACAGCCTCTGTACACTTTGTGAGGCCCCTATTACAGCCTCTGGATGTCCACCATGTTTATGGTACCCACACTTAGCCTTTTCTGTGACAGCCTCTGGTGTTTTGCCATGTTTGTGGTATGCCCACACTTTGCAGGTGCAGCTCTCACTAAAGCCTCTACACACTTTGTACTTTCAGGTTGTGATTGAGGAGGGGTGTTGAGAATCTGCCAATCACACCCTATGTATGCCCCTTTGTATGGAACAACTAGGCTAGGAAGATGCAGTTCATTCTAGGAAGAGAGACAGATCCCATAGGCACAGTGATGAAATGTGCTACCAAGCAATCCTATATATTGATGTACTTGACTATCACTTTCATATGATGATAATGCAATAGTACTTGTCTCTTTGTGTCAAGTCTCTGTGTCATTGTCAATCCTACACAAGATTGTGTTTATGAGTTCAAGTCTCAATCTTGAAACCTAATTCACTTGTGTAACAGTTGTCTTCTTTGTCAATGTCAACATGAGTAGTATCTTCATCTTCTATCCTCCATAGCTTCCGGTTATGTCATGCTCTAGATCCCGCATTTCTAACATGGTATCAGAGCCCAGTTGGGCATGGAATTGCTTCTCTAGCCTCTCTTGATTCTTCTGAACCTCCATCCAGCTCAATGTCAGCTCATGACTTCATCTCCCAACTCTACTCTCACTGAAGCTTCCATGGCAGCCATAGCCAGCACCACCCTATCAGATTGAACTGCTTATATCTCACTCCACAGGTCAAATCTCTTACAGCTTCCTTCTGGAAAAGTATTCCCCAACTCATAAAGCTTCTCTGTATCACATCAATCCAGGACATTGGACCATCTGGAGCTCAGCATTGTGAAAATCCCAAATCTCTGTTCTGTGTCTGCCATAGCCAGACAGGACCTACCTTGCTTGGAGCTTCCATAACTCTTCAACCAGGCCATTTCAGCCCACGATTTCTTCTGGAGAGTTGTTCCTCTGCTCAAGGCGTTTCATCTTGGCACAACAATCAATGACATTGATGCTCCCTGGCTCCAGCATTGCAGAAATTCGACCACGCTGTCCAGATCTGCGCCGAATCTGTTCGCGGCACCTGCGCGCCTCATACTGACCATGATCTGCACAATCTTCATGGGGCTTTGGTAGCCCATGACATAAGCTTCCTAGATATGTAAAAAGTTTTAAAAATGATGCACTGTAGCTCCTGCAATAAGCAAAAAACCAGGCCCCTATCATGAAACCCTAAAATCCACCATAGCCAAAATCCTTCAAACTCAAAAATTCTTCATTTTCTCTCTCCTGATTCTCAACCCAAGCCTCTGCCACTTTGTTTCACTGATTTGATTAGTCTCCAACAACATTTGTCCATCAAATCAAGGAGGGGAGATCTCTGAAGCACCTAAAGACCATTGAAGATTTGAAGACCTCTCATAGACTTGAGCTCCAAAGCTTCATTTTCTTACTCTTTTCACTCAACTGAAGGTTTTGCTAATCTGATCTGAGTATTTACTTAGTGTTCAGGAAGATTTTACTAGCAAGGAGGGGACTCAAACAACAGGTTCATCAAGCAAAGGATCTGCATCAAGAATTACCTTCTTCAACTCTAGTATCCCTTGATACTTAAGAGTGTTGATTTAACACTATCTTCACTTGTGTTTTTTGACACATTGAAGATCAATTTGGTTGCCACTTACTCACAGATTTAAAGCAGATTCTTGGTCATATCTATGAAAAGTAACATGACTTATCTACACTACATAGAAGATCATACTAAAGTGCAATCAATGATTCCATCTAAACTTTTTGAAGACACTCCAGTTAGCTTGGCCATCATGAAGAATGAGATGTCTTTGCTTGAGGGGGACAAAGACATGGACATGAAGACTAAAGTTGCAAGCAAAGTCAAAGAAGAACCAGACCAAGAAGACCATAAGATCAAAGAGCAAAGGAAGAAGGACAATAAGAAGATCAGCCATGAAGACCAAAAGACCACATCATTCAAAGCTGAAGAACCAAAGATGAAAGACACTAAGATTTTCCATGCTGACAAAGAGAAATCATATGCTGAAAAAGACCACAAGGGCCTATCGGTCCTTGTCTCTCATTTTCTGTTTTAAAAGCATTGTACCTGCCTTAATGTTCCTTTCATAAGCTTTGCAAACTCCTCATGTAGCCTTGTACTACAGCCTCTGTACACTTTGTGAGGCCCCTATTACAGCCTCTGGATGTCCACCATGTTTATGGTACCCACACTTAGCCTTTTCTGTGACAGCCTCTGGTGTTTTGCCATGTTTGTGGTATGCCCACACTTTGCAGGTGCAGCTCTCACTAAAGCCTCTACACACTTTGTACTTTCAGGTTGTGATTGAGGAGGGGTGTTGAGAATCTGCCAATCACACCCTATGTATGCCCCTTTGTATGGAACAACTAGGCTAGGAAGATGCAGTTCATTCTAGGAAGAGAGACAGATCCCATAGGCACAGTGATGAAATGTGCTACCAAGCAATCCTATATATTGATGTACTTGACTATCACTTTCATATGATGATAATGCAATAGTACTTGTCTCTTTGTGTCAAGTCTCTGTGTCATTGTCAATCCTACACAAGATTGTGTTTATGAGTTCAAGTCTCAATCTTGAAACCTAATTCACTTGTGTAACAGTTGTCTTCTTTGTCAATGTCAACATGAGTAGTATCTTCATCTTCTATCCTCCATAGCTTCCGGTTATGTCATGCTCTAGATCCCGCATTTCCAATCAACAGCAAATGCAGGCATTTAAAGCATGACATGAGAGAGCCAGGAAAGTTATGTACTGGCTCTCTATCAGTATTTCAGACTCTATGATTGTATATATTCAGGATGCAAGTACACCAAAGGAGGCATGGGATACTTTGTAAAAAATGTATAGCACAAATATGCAAGCCAGGAAAATGCAGCTCAAGCAAGAGTTGCATAATGTGCAAAGAGAGAATATGAGCATCAATGACTACCACATGAAGGTGAAGAAGATTACAGATGCACTTGCTTCCATTGGGTCGCCAGTGGAAGATGATGATTTAGTTTCTGTGACCTTGAATGGTCTAGGAAAGGATTATGCACAGTTCCGAACATCCATTTCCGTTCGTGAAAGATTTTCTGATTTTGAGGAGTTGATTGCTCTTCTAATTTCTGAGGAGCAGAGAAATGGTGGTGCATCTTCTTCAGGAGGAACTTCAAAAGAAGCTGTCTTCTACTCAAATGGTGGAAGAGGTAGAGGAGGCCGATTTGGAGGCCGTGGTAGAAATCAGAATATGTAGCAAACTCAAGAAAACCAATCCTATGGAGGAGGACGTGGTAACTCTAGAGGCAGGGGGAGCGAAAGAGGTCGTGGTGGATGGCAAAGAGGCCAAAATGCAAACAATAATGTTGAATGCTACTACTGTGGTAAAATGGGTCATATGGCTAAAGACTGCTATAAAAAGCAAAATGACATCATGAATGGAAAACTGCAACAAGGGAATTATGCATCTTCTAGTAGACAGGGTGATGAAAGAAATGAGCATTTGTTTATGGTGCAGCACATGAATAATTCTGTGACAAGTGCAGAAGAAAGCAATGATGTATGGTATGTTGACTCAAGTGCATCAAACCACATGACAAGTCATGCAGAATGGATGGAGGATGCAAGGAAAATGGAAAAACCAAGATTTGTGGAGACTGGTGATGATACTGCACATCCTATTGTGCAAATTTGAAAAATTCCTTTGTCTATGCAGGATGGGAAAAAGAAATACATGTCCGATGTATTTCATATCCCGAATATCACCAAGAATCTGGTTTCTGTTGGTCAAATGGTTGAGCAGGGCTTGGAGGTCAGATTTAATCCTCATGGATGCTTTGTTGAGGATATGAAAAATAAAGGTCGCTTGATAGCAAAAGGAAAGAAGAAGGGTAGATTGTTTACGTTGCATGCAGACATATCTGAATTGAGTGCAACAATGTTTACACATGGGACCGGTGTTGTTGTATATATTGATATCTGGCATAAACGCATTGGTCATGTTAATGTACAACGACTTAAATCAATGCATGCCCAAAATATTGTTGTAGGATTTCCTAAATTCAAGGTTGCAGAAATGCATAAGGTATGTGAAGCTTGCCAATTTTGAAAACAGGCAAGGAAACCATTTCCTAGACATGTTCAAGAGAGTAACAAGCCATTGGAATTAATCCACTCTGATGTGTGGACTACTAAAGCTGCATCTCTTGGAGGCTGTCATTATTTTGTCACTTTTATTGATGACTATAGCAGAAAAGTTTGGGTGTATTTTATGAAAAAGACAAGTGAAGTTTTTGGGCATTTCAAAACTCTTAAAGCTATGGTTGAAAAAGAAACAAGCCTGCAAATAAAATGCCTAAGGTCAGATGGAGGGGGAGAGTACCTCTCAAATGAGTTTGCAAGGTTCCTGCAGGAGCATGGCATAAAGCAGCAATATTCATGCAGTCATACCCCACAACAAAATGGAATTGCAGAAAGGAAAAACAGGCATATTGGAGAGGTATCTTGTGCCATGCTCAATGAAAAAGACTTGCAAGATTTTTACTGGGCTGAAGCAGTTGCTACAACAGTCTACATAATGAATAAGACTCCCACTGCAGCAATACATGGCATGACTCCAGAGGAGAGGTATACTAGTAGGAAACCAGATATTTCTCATTTGAAATTTTTTTGTTGCATTGCCTATGTTCATGTGCCAGATGAGTTGAGATCCAAGTTGGATCCAAAAGCTGAGAAGTGTATCTTTATTGGTTATTCTCTGCAGCAAAAAGGGTATAGATGCTATAACCCTTCTACTCGTAAGTTTACAGTGAGCAGAGATGTTGTTTTTTATGAGATGAGTAGCTGGTATAAACCAGTAAATGTGATTGATAATGTAGATGCACAAAATGGTAATGCTGCACAGAACTCACAGCAGCAGTCACAAGATATTAGTGGACTTGGAGCGTCCTCTAGCAATGGTTCACATTTTTCGCCATGGACAAGCAGATTGAGATCAAGAGAATCTTCTCAAAGTGATGCAGATAGTGGTATGCAGGTATCACGAAAAGGAAAAGAGAAGGTAGATCAGCCCATGTTTGATGCGAATGCAGGTCACTCTTATGTGGATGGTGAATCCAGTGGCTCAGAACATAGCATTGATGATGAGTTGGGTATTCTTTCTATTGTTACACCTAGAGTAAGGAAGACCAGGGATGTTTTGAGAGCACCTGGGAGTGAACCTACTTTACAAAGGTCTACTAGAGCTAGGTATCCTATGGATAGGCTGAAATATGATGGATTTACAGCCATTCACTATGCATATATGGTCAAAGTGATACAGGAACCAGAACCCACTTCTTATGAGCAAGCCATGGGAAAAGAAAAATGGGAGAAAGCCATGGATGAAGAAATGGATGCCTTGGAAGCAAATTCTACATGGGAGTTGGTATCTTTGTCTAAAGGTAAAAATGCAATTGGCTGTAAGTGGGTTTATAAGGTGAAGCACAATGCAAATGGTTCTGTGTGAACAGATACAAGGCAAGATTAGTAGTCAAGGGGTATGCACAAACATATGGCATTGACTATGAAGAAACATTTAGTCCGATTGCAAGGATGGCAACCGTAAGAGTAGCCATTGCTATGGCTGCATCAAAGGGATGGTCTTTACATCAGATGGATGTAAAGAATGCCTTTTTGCATGGTGATTTGCAAGAAGAGGTCTATATGGAGCAGCCACCAAGTTATGTGCATGCTGTTCATCCTGAGTTTGTTTGCAGGTTGAAGAAAGCATTGTATGGCTTGAAGCAAGCACCTAGACCATGGTCTGACAAGATAGAATAATATCTTGTCACTATTGGCTTTCAGATTTCCAAGGCAGACTTCTCACTTTATGTGAGAAAAACAGAGAAAGGTATTATGCTACTTGTCATTTATGTTGATGACTTGATTATGACAGGTGACAGTGATGAAGATATCCTTCATGTGAAAATGCTATTGAAGCAGAAGTTTGAGATGAAGGATTTGGGAGAGCTGCGTTATTTCTTGGGCATTGAGGTGATTAGATCACCAAGTGGGATACAGCTCTTGCAGAGGCAGTATGGATTGGACATGCTGTCCAAATATGGGATGACAGGCTGTAAGCCTATTTCAGTTCCTTTGGAGCAAAATGTGAATCTGAGCGCAGATGCAGGTGAGCTTCTGGAAGACCCTACTATGTACAGACGCATAGTAGGAAGTTTGATTTATATGACTATTACCAGGCCAGATTTGAGCTATGTTTTTGGATTGGTAAGTCAGTTTATGCAGGCTCCAAGGAAACCACATTTGGATGCGGCTAGATGCATACTCAGGTATGTGAAGTCCACATTGCAGTATAGACTACTTTATGAGACTGGGGTTCAGATACAATTGCATGGATACACTGATGCTGATTGGACTGGTAGTATTTCTGATAGACGATCTACTAGTGGATATGTGTTCTCTTTTGGGAGTGCTACAGTCACTTGAAGCAGCAAGAAATAGCCTACAGTTGCCTTATCTAGCACAGAGGCTGAGTACAGGGGCGCAACAATGGCTGCATGTGAGGTAGCTTGGTTGCATAAGCTACTTTATGATATGCATCAGCCTACAGATGGGCAAGTTGTCATTTATTGTGACAACATGAGTAGTATACACTTGGAAAATAACCCAGTCTATCATGCTAGAACAAAGCACATTGAGGTGCATTATCACTATGTGCGAGAGAGGGTTTTACTAGGTCTTATTGATCTAGTTTATGTCAGCACAGAGGATCAGGTAGCTGACATATTCACGAAGGCATTGGGCGCAGAGAAGCTGCGCAAGTTCAGAGACCTGCTTGGTGTGCAGGAATTGGGATTGAGCTCGAGAGGGAGTGTTGAGATATCGAGCTCCACTCGTGATATGCCAGGGTGACCGTTGTGTATTTATGTCACCGACGTGTCAGTTGCAGATGCGGTTGGTACACCGCCCATGAATAATAGCTACATGACAGCTATCCTTATCTACTCTAGTTCGTGGCTCAGTTAGTATGCCACCTTAGTTAGTTGAGTTTGGTTTGAGACCCATATATAGGGTTCTTCTATTTCTTTGTACTTGAGTTCTTTTGGCTTACACAACTAAGAAGAGGAAAATTGTTTTTAGCCTCCACCCTTGTGTGTATTCCCCCATTTTGCGAGAAAGAAAGCTACAAGTGAGACTCCTTCCTTCTCTTCGACAATCTTGACAGAAGTAACTCATTCTCAAACCAAATCTGAAATTGCTCTAATACCCTTTTAGCTTCCCAAGGAGCAAGCTAACTCTCCACTGAAACAGGAAGTTAGTTCTAGTGAATCATTAGATGAGGAGACTATTCCCTTGAAGGAGTCAAATCTTTACCCACAAGCCATCCATGGGACATTCATCCACAAAGAAGAAAAGAAACTAACGTTTGTGGATGCTAAAGGTATTCAATGTCACTTGAAGGTGGGTATGATCTTCTAGAAGCAGAGCTGTCAGTCTTGCATAACCTACTAAAGGAGAACTTGGACGTATTTGCATGGTCATACAAAGATTTGAAAGGGATTGATCTCATGGTGTGCCGACATCACATCGACCTAGAGCCTAATGCCAAGCCAATGAGGAAAAGACAAAGACGCATGAATCCAAATTACTCTGCCCTAGTGAAGGACGAATTATTAAAGCTCCTTAAAGCTGAGTTTATCTATCCAGTGGGCAATAGTGAATGGGTTTCACCCATCATGGTAGTGCCCAAGAAAAATGGAAACCTACGAATATGTGTGGACTTTCGAAATTTGAATTCCAAGACTAAAGAGGATCATTTTCCTATTCCTTTCACAAACTAATTGTTGGACATAGTGGCAAGCCATGAGCTTTATTCCCTCTTGGACAGATTCAATTGATACAATGAAGTCCAGATCGTAGAAGAAGATGAATCTAAAATGACCTTCATAATAGAATAGGGAACATATGCTTACAAAGTGATGTCATTTGGGCTCTCTAACACCCTTGCTACTTTTCAACAAGTGATGATGGCCACATTGCAAAACCATCTGCATGATTTCATTGAGGTATACCTAAATAAATTCTGTGTCTAGCCTAATCCGAGAGCATTGGGGACACCTAAGAGCAGTGATTTGATAGATGTTGAGAGTATGGGATCTCTCTCAACCCCAAAAAATGTGTCTTTGGAGTCTCTTTAGGAGTTCTTCTAGGTCACATTGTCTCTACACAAGGGATAGCAACAGACTCTACAAAGATTGAGAAGATCGTAGCCTTAATAACGCCAACCAACCTCAAACAGTTGAGGGGATTCCTTGGCCATGTGGGCTACTACAGAAGGTTTATGGTGGGCTACTACAAAGGAAGCCCCCTTGAATAAACTCCTCAGAAAAGATGTAGAGTTTACATGGACCGCTGATTATGAGGAGGCGTTCAACACCTTGAAGCAGTGTTTGATTGAAGCACCCATTTTGCAACCTCCTCATTGGACAAAAGAGTTCCATGTGCCAATTGATGCATCAATTGAAGGCCTAGGTGTAGTGTTATGCCAAAAGGGCCCCTCAAAGTTAGATCAACCTATCTATTATGCAAGCCTGAAAGTAACCGATAGAGAACGAATCTACATAGTGATAGAACTTGAGTGCTTGGCAATGGTGTTTGCTTTGGAAAAGTTTTGACACTACCTACTATCAACGCACTTTAAATTCTGTGTGGATCATGAGGCCTTGTCCTTTTTGATAAACAAGGCCGATGTGAAGGGAAGAATGATGAGATGGCTCCTTCTGTTCAAGGAGTTTGACTTTGAGATAGTTACCAAACTCAGTCGCTTCCATGTCCTAGCTGATCATCTGTCGTGAATCCCTCAAAGTGATGAAGAAGAGCAAGATGTTCCAAACCTTCTTGATGCTTCTCTTTTTCTAGTTAAAATTATTATCCCATGGTACATAGATATAGCCAACCTCTTGGCAACCCAACATTATGCCCCTGATATCTCTAGCTATGAGAAGAAGAAGCTTATGTTGGAATTAGCCCCCTATACCCTGTTATGCGGTGCACTATACAAGAAAGGCAAAGACAAAGTATTGTGTAGATGTGTTGTAGGAGAAGAGATTGGAATCGTGTTGAAAGCATGCCATGACGAGCCCTAGGGAGGACACTTCATAGGAGAAGAGATAGCCAAAAAGACTTTACTTGTAGGTCATTGGTGGTTGACCCTCCATAAGGATGCCTATGATTACTGCAAACGTTGTGATACTTGTCAACGAATGGAAAAGACTACCAAATCTAGCACTATGCCACTACAATCCATTCTTCCCCTAAAACCGTTTGAGAAGTGGGGAATTGACTTGGTGGACCCTATTAATCCATCAACCGGAAGGAATAAAAATAGATACATCTTGGTCTATACAGACTATCTAACAAAGTGGTATGAAGACAAAGCTCTGAAGCGAGATGATGGTAACAATGTGACTCTGTTCCTATATGAGAACATCATCACCCGTTTTGGTAGTACCCTGGATCTTGTAAGTGACAGAGGTACTTACTTTCTCAACAATATTATGGAATAGTTGACAAAGCTGTACAAGATATGCCATCGTAAATCCACAACCTACTATCCTAGAGACAATGGTCAAGTCAAAGTTACCAATCACATACTCTGCTCAATCCTAACAAGGACTATTTCCACACATCATCGTGATTGGGATGATCAACTTACAGAGGCCCTTTGGGTGTACAAAACCTCCCATAAGGCTGCTACAGGACAGACCCCTTTCCAGTTGGTGTATGGTATAGAAATCGTTTTCCCTGTTGAACTCGAGCTACCCTCTTTGTGGGTGGCTATCAAAGAATACTTGGGAGATGACAAGTCCTTGCAATGCCGTCTCTTGCACCTAGAATGTCTAGATGAGACTCGCAAGATGGCCCTACAGTGCATGGAAGCTACGCAAGCACGTAGAAAGGCCTATCATGACAACTTCATCAAGAAGAAAAAGTTCAAAGAGAGTGACTTAGTCTTGGCCTATGATTCCTAATTGGGCAAGTTTCATGGCAAGCTTCAACAATGATGGATAGGCCCCTATAAGGTACTTTCCATCAACCCTAATGGCTCTATCCAAATCCAGACAGTCAATGCTTTTGATGATCCCTTTCTCATTAATGGCTACTGCCTCAAGACGTATTACCCTCCCTAGGGATCCTGACAATCACTACTGATAGCTCCCTCATTCTTTGCACGTTGATCAGTACGGCTTTACATATTGCTCCTGATAGCCCTTCTGTTGATCCTGATGAGATAGCCTTATTTTTCTAACCCCTCATAGCCACCTTCTACCCCAACATGGCTTCCTTTTTGTCTGATCCAATGGAGGTGGTGAGGATGGTTTTGATATATGGTTCTTCTACCATTCTCCTCTTTCAAAAGAAGAAAAGAAAAATAAATACATAAATATATATCGGTCATGGGAGAAAAGGACTTCGGTCCCTATCATGCCGACCTATTCTTCAAGAAAAGGTGAAAATACCCTCAGAAATAGGGGGAAAAAAAGAGAAAAAAATAAAAAAGAAAGGAAAAAAGAAATCAAACTATTATGGGAGAAAATGAAGAAATTTCATGTCATAACAAGTCTCGTTCCAAGAAAAGGTGGCACACACCCTTGGATTGAAAGATGGCCGTGGAAAAGATAGTAACACCCTGCAGTCCACGATAGTTGAATTACTAGTAGAACTTTTCTAGAAGAAATTTCAAAGCTGCCTCCCTTGGTGCATTGAATCATACAACCCCATCAGTGCTTCTGATTCCTATCACAGATAATATTTCCAATATGCAATTCAAGTACTCGACTTGTTGGCTACCTCCCTAGGTATGCCTCTTCATCACCAATACAAGTTGACATCATCAACCAAACGATGCCGATCTTCATTGATAAACCTTGAGTGATGTGAGATTTCATCCTAGCCAGATGGGTATGTGAGTATGAGTCGCCCTCTACATTCATCAACAAAGCGTGAGTTTGAGGGTGGGGTGAGTGACCAGTCCCTGCCTTTTAAAATCAATAGAGAGGTGAGATGTGTGAATGAAGCATTGCATGCAAGAGATGGACCTCTCAATACACAAAGCACACAATTGGCCTTCCTTCTCGCATCATATGCCGGCACAAAGAGGGATGCACTATTTCACCATCAATTGCGCACAAGGCATACAACCTCCGTACAAGTGGCACTGAGGCTTCAATCAATAGAATGTGAGAAACTCGATTTCCCTCCTGTAATCATCAACAGAGCATGCGACAAAGGGGGGGCCTAAGCGTGATTGTTTTCCCCTTCATGAAAACTGAGCCAATTCCTTCTTTGCATCACGTAGTTTCAAGAGATGCCATTCCTTTCCTCTATAAGGACATTTAAAGTTCTATAGAGATCTCAGTTACAGCTTGTGGTCAGCAGTTGTATGCTTCTTTTCATGAGGAGATGCAACACTCTAAGAAGGAGTTACATAAAGTTAACATTGAGCTTGCCTCAAGTAAGGAAACTCTTTCTAATCTTTTCAAGAAGATGGAGTCACAGACTAAAATGCTAGAAGCCCAAAAGGTGAAAATCTCCCCTTTGCAAGCTCATGATGGAAGTAAAAGCTCAAGTAGATACTATCAATGAGGATAAGAACCATCTTTTTTAGGAGACCCAAGGTCTTAAAGCTTTAATTGCTACAAAAACAATGGAGTTACAATCAACCAATTGTACTATTGAGTATCTGAATACCAAGACTAAGGAATTAAAAGAACAGTTGGCTCAGCTACTCTCCATTTCTTCAAGTCCCAATGTACCATCAATACCATCTTTATTAGCTACAGACTTGGTTGCTCTTCAATGTCAAGCAACTTTGTGTCCGTTGTTCTAAGCTAAAGTGAAAAGACTTCAGTCGAGAATGGATCTTTTGTGGACTTATTTTGAGCAATTTCTAGAATACATCCCACCATATCATTCGTTCTTTATACACTATTAACAATAGAAGCCCACCTTTTACATGAAGCTGTCCACTATGAATTTACATCCTCCATAGGATGGATGAGGTGTACTTGGTCTTCAGGTCTCTTATCTTGAAGTTGTAAGAATGTTTTTTGTTGATTCAATCATGCCAGACACAATGCTAATATCTTATATGTATCTTAGAGGTGATCTCCTGATTCTCGATGATGAGGATATGTCTTGGTATCTGGGGATGTCATTTTGCAAGTTTTTCTTTATGTTAGACACTAGGAGTTGAAAATGGATGAACTTTTTCAAGCCTATCCTTCCAAAGTGGATTCATGTCATCCTGAGGTTTCTTGGCATTCCATGATTGAGTCTGTGGTACTGAATTAGAGACAATTGAAATCTCTTGCATGATTATAATTTGCTAACCAACTGAGGGAGGATCTTTTAGCTCATATTTCTAATCAATTCCCTTTTGATACCTCTTTATTTGAAGCTTATAATCGTTGCTCTGTTCTATAGATGGCCCAAAGATTGGATTCTTATCTACCTATACTTAAAATCACTTCTCATGTTATTTTTTTCTCTTCTTTTCCAACCATAAGGTGCTCCTCAAATTCGTATCTTTACTCGTTGCCCACTTATTGTCAATCATGTTTTTTCTCCTACTTCTCCTTGTTCTACACCATCTATCACACTTCTTTCCACTTTTTCAGTCTATTTCCTAACCCCTTTCCTATTTGATTTAGTAAAATTACCCAAATCTCCATCTTTGACACTTTCTTCTTTTTATGATTTTTCTTATCTATCACTTCATCCCTTAGTACTTGTTTCACTTCCTCTATCTACCCCTTTTACTCCTAGCCCCCCTTAATTGGTTAGTAGCCACTCTGGTTTTGATCAATAGATACAAAGATGAAGAGGGTGGAGCCAGAGTGATTCATTGAGAGGACCTTAGATTAACTGGCCTATAATTCCTGGGGATTGGCAAACTCCTATCCAAGCTTATCACGATTATTTGCAATTTTCCCAAATCCATCATCAATCTACTCATCCTTCAGTTAGATTAACTACTCATTTTTCTTGGTACATATATACATGCATCGACACTCTCATAATGATTAGAAGCAAGTACCAAAGTTATGCTTGAATGCTAATGTGGATATTGATTCCCATCAATTAGATATCTTATAATTTCATTATCTTTATCTTCCAAGAAGATATCTTGTCCTTGTGGAGAGGATGTGTTATTTGCAATTTTTTTAAAATCCTCCCAAGATATTTGTAGATGAATCCCTTTTTATGGATAGGTTCTGAAATCGTCGGGCCTTTAAAAGAGAATATCTTCATTGATGATTTCTTAATGGATGTACTTGGTGGATTGCACTTTAATGAAATCTCTCTTTTTCATTCTCCCTTATCATGCTGTCATTTAGATTTTTTGTATTTTGTGTGTGTGTGTGTGTGTGTGTGTTTATCCAAAGATATGGTTCAAGAAATCAGAACGATTTGAAGATGTTGATTTATGGATATGCCTGAAATTTTAAAGGCTTGCAAAGGAATAAAAGACCTTCTTATATCCTTTGTTTGGTTCTATTTTGAAAACTCAAAATTGATTTATGCACTTTAAGGTGTTTTCGTTTCGTCAATCTGTTTAATAGATCCATGACATTTTGGAGATTAATGGGGTTGAGGTTTTTTTGTGGTGGCTGCTAGTTGATCTATGTTTGAGAAAACAATGTTGAGCTAGTTTCATTCCCAGCATACCTTGATAGACTTATGCAATCCCACATTCCATGATGGGAATAGGGCATAAGTGATCTAGAGATACAACCACTTGTGCCTCCATCAGAGGCCAATCGATCACCATCTTGTAATACTTCACAGACATCTCCATTGATTGATACCATTATACCTACCTTATCCTTTCCCTCTAATTTTGCGGATGAAGATGTGTTGAATCATGAACTCCTAGCATGAGGCTGTGGACATCGGATGTGTAAAAAGGGTAACAAGGACAATGATAATTTAAAAAAGGTTAATGTAAGACCATTCCATTGGAACATGCAAAGCACAATCACATTGCTACATTCCAAGAAATGTTATGATGAAAAGTGTATGTCTACAAATTTGTGTCAAAAGATAAAGACAACTGAGGAGCAATGGATGGAGGTCACAAGAATTTTTGTAGAAAATAGCCTTCTTGTTGAAAGTGCTTGTTCCTGTGATATGGAGGGATAGCAGACTAGGAGTGCAACATTCCATCTAGAAAGTATAGCTATTGAACCATGACAGCAAGGGAGAGAATCAAGGAGGATAAGCTCAGCCATAATGATTTTGTTAAGGACATATATGAACTAATGGAGGAGTTGTTTTCCCAAGAAAGGATCATCAATCTTGTGGCCTTTTTCTTGGATATAAGAAATGGTAATTTGTTGTAAACAAGGATCCATTTTATACATATTCTTGATTACTGAAAGTGTTTACTACACTTGCCTTCCAACAAGATCTACAACCACCACCCCTAATATGAGATTTGTAACCACTAGAACTAGTCAATAGCTCATAGAGTTAGCAAATTTAGGTCATGGTTTTGTTGACAAAACACCAACCAAATTTGAGTGAAGAGAAAGGTGCGCAAGCACTCCAACATGTACAATGTGGGTCTGAACAAAGTAACCAAGGATTTAATATGAGTCATGGAGGTGTAGAGATATCAAAGAAGGAACTGCCACGACAATATGATGGATGCACAAGATTGATGACATAGAGAGAGAGAAAGAGTAGGTCTTCCATGTATGCTTGTGTGTGTGTGTGTGCGGGAGCGCGTGTGATATGTCAAATGTTGTACATTTATGTTGTCACATTACTTCTATGGAACATAAGAAAATGATGGGATGTTGCTTCTTTGAATGTGAAATGGAAAAAAAAAAGAGCCATTTTGCAAGGGGGATTTCACTTGGTAAAATTTCCCTTTTTTTGAATTCCTAATAGGTTGCTTCTGATGGTTTTCTATGTTCAGGTGGCAGATGGAGAAATGCCTACTCTTACAAGCCCTAGTGCAACATAAATACCAAGGGAGACAAGTTGCACTATGCATTGCACTAGGGTCCTCTTGTTGACCCTGGTATGTCTTAATCTCTTTCTGTGAGATCCATTGCACCAAAGTTGACAAATTGTAAATGGCCCTGTGAATTTCTGGAGTAAGGCATCCTACGATCGTGATCGGTAGGACAAACTGCCACAAATGAGAAATCATTATGAATAATGGCCACTTTTCAAATTGCGAAATGCCCACGCTATTTACAATCCATTGGTAGAACAAACCTGACATATCTTATGCCAATCATGAGATTTTAGCCCCGATAATTGGTCATATTTAGAAAATGCGGACCTGAAAGAGAACGCATCATACCCGTCGGAGTGTGGATAGACTTGATTACTTGCTTCACAATGCGCTCTTCTTTAGTGGACAAAATCCAAGGAGCGCGAGGAAGCTGCACGTGACCATCAGCACTCGACTACGGCCAAAGCACCTCCATCTTACCTACCTCCTTCAAATCCATTCATGCCCCTATCATTAGGACCAAAAATGCTTCAAAAAATGCACTTTTGTTAATCACGGGATTAAGGAAAGGGCCAAAGAGAGTTCGCCACGTGCGCAAGAATATGGTATTCTTGTCTCCTCTTTTTTAGAGATAGTGGAGTCCATTTCGTGATTCTCTCTTCTTTTTTAGCCAAAACCCCTAAAGTCTGACATGTTTTGGAGTCCCAAAGACATTATTTACTTACAAATGTGACAAAATACGTGACAGAGATGTGATGAAATTAATAATGAGTTTTTTGAAAGTCGGGAGATCTTTCAATATTGTTTTTGGCGCCCAATACATACTCATTTGGGTTCTTTGTGCTACTTTTTAGTTCATTCACCCCTCTTTGAGCTTCTTTCTCTGCGCTTTCTTTCTTTTCATGGCTTCCTCTAGGCACCCTTCTCGTTTAATACACTCTTGCACAGTCTATAGCCAGGAAGTAGATGGAAATTTTGAGCCCAAAACCTTTGCTGTAAACGATTGGGTTACCATGCTGCCTTCTTACAAGGGCTCTCATAAGGTGAAAAGAAGAAAACGAGAAGATATAAAACATCACTGGAAGGGGCGTATCATTGCCTTCAAAATTATGCCCGAAGGCTGGTTTGTCAAGGTGCAACATGTTTACATGGCCAAGGATATGCACTTGCCTCCAAATGAACGTGTTCCCCAACAAACACATTGTAAGTTATAAGTTGAATAACGTATATAATTCTTTTCCATTTATGCAAGTTCTAACAAACGGTTCGTCATTGTAGATATCTTTCTGTCAACAAGTATTGAATGGCAACCTGTGGAAAGCCTAAGTGGAACTTTCCATGCCATTCATAAGGTATTGGCAGACATTATTTATGCCGATCAAACTGTGTCTTTTTATAGTGAATGCAAGGTTTTTATATATTATGCACAGTATGTGGTTCCCTCTAAAGCGGATAGGTATGGGAATATCGAAGATTTGCCATTGCCAAGTCTTTCATCTCTAAACTGGGAGATTCCTGACAAGGTAACGGTGCAGAGTTTCAAATTCCAAATATCTCAGGATATTAAAAAGTCCATGACAGCTGGAAGGATCTCAAGAAGAATACGTTTATCATGGTTTGTACCCCTCCATATCTTCGGGGCTTGCTTCAAAACAGCAAATTTACAAAGAACGAAGGTATCCTAGCTAAGTAGAAACTTTTCGGAAGAGGATTTGGACAACACTATAGGGACGCATTGGAAATCTAGAGAGTGCGATCATAAGGGTGATATCTTGAGGTGCAGTGCATGCCCTCAATCCTTGGCTTTGGCTTACAGTATCCCTCGCCAAACTCTTGCTTTGGGCTTTGATTACAGGAGATACAAACTAAGATTGGGTATTTGGGTTCCCTTGGATTCCGATACAGATTACACACCATATAAACTTGCGGTGCACGTTTTGCCGCATGAAGAAGTAAAGAAGGTGAATGTTACTTCCAATTGGAGTCTGAAAGATGTGAGGGATACCTTGGAATTGCTAGACAATACATCCCCTAGATATAAGTCCAAAGTGAATGGTGTAACAATTGGTAAAAGAGCCGAGCGCTCTTTCTTTTGTACGAGTTGTTTGTCTCCCATAATTGTGAGTTTTGAGCCTTGAGAATGAAAACTTGGCAGGAATTTATCTTAATAGACTGTCCTTAAGATATTTTTTAATGGGAACTCATAAGGAAGCAAGTTGCCTTTCGAATGTGTATAAATAAAATGTACATTACATTCGATTTACAAGTGAAAATTTTCATTACACAATGAGGTACAAAATTTGCATAAAAATGTACAAAGCCAAAATAATAAGGCTCATGTATGCTTATGTTTGCTATTTTCATTCTTTATCGATTTCTTCAAAGATATTTTTTCTCACAGGGCCTTTCTTTGATTGTTGAAAAAATTTCACCTTTACAGGTAGTCTCTTTTCTTGGGGCTTAAGAGGGGATGGATCAAATTTAAGAGGAGAGAGCATTGGCATTCCTTTTTTCTTAGACTCTGCAGCAGTGGTTCCATTGCCTTTGCCCTTGCCTTTACCATTGCCATTGTCCTTACCCTTTCCCTTGACCTTTCCCTTGCTTGTGCCCTTGGCCATTGAAGTTTTGGGAGGAAGAGGGGAGTCAGGATCATACGGTGTGATTGCCTTGTCCAGAATCAGCTCGATGCATCTCTCCCTTATCCACCAAACATATGATTCAGGATAGTCCTTACACTGTAAGAATAAATGTTATAAGTTAGTGAAAAGAAATCATGATAAGGGTTTCACAAACATCAAATGAAATTAACTTACATTCACTCCTTCTATTTGTAACAACTTTGAATCCACTGTTCTGCAAATGTTTGAGATAACTCTCCATCCACAAGAATGCGCATCGCTTTGCAATGGAACTTCTTGTAGAAGAAAAGTATAGGGCCTTTGAGGATCAGCAAGATCCTCGTATGTTGTATCCAAAAATGTAGAAACGAGTCTACCAGCACTGCAAAAGGAAGCTTTGTAAGTTCAAAATATTCTTTATAAATAAAATTAAAGTAAGTAATTTTCTTTCAACATACATTCGTGCTTGACCATGAACACCGCTGAGAGAATTCATAAAGATAATTTCCCTTGAAAGACAATTAATGTAGATGAGACTCCAATGCCCTCTGCAAATTCATAAAAGAGGTGAGTAGAAGGGTGAAAGCAAATGAATATAAATTTTTCTCTACAGAAAAAGAAAAATACCTTTCTACATAAGGGAAAAAGATGTGGTAATTTGTCACACTATCGAAGCTACGAAAAAATGGTGAAATATTAGAACCAGATTTTGCAAAAAGTTCCACAGAGAGAAGTGGATCAACAATGTATATGGTTCTTCAGATATCGAGAGTGAGCGAGGAGACCAATGCCCTGCAGACAATAGCAAAAGCTATTCAATACAAATTTCATCCAAAATATACTTGAACCTAAAAGACTTAACTTACGCAAAAAAAAAAAAAAAAAACTTACCTTGTGCAACAAAAAACCACGGAGTCAGATAGTTGGACATTCCTTTTTTCCAACATGGGCTTGTCCTCGGGAGATATACTAAGATATTCCTCCTCAGGTTCCGCAGAGACATTCACAAGAATCTGCCCATACACTTTGCCCATCCTCTCACTGTTGACGGGAGCAAGTAATGCGGCTTTCCTCTTGTAAACATCGTCTTCAATTTCAAGCACCTCCTGATTTTTTTCACTCAAGAAAGCCTCCTGCTGGGTGGCACCCCTTGTAGGGTAAAGGTGAGTAACATCCTCAACATTTAGCTTTTTCTCTTTCCTGGACAATTTTGGGGGAATGTTAAGGATTTCAAAGGCTTTTTGATCATTGGAAGGCAAGGGCCTTAGCACTTTGTCAAACCTATACCTGACTCTGCTGATGATGCTGAAATCTTTATTCATAAGGGTGATCCTATGAGCATGGGCGGCAGCAATGTAAGCGTCGTTCATGAAATCAATAACAAAATCTTCTGCGGCCTCTTGCAGGGCAAGAATGGTTGAGAGTTGCCACTTCTTATTTAGACCAGAGACAGTTGCCACTTGAGACAATCTATCAGAGATCTCTTTAACGACCCTTATAAAAGCAGCTTTTGGAATGACATGCTGTGTAGCTCTCTGGGCTTTCCTTATCTCACTGAAACATCTCTGCATATAGAAGAACCTGGACTTCCTCTTTCTCTTTTGTGGCTTGGAGGTTCAGTGGCTTCAGCAGATGTAACCTCAGGTGCCATTGTAGGGAATGAGTCTTTCACAGGGCAAGAATCACCCTTTGCTTCCTCAACTTCAGGAGAAGAAACATTTATAGAAGATGTAAGGCCAACACCAGGTGTAGGGGGGATTTCTGTTGTAAAATGCTCTGGGGCCTGTGATGGACCAGCTTCAGTAAACTTGGAAGAGGGCTCCTCCTCAGATTCATCAAATTTTAACTTTCTTTTACCCCCACTGTCCTTCCCATCCAGATACACTCTTCTTGTAGTTTGCTTTGTCCTTGCCATCTAGAAATGCAAAAATAACAACCAGAAGGACAATTCCAGAAATAGTAAATCAAACAGGCTAATTGGCGCGAAAAGGGACGAAATGAGCAATTCCGATACGGCGCGATATGAACAAAACGAGCACAATGGAATGGCACCCTCGCTCCGTATTGGACACCAAAATGCCGATACGGCGCGATATGGAGGAAACCAAGACTGCGTATGGACGCCCTCGCTCCGTATTGGCAATGACACAAGGGTGAGACCGAAATGCTGATAGGGCGCGATATGGAGCAAAGGAACACAGCGTATGGACGCCCTCGCTTCGTATTGGCAATGACAAAAGCAGAATGTCAATAGACTTGGTCCGTAGTGGTGAGACCAAACTGCTGATACGACGCGATATGGAGGAAACGAGAACAGCGTTCGGACGCCCTCGCTCCGTATCGGCACACCTCTTTTTTACTAGCGAATAAAGAACTGAGCCGAAAGACCACCGATACAACGCGAGAGTTAAGAAACGGAGAAGACACAAGTCTTGTATCGCACCGTATCGGTAAGCAAGGCGGGAAGAGCTCGAGAAATGAAAAGTGTACACGTAGGAAAAATTACCACTTATATACCCACGTCAATCATGATACGTGTCGGACACGTGTCCGACGCTGATTGTGCCACGTATCTGCATTTATGGTCCGTGTGCTACGTGTCAAGTAGCGACCGGTCCACTACTTTGCCACGTGGTTATCGGCCACGTGTTGGCCAACGGCTACTGCCACGTGTCGGAAACCAACGGATACTGCCAGGTGGCATAATTCCGCACCTACATAAGGGTGTGTTCCTTATCCGTACGTTTGTTTTCGGTTTTTCGGGAGCTCTATTTGTATTGCTAATATGGCGCGAGGGCGACTGTTTGCCTTCTTCGCTTTTCTCTCTTCGCGTCGTTTTGGAGGTTCTGCAGAGTCTTCTTTCAGCTCTCCTCTCAAGCTCATTCTGCCCAAGCTCGTGTGACCACCGTTGTGGCATTCGGGCATCTTACTGGAATCACCGATACGGCGCGAGGGGGCCTATCCGTCTGAATCATTTCTCTCTTATCACGCCGTATCGGCAGAAGTTGTAAACATGTCTGAACCCATAGAATTCCTAGGATCCAAGGTTTCTCCAAGAACTGGTAAAAGAAGAAGGCTTTCAAAAGGCTCAAGGGCATCAACATGTGATTCTTTTTCCTCTCCATCCTCTGCCACCAGTGTGAGAAGGCCAAGTACATCTCCAGGGAAGCGAACGTCGGTAGTGAGAGGGCAAGGAGTATCAGATCTCACTGATATCACTCCATCAGAGAGGCTACTTGATTTTATGCTTCAGAATAGAATGGATCTCTCATTCTATGGAGTTGTGAAAAATGTGTTTAATCCTGATTGGGAACTTGACAAAGTTCTGAAATCTTGTGAAAAATATATTGTGGAGGACTTTTTGGAGTTTGAAAATCTTGCAGGTCCTTCTGTTGAAGTTGGCACAATTGAATATGTCCATGTTCCCATTGGGTCAACAGGAAATGAAAAGTCAGTATTTACTAAAAAGTGCAGGGCCCACTCTCTGGAGAGGTTTTATTCAAGAGACATATTTTGCTGCACTCATTCCAAAAACTGCAAGATGATGAGAAAATCTGCTGCTTTTATTGTTTTCAGCCTTGTCAAATACCCTGTGAAAGCCGAGGAGCAACAGTTGGAAGGAGCAAAGTCTGCCAGCTTTTGCATGTTAGATAATCTGGTACATGAAAAGGAAACAGAGGAGGTTGTAGATACAGATTTTGAGGCTTCTATTGCTGAGAATTTGGATGTTGCTCACTTCAAAGCTGAGACTATCATTGAGGAGAGCCAAGGAGATACAAACCCTCAACCTGATGAGAGTTCTCACCATATTGTTCCTTCCCTACCATGTATACCTTTCAAGGACAAGGAGTACATTTTACTGTCAGATATTCAAAAACTTTTTAATCTCAGGGAAGATTATTGTCTTGCAATTATTGCAGAGGCTTCTGACGCTGCAAATGGGATAATTGACACAGAAAATGAATCAAAGGAAGAGATTCTGAAACTTGATAAAGAAACTCTAGATGATAAGTTTATTGATGCTGGTGAGGCCCTCTCTCTTTGTTTTGAAAAGGCCAAAGAAGCTGAGAAAGAGTTGAGTATTACTGATGAGGACTTCGATCGCATTCAAAGTGAACTCGGGATTTCCAATTTTGAAAGAGAGGAGCTTGAATATGTTAAAAATTTGACTAACACCAATGAGACATCATCATCATTTAATTTATGGAATCCATTTAAATTGGAGTACGATGAAAATCAAGTGGTAAGATAATTTTGAATTTTCTTTTACACATTGGTAGGTTTACATTTCATGCTCATTCAGTATGGGTTTTATTTGCAGTTGGAGATTGCTGATACAGATAACTTCTTGGGGCGTGGCAAAGGATCGAGAGCTGCTAGTAACACCACCAAAGACATTGCACTCGGCCACTACTTGGCTAGGATTGACCCTGATTCCTTTTTTGTACTTCATAGTAGTTTCTCAGAGGATGCAGCATGGCCGATACTTTGTATTAAAGCTATTACAAGGCTTCTAGGTTTCTCAGGATTACAATATAATGCCCACAAAGTAATGTTTTTGGAAAAGACTGCAGCAATTAGGATTTTTGGCTACGGTCCAGGTTACTCTGCTTCTAGAGCAGGATACTTTTTGGCGTTTTCATCCTACGCCTTAGCTGCAGACCGAACTGATGTAAAATCTATAGCTGGCTACAAGAGAAAAAAATTTCTACAATATAGAGGAAAGATTCCTGA
This sequence comes from Lygodium microphyllum, assembly GCF_053477565.2. Lineage (NCBI taxonomy): Eukaryota > Viridiplantae > Streptophyta > Polypodiopsida > Schizaeales > Lygodiaceae > Lygodium > Lygodium microphyllum. Next base: position 162,494,191 of record NC_141141.1, on the reverse strand, counting down.
GGAGGAAGAGAATGTGAGAGTTTTGGAAAACTAGCTTTGTATATATTCTTTCTTATATATAAAAGTGTGATTGCTCATGTGTCATTGTCGTCTTTTATTTGCATTCTTTGAAGTTGTCGTCGAAAAAACCTGTTGAATAACTCCTCCAAAGCATTGCTTTTTGTAACTCCTCCCCCATGCCTTGTGCTTTGAAAATAACTTGTGTGTGCTTGATAGTGGGATTTTTCCATGCCTTGGTTACTATAAGTTGCTAAGGGGCCATGCTCCTCCACAAAGAAATGTCCATGAATATGAAGAATATGCTGCAATACAAAGTAACACAAATTTTATACCAATTGAAAAACCTATCAAAATAATCCCATATTAAATAATTATTACTTTACCAGATAAAAAGTGATATCTTTTTCTCCCCATGCCTCTTTTATCGCCTGAACAAGCTTTGTGATTGATCTTTTGAACTCTTCCGCATATGTATATGTTGTCTTATATTGCCTGAGGAGTTTCAGAAAAACATCAAGGTGTATCTAGACCTCCATTCTAAGAAACGCAAGCCTCGGCGTGCTTGCAACATTTGTTGTGATCTCACATAGCTCTCTCCAACACTCCCAAGCCGCATTCACCTGCCTTCCTGAATGGTTTCCTAAGAATCGTCTAGCTTTTGAGCCTCCCATAGAGACATCAGCCAAGATATCTCTTGTTTTTCCTAAAAGTATTGGATCCTTTCTCAAGTGAACTTGGCCCCCATGAAATCCCATTTTTGATAGCAATGCCTCGCATTTATCAATACACTCATCTGATAAAGATAATGGCTTAATGGAATATGCGTAGTCAAGATGCAACCTGAGAAGCTTATCGATTATTCTAATCTCTGCATGCAAAGTATAAATATGAACACTCTTAAGAGAGATGGAAAGAATGGGATCCTAGATGTCTTCTATGTTTTTAAATTTACTCAAATCTATAGAGACTCTATTTGGGGCTCTTCTTACTGGTCGCAAACTACTCCAATCTTTGGATCCAATACTTTCCATGCAATAAATGCAAGGATATTTTGCATTTGCACCATTACATATTGCAAGCATACATTTGATAGTTTTCAAATCAACACTCATATGCCATTCCACATTAAATTTACCAACCCCATCAACTACCAACATTTCGCCTTCACTTTGAGACTTAATGATATTTGGAATACCTGTATGGTTGAACAACCATTTCAACGTTTGATGATTTTCAATTGGTACCTGGGCTGCACCAATCCACCAAATCTCCATCTCGGATTGGATCTTATGCAATGGAGCTTTGCCCTCGCCATTGCCATGGTCCAATGGCATGTTCATGAGGCAAATGCTAATTCTTTCCATCTTCTGTCCCTTTTGAATCTGTGCTTCATCCAACTTCAAGGCAAACTTTAGAACACCATAACTTTCTTCTACTGTGATTTTATACATGTGAACCATTGCAATTTGCACCTTTTTTAGATCAACCCATATATTGTTAAACTCATTGTAATAAAAAATTGCCTGTTTTTTTTGTTTTTCATAGGACATAGACCTTTCGATGTGAATGTAATCTCCAAAAACATGTGAAATCTTGCGATTCATGGAAATTCTTGCAGTCGAAACTGCAAGGGCTTGGGGCAATCCAAATATAGTTACCCTATTGCGTTTAAGATTTTTAAACCATAATCCAGAGATTGCACGATAACCTTTTCGACTTATACCCACAGTATCACATGTCTCTATGATTTCATTTACTTTCACTGTGCCTTTTAAATCCTTGACTAACTCTCTCAGAGTTGGACCTCTCAAATCCACATTTTCTGGTGACTTAAGAATCCTCAAAATGTCTTTCTTATTCATGGTTTCCTTCAAAATTTTGATTCTTTCCTCATTCTCTCGGATATTTATGCCTAATATGTTAGAGACATATTTCTTTGTAAGATTTAGTCTCCTTTTCTTTGCTCTCTCACACAAGCTGGTTATATTTTTTAATGGTCTCTTCCTCTCTCTAAATCCTACTAGAAGCATGTTAGCTTATCCTGCAATGAATTGTTAACATTTTTCAAAATATCAATCTGACTTGTCAACTCTAAAATATTTGTTTGTGTAGTTTCTAGTGCTTTTTTCATTTCGTGCACTTGAGCTATATATGTGTAAGATGCAGAGTATAACCTCATACAGTAGCCAAGCATTCCATTGTAACCTTCTCTAGCATATCTTATATAGTCATGGACATTCAAAAAAGGAGGTGGTTTACCTGTAGAAGGATCCCTGGGATAGATATTTCCATCCACCCACAAATCTATATGCTTCATTCCTTGTGTTCGCAACCTGTTGGCTTCAATCTCATCTATCAATACTCGTTGATGTATACTTCTCCAAGATGTGTAAGTCGGATCTAGCTGAATAGATAGCTTGTATTTACGTGTGCTTGCGCCTGTGTTATTTGAAGTAGTATTGCTAGACATTCTAGCAAATGAACCGAGCAAGAATCTCACAGTGGTAGGAAGCAAGTGCAACAAAAGGAATGGTAAAAGAGAATAGTGTATAGAAAGAAAACGCGGGAGCAAACAAATGCGAAGTTCGTACGAAAATCTCGAAAATACAAAATCTCTCGAGTTCCAAGACAATAAACGGCCAAAAAGGTGACCCCTGACCTGGATTAAAAGATGAGGGCAATTAATGGCCGACCTCTTCAATGAACCAAATATTCTCTCATTAATCACATCTAGACAACCAAATTTAGAGGTTTTATTCTTCCTAAACCTCAACTAATTAGCAACTTAATCACTTTCTTACAAGTGCCATTTTTGAAGCGTTTTTGGCCCTAATGTAGTGTCTCTCTTTCCTATGATGTGGTCCCATAGCAAGCTGCCCACATTCTTGAAAACATGCATGGGATCCAACAAGTGGTTGACCTGTAAGTGGGTCCAATATGGCAACTCGTAGAAAACTGAGAACCGTCGCATTCCATTTGAATGTGATTCTGGGTTGACCATTTTCAGCTCGTACCAGCTTGCGGCATTCATACGTGTTGGAGGTCATCCAAGGAAACCTTCCCTGAGTTCACGATCCTCCGGCAAGAAAGCGGTGTGTCCTTGATATACCATCTTCTTCATGATTCGTGACCTTTGGGAGTCTAACTGTGGCCCACACAATGGACATGCATGATAACCTGAGGTAACTAGACCTGTAAGGCGAGCCACAACCTACTGAATACTTGATTGAATGGGATAAAATATAGATATTACCACCGAGAACGGAGGTCTGCTCACCTGAGCACTCTCCAAATCTCAAAAAGTCATGCATCGTCCACATGAGAATGGCTCGAATGTTGGCTAACCGCCGACCATCGGGCCTGCTCATATCTTGCACATTGACCCCCTCCTCCCACAAAGTCTTAAGCTCATCGACTAATGGACGAAGATACACATCCATATTTTTTACTTTGTAGCGGCCTAGGACGAGCAAGGTAAGGATGAGATGTCCTTTCTTCGTAGAAAGCCATGGAGGGATGTTGTAGTTGACAAGGACTATAGGCCACACACTGTAAGTAGTTGAGCGCAAACCGATGGGTTCACACCATCCATTGCGAGACCAAGCCGAAGATTCCTTGGCTCTCGCGCAAAGCTTGGGAAGGTAGAGTCAATGTGGCTCCATGCGCGTGAATCCGCTGATATTCGTTGAACTCCATCCGTGGACCTTTTCTGCACATGCCATGTTGTCAAGCTTGCCATGCCGGACGTATGAAACATGTGGTTTATGCGGGGGATGAGCAGAAAGTGTCTGAGAACTTTTTGAGGGATGGTTTTCCCTTGCAAGTCCTGTCGATACCTGTGAGCACCACACTTTGGACATGTCTCCATAGTCTTGTATTCATCTCGAAATAGTATGCAATCGTTGATACATGCATGGATGTTATTGTAGTCCATGCCAAGCTTCCGTAAAACATGTCATGCATCATCACGAGACTTAGGCATGGTATTTGCAGGTGGTAATATATGATATTTCAATAACCTCAAAAAAATCATAAAACACCTTGAAAAAGCACAAATGTTTGTAATAATAGTGTCAAAAAAAAAAGAAGCCTATGTGCAAGGTACTTGAATAACTCGGTCACACTCGTATCGCTCCACCCGTATTTTGCTTGCACACTTAAGAGTGCAAGCAATGTCTTCAACCGAGATACTCGGCACCCATCATATAATGGTATGGATGCTTCCTCTCTAAGCGGATCAGATGTCTTGACATCCATGGGAATCAATGCATCGATCATTGCCTCCATCTCAGGCTCCAAGATTGTAGGTAGGTCTGGAAGGTTGTCTGTCTCCTTTGGCATTGACGGTATAGATTGTCCTTGTGAGTGGTGGATTGGCTCCTGCACTCCATCTATCGCACACCCACGAACTCTTCTAATTGGCCCCAAAGGGTGCACTCCCCCTTGGGACGAGACATCACCCCCCTGGATAGAAAATTTGCCAATAAGACCCAATCTTATTATGTATGGTTTTCAATTAGCTTGTGAGTACAATGCATGATTAATATTAACTTCAAATTACCGTTTGCTGAAAATCCGCAATTGCCTGATCAATGATCTCAGATTGAAACTCGCCAAATTGTCGTACGTGTTCTATAGACAATCGGCGTTTTTGTCTAATTGCCAACTTGCATTGAGAGTAAGGACATGGGACACGCTGATTAAGATACGCCTCATGATCTTGAACAATAAGACCTTCGTTTTCCATCTTATCTACATTACAGCAAACAAGGCTCAAATGGATAGCTTTATGGAGATGTATGTCAAGTTGCAAGTTGACCATAAGCTCTTGGTTGAGAGGTTTTAGCCTCTGCAAGAGCTTGAGAAGCAAATTTTGTAAAACATTGAGGTTGATATTGATGCATCCATGGTGTTGAAATCTAAACTTCAAGATATAAGAAATGCGTTATTGATTAATGTAAAGAATGCATTGTACATAGTAGTTGAGAGATTTATTGATGTTATATCTCGGCCATATACCATGCTCAAGAATTTGTTTGTCCCGGTAGATAATTATTCGTTATTGTAAAAAAAAAAGCATTGGTTCATAAGGTTCATGAGTCGAAGACTAAATGTTTGGACTTGACTAAAAGATTGGATAATGGCTTAGATGCTAAAAGGAAAAGTGATGAATATGTTACTTCATCATTGCAACAAAAGGATTGGTGACAAGGATGCTATGATTAATGAAGTTCTTCACAAGGTGAATATAGAGTTCAAGGGGATGGAACACGATTCTTCTTTGGGATTTAATGGTGATAAGTCAATTATTGAGGTGTCTTCTTGTACAACCATTATACCTTATATACCTAGCTACGGTCTCTAGGTTATGTACTTTGAGTATCTTAGAGGGGATCTACTAGGATTCCTTATACAACTGCACTAGAGGGCTTTGAGTATAAGTAATCCATTTATGAGCATCATTGAGGATCTCTTAATCTAATAATAAATCAGTCTCAACAAAAAGCATCTTAGAAATGTGGTTTTTTTGTCCTAGGATCGCGTATTAAAATTAATGCCATCTATGAAATTTATCAACTATAGTAATAAAATTTAATTTGTTTCAATCAATTCTACTCATAGTCATAACATTTGAAGAAAATATCATATGCTCAATTTAAGGGATTCTTCTTCTATAACAATACTTTTGGGTTCATTTTGATGAAGTACCGTAATGACCATTAGCTAGGGTATCATTTTCTTTTAGTCCTTCCGTTGACTAGTTGGCATGATTTCTAATTTGTTATGCCTATAAAGTTAATACAAAAACAATGAATTATGCATATCACAATTAGATCCCCTACTTGGACGTTATGAAGGATATGACCAATTTTAAGCCATCTTAAAGAGTCACCAATGTACGTGGCCCATGGCAAAGCACATTGCATACCATTATCGAGAAGTATATTATCGTGCATCTTAAATCTCCTAATTATACTTTATAAAGTGTATGAATAATTTTTAGCCCTCTTAAGGTGTTGATGTAATGGTACCCATAAAAGAAGCAAAGTGGATACCATTACCATAATCATGGATATGCTATCGTTCCAATATATGTTATCTTTCTCTTTCTCTCCCTCTCTCTCCCTCTCCCTCTCTTTCTCTCGCATTTCCTCTCCCTCTCACAATATATCTTAACACTCTCCAAAAGAAAAAGGGAGAGGGAGAGAGAGAATGCACTCTCCCTCCCTCTCCCTCTCCCTCTCTTTCTCTTTCTCTCCCTCTCTCATTTTCTCCCTCTCCCTCTCCCTCTCCCTCTCCCTCTCCCTCTCTTTCTCTCTCTCTCTCTATCTCCCTCCCTCTCTTTCTCTCTTTATCTCTCATTTCCTCTCCTAAAAAAGCAAAAAAGAAAGTGATTTAAACCTTTAATAAGCAAAAGGGAGAGGGAGAGAGAGAATGCACTCTCCCTCCCTCTCCCTCTCCCTCTCCCTCTCTTTCTCTTTCTCTCCCTCTCTCATTTCCTCCCCCTCCCTCTCCCTCTCTTTCTCTCCCTCTCTCTCCCTCTCCCTCTCTTTCTCTCTTTCTCTCTCATTTCCTCTCCTAAACAAGCAAAAAAGAAAGTGATTTAAACATTAAACAAGCAAAAGGGAGAGGGAGAGAGAAAATGCACTCTCCCTCCCTCTCCCTCTCCCTCTCTTTGTCTTTCTCTCCCTCTCTCATTTCCTCCCTCTCCCTCTTCCTCTCCCTCTCCCTCTCCCTCTCCCTCTCTTTCTCTTTATCTCCCTCTCCCTCTCTTTCTCTCTTTCTCTCTCATTTCCTCTCCTAAACAAGCAAAAAAGAAAGTGATTTAAACCTTAAACAAGCAAAAGGGAGAGGGAGAGAGAGAATGCACTCTCCCTCTCTCTCCTCTCCCTCTCCCTCTCCCTCTCCCTCTCTTTCTCTCCCTCTCTCTCCCTCTCCCTCTCTTTCTCTCTCATTTCCTCTCCTAAACAAGCAAAAGAGAAAGTGATTTAAACCTTAAAGAAGCAAAAGAAAGAGAGAGGGAGACTCACCGATGAGATATGGCGAGTGTGGGGTGGCTCCTCTTTGCGATGAAGGCTCATTCTCTCCTTCATGAACAACAACGATGGCAGCGGCGGCGGCAAGTCTTCTTCCTCTCCTTCTCTCACGATGGTCGCTCTCTCCCTCGCTCTCACTCTCAAAACACAAAACGTGCAAACGTGAAGTAAAGCCACGCTCGATTTCGGCTCGCTTTTTTCCCTGTGGATTGTCGCTATTTGCATCGTTATTGGCGTCGCTATTTGCATCGCTTTTGTGATGCAAATAGCGACGCAAATAGCGATGCCAATAGCGACGCCGCTACCCGTCGTCGCTAATCGCCGTCGCTACCAGCTCAAATCCTTGTAGTGTTTGTGAGCTAAATTATTGATTTTGAGGGTTATTGATTCATTTTTGTTGAGTTGGAAGTAGTTTGGAATGTGTTGGGATGGATGGAGTATATGTTTGAGAAGCTCATGATGGTTTTTATGTGAGATATGATGTTCTTATAAGTTTTTAATGTGTCTACTTGGTTTTGAAAGGGTCTATTTTGCCTATGTTTTGATATGTTTTCTTTTTGTTTGTGAGGTTGGGATTGTGAATGAGTCTTTTGAGAAATTATTGAGAGTGTTTTGAAAGTTTTTTGATGGTTTGAAGTGGTTTTGGTTTGAGCTATATGGTTTTTATGCCTTCTATTGACCCTTTGTTAGTGTTCTGTAGAGCTTCTGTCTCTATTCTATAAGCCTCTATTTGCTTATGTATCTATTTTGATGGATGGATGTTTAGCTTAGGGCATGTTTTGCAATCTTGGAAGAGGAAGAAAACAAGCTCGAAATAACTCAAAGAAGCAGAAAAAATAGCTGAAGAAGAAGTAAAGTGAGACTACAATGATAGTGATGGTAGTGAGCTCTTAAGGGATAGTGTAGTGGCTCTAGTGACTTCATATCAAACATACCTCTTGGGAGGGGTATCCACAACGAAGAGCGGATTATTGAGGATTATTCATTGTAATTCTCATGTACTATTGAGAGAGAGCATATGTGAAAGAGATAGAGTATGAGAGATAGCCAATTTTATGTGAAAAACATTGTATCTACATGAAAAAGACTGAAGACTATAAAGATTATAAAAGATGAATATTATGTGATAAATTACATGAAAGGTGAGAAGGATCGAAGCTTGCACTCGAGAGCTATGGTGGGAGAGCAAGAGCAAGAAAGAGAGAGACAAGAAATGGGAACTCCAATAGTCACAACGTGTGACCAGGCCTTTCTTTATTCAAATTATCACTAAAAGAATAAAGAATAAAATGACGGTGACGAGCGCCAGCCACCTGCAGTGTGCAGTGGCGGTGACTGTCAGTGTAGTAATACACGGGCGGCAAGGCAGAGGCACTTTTACCTCCAATAACCTCCCACTTAAAGGTGAATCTTTCCTAGTGAGGAATGAAAAGAAAAAGAAAAAGACAGTACAACATGTACACATGTACAACAAGATGAGAAAAGACGTCATCTCATCCCACGACCATCAACCTCCTGAGGAAGGCAAAAAGCTCTATAGAGAGGCTTTTCGTGAGCAGATCTGCAAGATTCTGGTCAGTTGAGATCTTGACAAGATCAATAGACTTGTCATCAATGACCCCACGTAAGAAGTGATCCCTTACCTCAATGTGTTTCGTCTTCGTATGGAAGACCGGATTCTTGGCTAACTAAATAGCACTCATAGAATCCGAATGCAGTGTAGGGATAGCATCAATACCAAGGTTAGCAACCAAATGACCCAACCAAATGGCCTCCTTGCAAGCCTCAGTGGCTGCAACATACTTGACCTCTGTAGTAGTAGAAAGGCCCATGCATTTCTACACCTTAGACATCCAAGAAACAGCACCTCCAACATATGTGAATACATAGCCAGAAGTGGACTTTCTACTATTTGCATGTCCTACATAATCAGAGTCAGTGTACCCCTTGACTCCTATATCTTGGTTGCCATATCATGTGTACATATCTGCAGTGCCCTCTAGGTACCTCATGATACCCTTCACGACATCCCAATGCTTCTTACCAAGTGTAGCCATATAGCGTGCCACAACACCAACTGCAAAGGCAATATCTGGACGAGTGGCTATCATGGCATACATAAGATTGCCCACTGCGGATGCATAGGGAATCTTGGCCATCTTGTCCCTCGGCTCATCTGTCTGTGGACAATTAGCCTGTGATACCTTCACATAAGAAGACAATCGACAGCCAATAGGCTTTACGTCCTGCATGTGGAAGCACTCAAGGACTTTATGAATGTACTCCCTATTTGACAAGTAGAGGAGTCACTGATTGCCTGTCGCGTCTAATGTACATACCAAGTATGTGAGCGGCCTGTCTCAGATCTTTCATCTCAAAGCTCTTCTTGAGCTGAGCCTTAAGAGCATCTAGCTCATCATGAGCTTTCCCTGCTATCAGCATATCATCCACATAGAGGACCAAAATCAATCAGGGCCTTTCTTCGTGTAAAGATATGGATCCATAGCACTCCTGCTATAGCCCTGTGACTGCATAAAGGCATCAAACTTATGATACCACTCCCTAGGTGCATGTTTCAAGTCATAAAGACTTTTCTTCAATTTGCACACTAGGTGCTCTCTGCCAGGTTCTGCAAAGCCCTTAGACTAATCCAAATAAATCTCATCATGCAAGTCCCCATGTAAGAAAGCCATCTTGACATCCATCTGGTATAAATCCAAGTCAAGTTGAGCAACCAAAGCCAAGACTAAGCGCAGGGTGGTCATCTTAACCACAGAAGAAAAGACCTCATCAAAGTCCACACCATGCTATTGCTTAAAACCCTTTGCTACCAATCTAGCCTTGTATGCCGGCTTGGGGTGTCCAAGGGTACTTTTCAGCTTGTACACCCACTTGCATGGCAAAGCCTTCTTGCCCGTAGAAAAGGAAACCAAATCCCAAGTGTCATTCTTATGCAAGGAGTTTATCTCAGAATGCATAGCCCTCTCCCAGGAGTGACTATCAACCCTGCGCATAGCCTCATCATAAGTGAAAGGCTCTCCTGCATCTGTAACCAAGACAAAATGCATCAAGGGCTCAAATCTATCAGGTGGACGTTTGTCTCTAGTAGACCGTCTCATGACAGGCTCTACTGCCTGCCTAGCTACCTATCCAATGCCCTGACCATGAGCATCTGTTGCAGCTGTAGGTTGTCCAACTAGCTATGTGGGAGATCTTAGCTCCTCCTAAAATATGACCCTACAGATGTCAACAACTCTCTCAGGCTGCCTATGTATCTTGTCTTCATGGAAGACTACATCATGACTGCGGATGACTTTCCATGCATGTGGATCCCAAAGACGGTAACCCATCTCGTCTGCATCCCCATAACCAAGGAAAATGCATCTGCCACTCTTAGGATCCAGCCTACTTCTCTTGTCCCTGGGCACATGGCAAAATGCCTCACATCCAAAGACACGGCGATGCACATAAGAGGGAGGTTTTCCAGTCCATACCTCCTCGGCAACCTCAAAATCCAAACCACTAGAAGGTGATTTGTTTATGATATGCACAACTATACTAACTGCCTCAGCCCAAAAGCTCTGTGATAGGCTTGCATGGCTAAGTGAGAGCGGAATTTTGGTGCCGAGAAGTGCTTAAAAATAGCTAAAAATTATGAATATCAAGGGAAAAATATTCAACGTCGAATGCGGCGGCTCAACCTAGGACGATTTTAAGTGCCAAAGTGCTTTAAAGGCGCCCGAGAAACACTTGTTGATTTTTCATGATTTTTCAATCTGTCGTGTGGGTTGACAAGAGTTACCGGCCAATGTGGGATACCGAGCCGGACACCCAGGATTTTTCAAAGCTCAATTCAGAGTCCAGACGAGGAAATGGCCAAGAAACCGGTCAAGATTTGAAGAGGTGGACATTAGAGTGGTCAAATGGGTGATGCCTTTTGGGAGCCCAACATTTTATGCCACTTAATAAGAAGGCATGAAAAAAAACATGATTGAGGAGGAGGAGTGTAACGTGTCCACTAGAACCATTCAGGACACGTCTTAGCAGTCCATCGGAAAGAATGTCTAGAAAACTCCGCCCGGCACTCCCATGGAATGTTACGGGTTTTGCAATCTAGGTCTTCCCGAGTCTGCCACGTAGCAGAAGTATCCTGGCCGTTCCCACTTAGGATCGACCTGAATTTGGGTTTCCCTGTTTGGTCATTAGCTAGCAACAACTAGCGTCAGACCCGAGCGAACTACTTTACGCAGAAACGCCAGGTCCGAAGCGGATTCACGCTGCACTTGGTTCAAGGAGAATGGGAAACGAGAGGGATGCAAGGCTCGACCTCTCTGCCATAAGGCATAGTCCCATTCCGTTCCCCTAAAACAGCGCGAATCGGGTAATAGTTAATTCTAAGTCATCGTTCTCGTTACTTGTCTCAGTGATGACGATCATCCTCTGTTCGCTGAAGACTTTGAGGAAAGTTCCCGGCTAACCGGGACCACCCTTCCATAGGACAGACCCATGATCCATCCTCCGCACTTTCCTCGGTTTGTTTTAGTTATGTAATTACCTACCACATTAGTTTGACATATACAAACAGCTTCTTTGATTAACCCTGTTATGCACTGGTTCCTTCACGTAATCTTATCACAGGACATAAAGAAAACAATGTCAAACAGCTCCTTTATTATCATTTTATCCTTTTATCTTTGAAATACAAGGAGTTCCCGCCCATAGGCGTGTTCATAATCCGCTCGAAGGCTATCCAGTAATCCTTCAGTGATTACTAACCCAAGTTTCCGCCCGTAGACTAGTATGCGGGCCTCGAGATCCACTCCCGAGTCACGTTAGTCTCTTGTGCAGGGCTCGAAAGGCGAGGGATTTACGGCCAGAGCCCCCCCTGGCACCCAAGCGTCCTCCTGCTCCAAGCAGAACTCAACGGAGAGACCTCTCACGGCGGGTTCGGTCCACGTTCTCGGCGCGGTTAACAACCCCCTTGGTTAGGGTCAGGCAGGCAGTCGGGGGTAACTAAAGCTGCCTCTCAAGCACCAACCTGAAGCTTTAGATATATTTTCATCCTTTTAGTTCATTGAGCAAACAATGCAAACAGTCCTTTCTAAACTGTTACAAGCACAATCAATTTCAATGGTCGTTTAGTTGGCAACTGTTAAGGAGTGGCTCCTTTTCTCCGAATGCAACCCGCATTCGATCCGGAATCAATTGCAACTTGGCAAGATTCCTATCATTCTTGGGTTAGGGTCATACCCTACCAATGCTTAAGGTTCTGTTGTGGCAGGATCCAGCGACCATGTCGCTTTAGTTTATTGTCGGGTCATTTTCAAATACCTAACTTTCCTTTTCCTTGGCAAATTATCCCCAAGAAAAGTGAGTAACAGGATGATTAGTCATCCTCTTGTAAGTTAAATTCTTTCAATAACTTGCCAACCTCATTTTCGAGAGATGACAAAAACTCTCTTGTGGACAAATCTCAAGACTATACAATGTTGCGGCTTTGTGCACAAGTATTGCATCTATTCCACGGAATTCTTCTATCCATTGCTTAGCGTTTCCCGATCACGGAGTTTACCTCCATTGAGTAACAGGGTTTTATTGGGTATCCTCCAAATCATCCCTAATTAGGTTGGCCCTGGTTCTAGAATATGCAACTCCGTCGGAGTTTCGTCATGATCCTTAGGATAAAACCTTAGATCATTTCATGTATGAACATCTAATTGATTCGACATTCCGAATGTGTGTAAGATCTTAGGGTTTGCGGTTCTAACTTGGCAACAAATGTAAAACTAGGTCAATTCTTGCCGCACCAACCCTAGTTAGCACTTGGGATACTTATCATATCGACTGAACCATGCCCAAATGAATCCCTTGTGGTTTATGTGATTTAGACAACACAATATGCTTGTCTTGCGACAAGGATGAACCTTTCCCAAAGGTGATAACTAGATCAATAGTTACAACTACACAAATACGAGTAAACATGTGATTCACTGCTTCTACGCATCACATGGTTCACAATAACCCCATCTTTCCTTGGCAAGCAAAAATGCCTGATAATCCGGACACTAACTTTCCTAGGTTCTACTAGGACTTACATCAAATAAACATGCCACTTGCAAGTCCATAGATCATGTTTGTGCCCTTCTAGTCCTCTTTGAATAACATCTTATGGGTGTTAACTTTCCCTCATGAATCATTATAAGGAAGATTTATCTAACAAGGTGACATGCCATTAATCTTCCCATACCTAGTAAAAAGGTGTACCTTAATAAGTTCAACCTTGTAATGAGGCAACAGTTGTCCTCGGCTCGTCACTTTAGAATGCACAAAAGGAAACTTACTAATAAGGTCCTACAAATGCATAGACACCTTATGCTCTTTTCATTCATTCCTTTGAACGTACCAATGATCAATTTCCATATCTTAAGCTATTTCTAATAATGTTCAAATAGCCAATTCATGTCCCAATTGCATTTAACTTAACTAGTTGCATTTGACATGCATGAGTGCCTCCTAATCCATGAAGTTATCGTGACTAATTCAATACTTCTGTGTGGAATCCAAATAGATAAAACCTGGACTTGCGGATCCTGGGAAATATCCACGTATGCTCGGGGTGAACCTCCAGCATCGCACCTTGTGATCTTCCTAGAGGCCATCGCGAATTCGATCTCCATTTAGCCTTTGTGGACTTCAACTTTTTGCCTTAGCTTGCAATCTTATGACCTTGGCCCGTCTCCCTTGTATGCGCAATTCTCTTTGATATATGGCTTCCTTGACCGACGTTCCGTCTTGCGGGATTTTCCTTGGGAAGGCCTTAGGGTTCTTATGAGATCCCCTTGACAATGGAGATTTGAGAGCTTTAATCCACCTTGAAATTCCGGTTTTAGGAAGGATTGTGTGGGCCTTACGATGATGTCCGCGGAAAAAGGGCTCTTGCGAATGGGCCTTTAGAGTTCTTCTTCTTCTTCCAAAAATCCAAGGACCGGTCTTGGGGGGATTGGTGGGGAAGGACCTTTATAGTCTTCCTCTTTTACTCTTCCAAAATCCCGAGGGTTAATGATATTGTGGAAAGGTGTTGAGGACCCCTCTTCTTCTCTACAAGATCTGAGCCTAGAGGGCTCGTGGAAAATCGGTGAGAAGGTTCGTCGCCTCTTTCTCTTCAGAGTCCCGGGGGTGTGTGGATAGACCTATGGCAATGTAGTTGGAAGGACTTCTATCACCTCCTTTTCTTCAAATTCCGGGATAAAAATGGGCTGATGAAGGGCTTCCCGTGTCGCCTCCTTCTCTTCAAAGTTCCCGGGGGGTGTGGATAGACTAATGGGGGGAAAAGGTAGTGGGAAGGGGGGCTTAAGAAGCCCCCTTAGAAGCTTCTTTAGAGAAGCTTCTAAGAAGCTTCTCTCAGCACGTGGGGGAAAAATGGTCGTGACCCAGGCGGCGGCGGACAGCGTCAGCAAGGCGGCCGAGGCGGTCTGGGCGGCAGTTATGGCAGACTGCGGCTGGCGGCAACGGTTCCTCCTGCACGGCGACATGGCGACGATCTCCACCTCCCACGTTGCCTCCTCTCTGCACGGCCCTTCCTCCAGCCTCTCTCACAGCTCCTCTCTCCTCCATCCGGCCACCTCCCTCACGGCCATCTCCCTCACACGTCCGGCACACGCTCCTCTCCCCCCTCGTCCAGCACGTCGACACACTTCCGGCACACGGCGATCCTCCTCTTCATGGCAATTCTCCACACGACAGCCTTCACACGATCCTTCCCCCTCTCACGTCCGGCACGTCGACATGGCGACCTCCCTTCACACATCTTCAGCCCACGGCCGTCTGTCCTCCTTCTCCCCAAGAGGGGGTTCTTATAGGCCAAGGAGGGGAGAGGGGACTACCCACGTGGTCAATTGCATGTCTCTCTCCCTCTCCCTTCACATGCTAGCCCATCCCCTTTCCCCAAGCCACACATCGGCTAGGGAAAATAAATAAAAAAATTTGCACTAATTTTACCTTTATCCCCTTATCCTCCTCCCAAGAGGGAGTTTTCCCGCGGCGTTTACGGTCTTCAACCCCGGCCCTATTTTCGTAAGGTGGAGTGTCTCCATTTCCCGCGTATGGCTGCTGACACTGGTGATAATCTTTGCACGAGTTTACGATGAGAGCGGGAAGTTAATATTTACGGTGGGCAGTACGCGGAAATATTACATTCTCTCCCCCTTAGAAGAATCGAGATGTCCTCATCTCGAGAAAACTGGGGATATCGAAGATTGAGAGAGCTTTCATCCATCCAGGTAGCATCCTCCTCAGGATGATCTTTCCACTGGACGAGGCATTCTCTCAAGGTTCTGGATCTTAGTTGTCTCACCCTAGCTTCTAAAATCTTGTCCGGCCTTAGTTCAAAGACTCCTTGACTAGGCATTTCAAGTTGTTGGTCATCAAGTACATGATTAGGGTTAGGTGCATACTTCATTCTTCAATAGACTGTTATGGAATACATTATGATCCTTTAGGTTCTCAGGGAATTGCAGTTTATAAACATTAGGTCCTAAGCACTTGAGGATCTTGTATCGTCCACAATACTTTGGACTTAGCTTCCTGCAATCTCCTAAGGATAGAGAACTCTTCTTTGGGCATACATGAATGAAGACCATGTCTCCTTCCTCAATATTCTATCTTGACACTTCAAATCCGTGTATGCCTTCTGTCTATCCTTCGCAGCTTTGATGTCCCGAGAAAGTGAAATCATGAGCTTTGCACAATATCTTCTTATTTAAATAACTGGCTTGCTCGTATACATACCCTTGTTCTATAGTAAATAAGTCCATTGTCAACAGAAAATTCATGATACTTGGCCTGTAACTTCAAATTCTGATCCTTGGTAGATATTTCTTTTATCATTGCTTGGTAGGCCAAGTCATGGCATGCTTCCTCTCTAGCTAGCTCACGTATTGGATCGTTTGGCATGGACACCTCTGTAGCTAGAGATCTAGCTATTGATAGATTTTGCAAGATTAATGAATTAAGGAATGCCTTGCGATTGAATGCATCAACAACTACATTCTTCTTTCCAGGTCGGTACTTGATCTTAAAATCATATTCCTCCAATACTTCAATCCGTCGACGTTGCCTCATGTTGAGCTCGTTCTGGGTAAAAATCCATTTTGAGGCTCTTATGATCGGTTACTAGAGTAAACTTATTTCCCAACAGATAGTGTCTCCAAAGCTTTAGAGCATGGATGACAGCTAATAATTCAAGATCATGAGTGGCATAATTCTTTTCGTGACTCTTCAATTTCCTTGAAGAATATGCTGATGAGCACATATCTTAAGGCAAGCATGCTAGTATCAGTTACTACCTCTACTCCTTACTGTGGTCTAAAAGTTTAGGATCGGTGCTGATATCAAACTTTGCTTCACCCTATCGAAGCTAGTTTGTTCGGCAGTTGACCATGCAATGGACGTTTGCTTCCTCAATAATTCTGTCAAGGGTGCTGCAATCAAAGCATAAAGATCCTATACCATCCTGTCAAGCCCAGAAACCTACGTATCTCTTTGACGGATACTGGTATTGGTCATTCAAGCACATCTCTGACTTTGGCTGGATCCACTGATATTCCTTTTGATGATACTATGAGTCTTAGATATTCAATCTGACGTTTGAAGAATGCACACTTCTTCATTTTTGCATATAGCTTATGAGACCTCATTGTCTCCAACACAATCCGTAGTTGGGCCTCATGATCTTCTTCCTGCTTAGAATAGACTAAAATATCGTCGAAGAAGACAAGCACAAAATCATCAAGATATGGCCTAAAAGTATCCTGCATTAACCTATTGAAAGTGGCAGGTGCATTTGTAAGTCCGAATGACATAACCAAGAATTCAAAAGTGCCCATATCTTGTATTGAAGGCCGTTTTTGGAATATTCTCATCCTTGATCCTGATTTGATCGTAACTTGACCTGAGATCAATTTTGGAAAAGATCTTTGCATCTTGAAGGCGATCAAAAAGCTCATCTATTCTAGGAATATGATATTTGTTCTTGACTGTTGATTGATTCAACCCACGGTAATTAATACATAGTCGAAGTGTCCCATCTTTCTTTTTCTGGAATAGTACTGGAGCTCTCCATGGGGAATTGCTAGGCCCGTTGTAGCCTTGGTTTAACAGCTGCTTGAGTTGTTCCTTCAACTCAATTGCTTCCGATATAGACATACTATAGGTTCTCTTCACAATTGGCACAGCTCCTATTACTGGCTTGATCTCATGATCTACTTCTCTTTGAAGTGGGAGTTCTGTTAACTCTTCAGAAACTACGTCCACGTATTCCTTTAGCCAAGTGACCAATTCACTTTACTTCTTTATCAATATTCATAGTCAAGACAATCGGGAAAAAGTTTTATTCCATTCATATCAGCATAGCCCTTACAATTATTTCTTGGGGCGATGGAACAAGTTAATACATCAATTCGAGGAGAATAAGATATTATTGCATTCAGCTACAGGAACTGAGTAGTAGTACGGATTGGGGTCATTGATTTTCAGGAATCAATAGTTCATTTGAAGATTAGGGTATCTCTTCCTTCGATATCCATTCTTCTCACGACGCCCCAAAACCTTGATTCGGTCGGCAGGGATTCTTTGAATCACTTCTCCGTACACATACTTATTCTGGTTAACCCTTCGACCTCCAACCTGTAGGGTCGTGTTTGCGTGAGCCTTAATAAAGACGAATAGCTTTACGATCTTCAAATCCTCCATCCACTTGATTCTCTTCAAGTTAATTTGCAGGTTGATAGGCAGTTATGTAATAGATCCCTGTAACACCCATCCATCTCCATTCCACGTACACAGTTGATGGATTGTAAATGCGATCTAGGATGTTCATCATCTCAACCCTTTGTCGATAATCCGTGGAATGCATCGCGGTCATAAACATGACTCGGAACACTAAGAACCTGTTCCATGCTTCATAATTCTGGAAGACAGTAATCAAAGTAAGGAAATGTTTGGGACACAACATTTGCTTTACTTCTTCTTATTAAAGTTTCCCAAAAACAAGTCCTTTATTGGTTTGCTCTGATACCAACTGTAACGTGTCCACTAGAACCATTCAGGACACGTCTTAGCAGTCCATCGGAAAGGATGTCTAGAAAACTCCGCCCGGCACTCCCATGGAATGTTACGGGTTTTGCAATCTAGGTCTTCCCGAGTCTGCCACGTAGCGGAAGTATCCTGGCCGTTCCCACTTAGGATCGACCTGAATTTGGGTTTCCCTCTTTGGTCATTAGCTAGCAACAACTAGCGTCAGACCCGAGCGAACTACTTTACGCAGAAACGCCAGGTCCGAAGCGGATTCACGCTGCACTTGGTTCAAGGAGAATGGGAAACGAGAGGGATGCAAGGCTCGACCTCTCTGCCATAAGGCATAGTCCCATTCCGTTCCCCTAAAACAGCGCGAATCGGGTAATAGTTAATTCTACGTCATCGTTCTCGTTACTTGTCTCGGTGATGACGATCATCCTCTGTTCGCTGAAGACTTTGAGAAAAGTTCCCGGCTAACCGGGACCACCCTTCCATAGGACAGACCCATGGTCCATCCTCCGCACTTTCCTCGGTTTGTTTTAGTTATGTAATTACCTACCACATTAGTTTGACATATACAAACAGCTTCTTTGATTAACCCTGTTATGCACTGGTTCCTTCACCTAATCTTATCACAGGACATAAAGAAAACAATGTCAAACAGCTCCTTTATTATCATTTTATCCTTTTATCTTTGAAATACAAGGAGTTCCCGCCCGTAGGCGTGTTCATAATCCGCCCGAAGGCTATCCAGTAATCCTTCACCCAAGTTTCCGCCCGTAGACTAGTATGCGGGCCTCGAGATCCAATCCCGAGTCACGTTAGTCTCTTGTGCAGGGCTCGGAAGGCGAGGGATTTACGGCCAGAGCCCCCCCTGGCACCCAAGCGTCCTCCTGCTCCAAGCAGAACTCAACGGAGAGACCTCTCACGGCGGGTTCGGTCCACGTTCCCGGCGCGGTTAACAACCCCCTTGGTTAGGGTCAGGCAGGCAGTCGAGGGTAACTGAAGCTGCCTCTCAGGCACCAACCTGAAGCTTTAGATATATTTTCATCCTTTTAGTTCATTGAGCAAACAATGCAAACAGTCCTTTCTAAACTGTTACAAGCACAATCAATTTCAATGGTCGTTTAGTTGGCAACTGTTAAGGAGTGGCTCCTTTTCTCCGAATGCAACCCGCATTCGATCCGGAATCAATTGCAACTTGGCAAGATTCCTATCATTCTTGGGTTAGGGTCATACCCTACCAATGCTTAAGGTTCTGTTGTGGCAGGATCCAGCGACCATGTCGCTTTAGTTTATTGTCGGGTCATTTTCAAATACCTAAATTTCCTTTTCCTTGGCAAATTATCCCCAAGAAAAGTGAGTAACAGGATGATTAGTCATCCTCTTGTAAGTTAAATTCTTTCAATAACTTACCAACCTCATTTTCGAGAGATGACAAAAACTCTCTTGTGGACAAATCTCAAGACTATACAATGTTGCGGCTTTGTGCACAAGTATTGCATCTATTCCACGGAATTCTTCTATCCATTGCTTAGCGTTTCCCGATCACGGAGTTTACCTCCATTGAGTAACAGGGTTTTATTGGGTATCCTCCAAATCATCCCTAATTAGGTTGGCCCTGGTTCTAGAATATGCAACTCCGTCGGAGTTTCGTCATGATCCTTAGGATAAAACCTTAGATCATTTCATGTATGAACATCTAATTGATTCGACATTCCGAATGTGTGTAAGATCTTAGGGTTTGCGGTTCTAACTTGGCAACAAATGTAAAACTAGGTCAATTCTTGCCGCACCAACCCTAGTTAGCACTTGGGATACTTATCATATCGACTGAACCATGCCCAAATGAATCCCTTGTGGTTTATGTGATTTAGACAACACAATATACTTGTCTTGCGACAGGGATGAACCTTTCCCAAAGGTGATAACTAGATCAATAGTTACAACTACACCAATACGAGTAAACATGCGATTCACTGCTTCTACGCATCACATGGTTCACAATAACCCCATCTTTCCTTGGCAAGCAAAAATGCCTGATAATCCGGACACTAACTTTCCTAGGTTCTACTAGGACTTACATCAAATAAACATGCCACTTGCAAGTCCATAGATCATGTTTGTGCCCTTCTAGTCCTCTTTGAATAACATCTTATGGGTGTTAACTTTCCCTCATGAATCATTATAAGGAAGATTTATCTAACAAGGTGACATGCCATTAATCTTCCCATACCTAGTAAAAAGGTGTACCTTAATAAGTTCAACCTTGTAATGAGGCAACAGTTGTCCTCGGCTCGTCACTTTAGAATGCACAAAAGGAAACTTACTAATAAGGTCCTACAAATGCATAGACACCTTATGCTCTTTTCATTCATTCCTTTGAACGTACCAATGATCAATTTCCATATCTTAAGCTATTTCTAATAATGTTCAAATAGCCAATTCATGTCCCAATTGCATTTAACTTAACTAGTTGCATTTGACATGCATGAGTGCCTCCTAATCCATGAAGTTATCGTGACTAATTCAATACTTCTGTGTGGAATCCAAATAGATAAAACCTGGACTTGCGGATCCTGGGAAATATCCACGTATGCTCGGGGTGAACCTCTAGCATCGCACCTTGTGATCTTCCTAGAGGCCATCGCGAATTCGATCTCCATTTAGCCTTTGTGGACTTCAACTTTTTGCCTTAGCTTGCAATCTTATGACCTTGGCCCGTCTCCCTTGTATGCGCAATTCTCTTTGATATATGGCTTCCTTGACCGACGTTCCGTCTTGCGAGATTTTCCTTGGGAAGGCCTTAGGGTTCTTATGAGATCCCCTTGACAATGGAGATTTGAGAGCTTTAATCCACCTTGAAATTCCGATTTTAGGAAGGATTGTGTGGGCCTTACGATGATGTCCGCGGAAAAAGGGCTCTTGCGAATGGGCCTTTAGAGTTCTTCTTCTTCTTCCAAAAATCCAAGGACTGGTCTTGGGGGGATTGGTAGGGAAGGACCTTTATAGTCTTCCTCTTTTACTCTTCCAAAATCCCGAGGGTTAATGATATTGTGGAAAGGTGTTGAGGACCCCTCTTCTTCTCTACAAGATCTGAGCCTAGAGGGCTCGTGGAAAATCGGTGAGAAGGTTCGTCGCCTCTTTCTCTTCAGAGTCCCGGGGGTGTGTGGATAGACCTATGGCAATGTAGTTGGAAGGACTTCTATCACCTCCTTTTCTTCAAATTCCGGGATAAAAATGGGCTGATGAAGGGCTTCCCGTGTCGCCTCCTTCTCTTCAAAGTTCCCGGGGGGTGTGGATAGACTAATGGGGGGAAAAGGTAGTGGGAAGGGGGGCTTAAGAAGCCCCCTTAGAAGCTTCTTTAGAGAAGCTTCTAAGAAGCTTCTCTCAGCACGTGGGGGAAAAATGGTCGTGACCCAGGCGGCGGCGGACAGCGTCAGCAAGGCGGCCGAGGCGGTCTGGGCGGCAGTTATGGCAGACTGCGGCTGGCGGCAACGGTTCCTCCTGCACGGCGACATGGCGACGATCTCCACCTCCCACGTTGCCTCGTCTCTGCACGGCCCTTCCTCCAGCCTCTCTCACAGCTCCTCTCTCCTCCATCCGGCCACCTCCCTCACGGCCATCTCCCTCACACGTCCGGCACACGCTCCTCTCCCCCCTCGTCCAGCACGTCGACACACTTCCGGCACACGGCAATCCTCCTCTTCACGGCAATTCTCCACACGACAGCCTTCACACGATCCTTCCCCCTCTCACGTCCGGCACGTCGACATGGCGACCTCCCTTCACACATCTTCAGCCCACGGCCGTCTGTCCTCCTTCTCCCCAAGAGGGGGTTCTTATAGGCCAAGGAGGGGAGAGGGGACTACCCACGTGGTCAATTGCATGTCTCTCTCCCTCTCCCTTCACATGCTAGCCCATCCCCTTTCCCCAAGCCACACATCGGCTAGGGAAAATAAATAAAAAAATTTGCACTAATTTTACCTTTATCCCCTTATCCTCCTCCCAAGAGGGAGTTTTCCCGCGGCGTTTACGGTCTTCAACCCCGGCCCTATTTTCGTAAGGTGGAGTGTCTCCATTTCCCGCGTATGGCTGCTGACACTGGTGATAATCTTTGCACGAGTTTACGATGAGAGCGGGAAGTTAATATTTACGGTGGGCAGTACGCGGAAATATTACAAGGAGGGCATGAGAAACAGGCACCGAAAAATGCGCTATGTTGATGGAGATGCATCTTGCCTGCTGTGAGTAACCATGCCAATTGATCATGGGGCTTCAATCCCCCCTGGATGCCAATCCTATCGCCCGTCTTTGCTCCTCCAATGGCGGTCTGGTTGAAGAATTCTGATTTCAGTATTTCTCTCTCCTCCCTCTCTCTCTTCTAAGGGGAGACTCATGTAGTGAAGAAGAAGAAGAAGAATGGATGACGGATGCTTGTCCAATGAAAACCGGATTGCTCGTGGTTCAAGAGGAATGAAGATTGCTGATTGTGGACTTTCATGAGCATTAATGGTGGCTAGGAATCAGTCCCGATATATGACAAATAAAAACCCACAACCCGCAAAGAACGGTAATTTCATTTTTACAAACGAAATTGATGTTTTATGCAATTTGCTTCATGAATACTTGTTCCCATGGGATGATTATGCATTATAATGTTGTTTGCAATGTCTTCCAAATGTTTGAAATCAGAAAATCATGTGTTGTGGATGAAATTAATAGTATAAAACCCGTAAAACATGCGAAATGTGGGGAAATTGGGTGTTTTTGATATATAAATGGAAAATATAATAAAACACACTAACTAAATCTGTGTTTTTTCTGCAAGTGAACCTAAGGGCCACAGCCCACAACTCACTTTGTATTTTCAGTTATTTAATATTACGAAAAAATATAAGAAAAATAGGAAAATTTGAAAAAAATAAGGGAAAATTTGATTTTGAGTGCCGAAAATTAAGGAAAAATAAGATTAATGTTTGTGGATGTATGGGGGGTATGAAGTATGAGGTTTAGCCTCATTTCAGCCCTACCTTTATGTTTTAGTGAGTTTTTATTGCTTTTCATACAATAAAAATGTGAAAAATGAACCCTAAACCGATCAATAATGCACAACCTAAACGGGTGAGGGGGTGGAGTGTGTAAAGAGTGTTTAAATGCTAAATGAAATGATGAAAAGCTTGCTGGTTTTTATGCATACCATTTAGGTTGGTCGATAATTAAAAAATTAAGGATCTAGTAGCACGAGGGTTTCTCGGTTCTAGGTTCATGCAACGCCGCATATGAGCGATAGTTGAAATCATTGAAAGAAATGTTTTCCACATCTGCACCAATGTTGATTTTCTTAATTGTTTGAGCACATAAAAATTCACAATTTGCATGGAGCATAAAATGATAAAGGGTATTAGAAAATACCTCCTCGATGCATGGCAATTGCTTTCTAGAGGAATATAACCAACGTTGAGTGAGTAACGTTTTCCAAGCTGTAGGCTAGGCGTTGGGTCTAAAGGGAAAGTAAAGTGAGGAAGCATGGTATATCTCCTGGAAATACGCGAATCATAAAAGAGAGAAGTTTGTGTTTGTATGTTATATATGTTTAGCGACTCATCGAGGGGCCAATCCCCAAGGTGTAGGAGAGTCGCAGTGAGGTAGCGGCATTCAGCGATGGGAGGGCCTCCTATGTTTGTACTTCGTGCCATTTGGCAATGTGTTGGGACTCCCTTTGAGGAGTGTTAATTGGGTTAGAGTTGGACTACAAGACGTGATACAAACGTAAGATGTTTAGGAAGATGATGTATGTGTCATCCACGCTCCTAGCCGCGAGGCCGTGGGGTTGTTGAGTGCATGATAGAGGTCCGGCTAGTGCATGAGCCAGTGCCAGCCCATTTCAGGTCCCATCAGTGGTGCGTTTGCCGAGAGCTGCTTAGAAGTGGTGGTCCTCGAATCCTGGTTGTCTAGGGACCAGTAAGCAGTTTATGCCAAAGGATACTGAGATTGACCCATTATTCATCGATAAGCATCGTCTAACCGAAATCCAAAAGCAAGAGAGAGACAAAAGAGCTAGGCGACGTGCTGAAATTTTTAGGAGGTATTCCCCTAAGCGTAGCGGTGCTAAACCCTTACGAGGGAGTGGATCTAGTGGTCTTGGTGCCACAACCAGTAAGTTAGGAGAAGGTGGAAGCTCTAGTGCTCCCCTTTCTTCCATAAGGCAGTCTACATCAAGTGCAGAAGGGGTAACCCCACCGTCCCCTATTCCTAGTGCGAATCCAATTTCCGTCATGGCGCAGCCCATTGCAATTCCTGCAGGAACGACGGATTTATCGGCTCTAGGTTACCCGCTACCCATTTTTAATGGGCTAGTTGAGAAAGATGTGGAACTCTACATCAGGGAGTTTCAAAAGCTGATGTTTAACTATCGCATCCAAGAAGAAGGACATTTAATGATATTCTCACTCTCAAAGGAAGAGCTGCCATATGGCATCATGGTTTGGAAGCCGGAACCATATTGAATATTGATTCATTTTATGGAGCTTTTCGAAGGGAGTTTGCCCTGAAAGGGGTGGGAAATATTGGTTGCGTGTACTTAACGTGACCCGCCAAGAACCACACGAGGACATTCGTGCTTATGTGAAGAAACTAAAAGAGGTTTTTCGTAAGTTGGACACCTCTATTCCTATCCCCGCAGCTGCCCAATTGCAATATTTTCTGCATGGCTTGGACTTTAATATCCAGTTGCAGTTGAGTAGTGTCCCTTTGGGGGATATAGATACTGCCATTACACGAGCACAAGAAGTGAAATCCTGACTACAAGCAGCCTATGCCTCTCGAGGCAATTCGAATATGGGTCTAGCATTGGGAAATAATATGGCGACGGCCAATGGTAGTGGTAGCCAAGGGATAGCGATGGCTAATCCTAATGGGAGAGGGAACATGATGCAAAATGTGCCTTTATTACCAGCTCCCCCTAGCATGTCGATGCCTACGGGCAGTCAAATGGCTCCAAATGGTGGAGGCCAGGCAGTTAATCCTAATACCATGCCTATGGTTCAACAACCAGTGCCTAATCGAATTGTTAGGCAGATGGAACGATAGGGTAATGATCAAGGCTATGAGTCGAGCGCTTCCAATGTTCTTGGCGAGGTTAAGGACATGATGAAGCATTATACCGACATGATTACGGAACAGTATCGACAAATAGCCGTTGATGTCAAATTTCTTAAAAAACAACAAAATTTGATAGGAAGTAGATACCCAAATGAGGGTGCACCTTCGAGGTTTAGCTGCAAATGGTGTGGTGGGCAACATTATCCACGAAATTACCCAAATGTCAAGTGTGACATCTGTGGAAAATTCGCCCATTTAGCAGCCACTTGCTGGAGTAAGATTAGTTCCCTCCAGCGAGGTAGTCGACAACCATGGCCTGTTAATCATCGTGCACAAGGAAATGATTCCCAGCGAGAAGACGTGCCTAAGCAAATACTCCAATGACCAAAGACTATAGTGGAGGAGCTGCCTAGTGGTAGTGGGGTTAGTTTGATTGAGGCTGTGCATGTTAATGACGCAGAAACCTCTTATCTGCGAGCTGTCCTTACAAGAGGTCAAAAGGGTAGAGAGACCGACAAGGATAAGCCTGTCGATGGAAACCCTAAATAGGGCGACAAAGGAACGCAAGTTCTGGATCCTGCCATGGAAGGAGGACCTCTGAAGCCCGTGGAGAGTAAAGCCGATGCTAAGAAGGATAAGGAACCACCGAGGAAGAAGGTGAAAGTTAAAAAAGAGGCAATAAACCGGTTCAGCAACCTAAAGAGCGGATGGTTTGGCGTGAAAAGCGAACTTTGCTGAACTATCGTGAATTCGATTTGGTGAGCTCTCTTTGCGAAGTCAAGCCAGGTGTGAACCTTTTACAGCTTATTAAGCTTTTCCCAGGAGTACACAAGGAATTTAGAAAGATCCTGCGTACTGGGTATATCATAGAACCTTTGGGTATTGCACAAGTTGGTGATGACTGGTTCGAGCATGCTGAGAAGCATTGCCCAAGGGTTGCATCCTATGTCAATGGGATATTAGCAGATTATGCCATTGTCAACACGGGATCATCTGTTAACATTATGAGTTCTGAACTGATGGAAAGGTTGGGTCTTGCGATCCAGAAAGATACATCCACAATTCTCAAAATGGCGGATGATAGTTTGAGATAGCCGAAAGACTGCATTACTAAGGTCCATGTCACTATTGCAAATGTAGAATGCATGTTGGACTTTAGGGTGATTCGTTTTGCAAGGCGTCCAAGTTACCAAGTATTACTTGGACGACCTTGGATCTTGCAAGTGGACTGTGAAGTGGATATACCCGCTAGTCAGTTGATATTCGACAGACGTGCTTAGCTTCTGGTGATTGATGCCTATCCTGAGTCCCCGCAGAGTGAGAGAGCTCCTCTATCTTCCACAGAATTGGAGACATTAGAGGATTTATCCGCCAGTGAGACATCATCGAGTGATGAGTCCAAAGAGGGATCCACCACGGAAGATATCTATCAGATCACTGTGAACGAGCCGATAGAGGCTCGAGATCGTATAAGAGACACAGATGTAATTGAGTTAGACCTTGGCACGCCAAATGATTCGCGGCCAATTAAATTAGGTTCTATGCTGAGCTCAGCAGAAAGGGAGGACTATGTGTCCTTGATTCAAGAATTCCGCAACATCTTTGCTTGGAGTTATGATGAGCTGAGAGGCATTCCTCCCAGCCTGGCTGTTCATACTATTCCTGTAAAAGAAGGAAGCGGCCCTGTGCGCTAGAAGGTAAGGCGTATGCCTTTTGAATTGAGAGACGGGATGTTTGAGGAGTTACAGAAGCTGAGAAAAGCTGGTTTAATCTTCCATGTTCAACACACAAAATGGTGTTCACCAGTTGTTATCAAGAAGAAGAAAAATAATCAAATTCGCTTATGTGTAGATTTTAGGGAGCTGAATAAGCAGACGGTTAAGGAATACTACCCATTGCCCTTCATTGACCAGATTTTGGATCAATTAGCGGGTAGGGAGATATATTTGTTTATGGATTGCTTTGCAGGATATAACCAGATGGCAATTGCAGAAGAGGACAAGTTGAAAACAACTTTTATTACTGTCTTTGGTACTTTTGCATACCATCTGATGGCCTTTGATTTATGCAATGCACCTGGTTCGTGGAAACGAATAGTAGATAAGACATTCAGTGACATATCCCCTGAAGAGTTGAAGGTGCTGCCACCGTGAGAGAAAGACAGTTGATCATTTTAAGAAAGTGCTTTGAGTGCTGCTGACAATTTTGTATCGCTCTTAACCCACGAAAGTGTGTTTTTGGTGTACCTTATGGCCTATTGCTGGGCCATGTGGTCAGTTCGGTGGGTATTGCGACAGATCCCGAGAAGGTCAAAGTCATAGTTGCCATGGGTCCACCACGCACTCCGAAAGAAGTTCATAGCTTTCTGTGTTCGGTTGGTTATTACCGTAGATTCATAAACGCCTTGGCAGAAAGAACGTTGCCACTTACAAATCTATTGTCCTTTAGCTGTTTGTTTGTATGGGGTGACCCCTATAAGGTAGCTTTCGAGGATGTGAAACAGGAGCTAGTAAAAGCTCCCGTTTTAAAAGCACCTAAAAGAGGTGAGGTGTTCTGTATATTTTCAGAGCCACCATGCATAGTCTATTCGTTATACGGCGTCTGTGGAATGTCTTGTGGATACGGCATCTATGGAGTTTGATTATGAGATCAGAAGTAAGCCACAGAAGGTAGTGACATGGAATTGTTATTTAAAATAGATACGGCGTCTATTCCCTCCTGGTACACTGCAATAACGTATTATTTATCAAGAGGAGAGGCTGGATCCGAACTATCTAAAGCTGAGAGAAGGAAAATTAAGCAACAGGCATTAAAGTTTGCCTTGATCCCAGGTACATTATATCGGCAAGGGGTTGATGACATCTATCGCTGATGCGTGATGCCTGACGAGGTGCCATTCATTTTGGAAGAGTGCCATGATTCTGCTTGCAGAGGTCATTTTGCTGGATGGCTTACAGCACAAAAGGCTTTAAGAGCAGGTTACTGGAGGCCTACCATCTTCCAGGATGCATTCGCGTATGTTAAGAGATGCGATATTTGTCAATGACATGATAGTCGAGAGAATAGGAAAAGGCCACTCACCCCTATTATGGAGATACTTCCATTTGAGAAGTGGGGAATAGACTTTGTGGGTCCTATTGCTCCATCGTTGACTGCGCAAAAGAGGTATAATATTGTAGCAACTGACTACTTCACAAAGTGGTTAGAAGCACGTGCAACAAGGAAAGATGATGCTAAAGAAACTGCTAGTTTCCTTTTAGTGCAGATAATATGCCGTTTTGGTCCCCAAAAAGAATTAGTGTCGGACCATGGAACCCATTTCCTGAACAAGGTTATCAAAAGCTTGACTGAGGCTTGGCAAATCAAGCACAATTAAACGACTCCTTATAATCCGCAGGCAAATGGACAAGTTGAAAGTACCAACAAGTAGCTTGTGGGTATCCTATCGAAAGTCGTATTTGAAAAGAAACGCAATTGGGATAAGAAGCTGTATGTGGCAGTATGGGCATATAATACCATGTTTAAGCGAGCCATTGGCCACACGCCGTTCAAACTAGTTTATGGTGAAGAGTGTGTTTTACCCTTAGAAATTGAGTTATCGACCATAAGATTCGCAATAAACCATTCTTTGGGGAGTGAAGACGCCCTATTAGAGCAATTTATGACCTTAGCACACCTAGATAAAATTAAGTTGCAAAGTCTATTACATCAGGAGGTGGCTAAACGTCGCATGAAACAGTTGCATGACCTAAAAGAAAAGAAGTATACCTTTAAGAAAGAACAACTGGTTTTGTATTATGATGCGTGTAGGGAGTTGTTTCCAAGGAAGCTGGAACCTAAATGGGATGGCCCCTACAAGATTGTTAGGTTAGGGAAGAATAGGTCTACAACCCTATTAGCTGATTTATAGGGAGTAGAGTTTAAGAATAAGGTTAATCTTAATAAGATTAAACCTTATTACTTCTAAGTATGCTAATACAAAGAAATGCATTGCAGGTCCATGCTAGGGATGATTTGAGACCTGCAGGAAAGAGCTTAAAAGTCGGTGGATAGGTCGGTTAATCCCTCATTTGGAGCACCCATATTTGGAGCAAAGATACCATCAGGGGAAACTCATCTAGTGGAGCACAAGGTGTAAAGTGATTGAGCAAGAAGATTGAACCTTTGTGTGGGAGATTAAAGTCTTCTGTTATCACTGCTTACAACTGTTGACGAGTATCCCAGTTGACTTCAATGGAGAAGGTGGGATGGAGCCGTCAGTCCATCCTCTCAATATGCTAAACTTTGATTACCATAATTACGAAGAGAGGAGTATGTGATGACCGGCTGTGTAAACCCATTGTGGACGTATACATTATATTTTGACGGAGCGTCCAGGGGCCCTAATAAAAAAGGAAGTATTGGAGTAGTAATCCAAGATCGCGACGTAGAGTTACAATGAAGTTAGCTGCTTATCTCGGGGTAGGATTCACTAACAATATGGCGGAGTATAAAGCCTTGATTATGGGACTGCATATTGCCAAACAAGGTGGTATTCATCGGTTGTTAGTAAAAGGGGATTCCCAGTTGATCCTGAATAAGCTAGATGGGACATACACAGTGCGGAATCCCATTCTTTGTATGTATCATCGGACTGTGATGACCCTACTAGAGGAGTTTGAGAGAGTGTCTTTTCAGCTGATTCCACGTTACTGGAATCAGTTTGTGGATTCATTGGCAAATCTTGCTTATGAAGAAGACCTCTTCTTTAATTGTGGTCCTAGTTTGGATATTGTTATCAAAGATGGAGCAGGACCCGGCCGCTTGTGGGGTATGTTATTAGAACATGCAATATATGGCATACGATGGTTGATATGGGAGATGCAAAAAGTAGCCACGACCGATTCACAATTATTATCTGGGACCCATAGGTTAATTAGACAGCATATTATGCGTACGTCTCTTGCTATATATGCAGGAGGGATGGGTCATAACCTTATGCATTTAGTTTAGGGCTACGAGCCTGTTTTTCCTCCTTGGGAAGGAGCCTATTATTGCATATCTGTGCTATTCCAGGGAAGGATGTGTAGGTGTTCTTCTGTTTGATCTCGTTAGGCCAAGAGGGCCCGTTTTGCGAGGTTTTATTGTTTTATTTCGTTAAGCCAAGAGGGCCAGTTGTCTGTTTAGTGCAGGTGCAGTTAATGGTTTCTAGTTTGAGTTCTGTGCTAGATAGGTTCGAAGAAGAGCTTGGAAGGAGCCTTTTGTTGCGTGGAAGCTTTTTGTAGCCCTATTCAGGTGATATCTTTCCTTTATGAGTACTGTGGCTTTTATGCTATAAGTGTTTGTGTACTTGTTAAGGGGGAGTTTCTTTTCTTGTTGGGGACTGGTGTTCAAGGCATGAAGTCCCAGGTTTAGGTTCAGTATGTTTGAGGGAGATCTGAGTAGTCGTTGCCTCCTGTAAAGACATTGTCAAGCATCAAAAGACCTGTTTTAGTAGGGAGTCCTAGTGACCCTGTTCTGCTAGCCTGCTAGGCAGCTGTTCTGGGAGTTCTTGTTAGTTGTGAGGCCATTAGAGAAGCCTACCGAAAAAGGAAAAATGAGGATAAAGGAAAAGAAACCCTGAATATCCCAAAAGACAATAAATATATACAAAGGTGTGTAAAGGGGTTCTAACCCCTGCCAAAGTAGAAAAGAAAAGAAAGAAAAATGTATAAGCAGTTGATCATCGCCTTGTGAAGGCCTGGTAGGTTCCTGGGGACGAGTTAGACTCGGGGCCGATGCTTTGTCTTCCTAAGCGTGGCACCTTGCTGGAAAAGAAGAAAATAAGAAAGGTTGGAGCAAAAATAAAAGTGAGCGTCAAAAAAGGATTAAGTGTCACCTTGCGAGGGCTTGGTAGGTTCTGAGTATGGAGAATAAAAATCCTAAATGAAGAAATGTGGTAAAAGAAAATACTTCTTGATCAAGCTATAGGATTCCTCGCCTAATAGGAGCTCCTAGTTATGTTGGCCTTAGTTAGGTAGGAGTTCAGACCACCACTTAGGGCATCCTCTTTGATAGTTCTTTTTAGTTTGGCCGTGTTGGAGCAGTTGGTTAGTGACTAGCTTTGGACCTTTTATCAAATTATGCTAGGCCTACTCCTTGTGGATGTCATGCCTTGGTTTTGTCAGGGGGTAGGGTGAGCATTGTGCTGTGTTTAATATGTATCTCTTTTGTATCAGCTTGATGCTTCATTCGGTTGTTTTGTGCATATCTATTGTAGGATTCGACGGGCTGAGTTGCCATATCCCGTGGTCGCCAATGAGAGCGGAATTTTGGTGCCGATAAGTGCTTAAAAATAGCTAAAAATTATGAATATCAAGGGAAAAATATTCAACGTCGAAGGCGACGGCTCGACCTATGACAATTTTAAGCGCCAAAATGCTTTAAAGGCACCCGAGCGACACTTGTTGATTTTTCATAATTTTTCAGACTGTCGTGCGGGTTGACAAGAGTTACCAGCCGATGCGGAATGCCGAGCCGGATGCCCAGGATTTTTCAAAGCTCAATTCGGAGTCTGGACGGGTAAAATGGCCAAGAAACCAGTCAAGATTTGAAGAGGTGGACATTAGAGTGGTCAAATGGGTGATGCCTTTTGGGAGCCCAACATTTTATGCCACTTAATAAGAAGGCATGAAAAAAACCGTGATTGAGGAGGAGGAGGAGGGCATGAGAAACAGGCGCCGAAAAATGCGCTATGTTGATGGAGATGCATCTTGCTTGCTGTGAGCAACCATGCCAATTGATCATGGGGCTTCAATCCCCCCTGGATGCCAATCCTATCGCCGGTCTTCGCTCCTCCAATGGCGGTCTGGTTGAAGAATTCTGATTTCAGTCTTTCTCTCTTCTCCCTCTCTCTCTTCTAAGGGACGATTCATGTGGTGAAGAAGAAGAAGAAGAATGGATGACGGATGCTTGTCCAATGAAGACCGGAATTCTTCATGGTTCAAGAGGAATGAACATTGATGATTGTGGACTATCATGAGCATTAATGATGGCTGGGAATTAGTCCTGAGAAATGACAAATAAAAACCCGCAACCCGCAAAGAATGGTAATCTCATTTTAACAAAGGAAATTGATGTTTTATCCAATTTGCTTCATGAATACTTGTTCCCATGGGATGATTATGCATTATAATGTTGTTTGCAATGTCTTCCAACTATTTGAAATCAGAAAATCAGAAAATCATAAGTGTTGTGGATGAAATTAATAGTGTAAAACCCGTAAAACATGCGAAATATGGAAAAATTGGGTGTTTTTGATATATAAATGGAAAATATAGTAAGACACACCAACTAAATTTGTGTTTTTTCTGCAAATGAACCTAAGGGCCATAACCCACAACTCACTTTGTATTTTTAGTTATTTAATATTGCAGAAAAATACAAGAAAAATAGGGAAAATTGAAAAAAATAAGAAAAAAATAGATTTTGAGTGCGGAAAATTAAGGAAAATAAGATTCATGTTTGTGGATGTATGGGGGGTCTAAAGTATGAGCTTTAGCCTCAGTTCAGACCTACCTTTATGTTTTTGTGAGTTTTTATTGCTTTTCATACAATAAAAATGTGGAAAATGAACCCTAAACCGATCAATAATGCACAACCTAAACGGGTGAGGGGGTGGAGTGTGTAAAGAGTGTTTAAATGCTAAATGAAATGATGAAAAGCTTGCTGGTTTTTATGCATACCATTTAGGTTGGTCGATAATTAAAAAATTAAGGATCTAGTAGCACGAGGGTTTCTCGGTGCTAGGTTCATGCAACGCCGCATACGAGTGATAGTTAAAATCATTGAAAGAAATGTTTTCCACATGTGCACCAATGCTGATTTTCTTAATTGTTTGAGCACATAAACATTCACAATTTGCATGGAGCATAAAATGATAAAGGGTATCAGACAATACCTCCTGGATGCATGGCAATTGCTTTCTAGAGGAATATGACCAACGTTGAGTGAGTAAG
Source organism: Lygodium microphyllum (assembly GCF_053477565.2). Lineage (NCBI taxonomy): Eukaryota > Viridiplantae > Streptophyta > Polypodiopsida > Schizaeales > Lygodiaceae > Lygodium > Lygodium microphyllum. Next base: position 162,461,001 of record NC_141141.1, on the reverse strand, counting down.
GTTGTCCAAGCTGTAGGCTAGGCGTTGGGTCTAAGGGGAAAGTAAAGTGAGAAAGCATGGTATATCTCCTGGAAATACACGAATCATAAAAGAGAGAAGTTTGTGTTCGTATGTTATATATGTTTAGCGACGCATCGAGGGACCAATCCCCAAGGTGTAGGAGAGTTGTAGTGAGGTAGCGGCATTTAGCCGTGGGAGGGCCTCCTATGTACTTCCTGCCATTTGGCAATGTGTTGGGACTCCCTTTGAGGAGTGTTAATTGGGTTAGAGTTGGACTACAAGACGTGATACAAACGCAAGATGTTTAGGAAGATGATGTATGTGTCATCCACGCTGCTGGCCGCGAGGCCGTGGGGTTGTTGAGCGCATGATAGAGGTCCGGCTAGTGCATGAGCCAGTGCTGGTCCATTTCAGGTCCCATCACTAAGCATACTACGTACATGCTCTTGGATGGTTCTATTCATCTTCTCAGCCAAACCATTCTAAGGGAGGGGGTGTAGGGGGCTGTCATAACTGACGCTTAATACCCCTCTTATCACATAACTACTCAAAAGAACGTGAGACATGCTCATCCCCATTATCTATCCTTAGGCATTTTAGCCTATACTTAGACTGGTTCTCAACCAATGCAAGCCATCTCTGAAACACAGTCAAGACATTGGATTTCAGCTTAATGGGATAAGCCCAAACTTTCCGTGAAAAATCATCTATGAAAGTAACAAAATACTTGGCACCACCCATAGACTAACAAGGCATGGGCGCATAGACATTCGAATGTACCAATACCAAGGGCTCACTCATGCGTGGCCTACCGGACTTTTTATACGCAGACCTAGTCTTCCTGCCATAAAGACAATGCTCACATGAATCAAAACATGCATAATCAAGGGACGGTAAGTACTACAAACCAGAAAGCATTTTCATTCTCTTCAAAGATATATGGCTCAAATGGACATGCCAAAGAGATACATGTGGGATAGAACCCACAGGCAAAACATGATCAAGGGAAGAAGCTAATACAATCAAGGGATAGAGGCTGCCAGCCTTGGCACCTCTCGCAATCACAAGTCTACCATGAGTGATCTTCCATGCAGAGTCTCCAAAAGATACATGATAACCTGCATCATCAAGTTGTCCAGCTGACATGAGACTACGTGTCAAAGCAGGTACATGACGTACATCCTACATAACAAAACTGCTGCCAGAAGGAAACTGCAGCATAACATCGCCAATGCTCACAATATCAAGAGAGTTGTCATCACCCAAGCGCATAGAACCCAAAACAGTACGATATGAATGAAACCACTCTCGGCAAGGTGTCACATGAAAGGATGCACCTGATTCCAAGAGCCAACACTGTGCATACATAGAGTGTATCTCTGTCATCTGGGAGGCATTAGAAGAAGCTGCAAGGATATAATCATCATCATCAACATCCTCAGGCTGCATAACATTGATCTCTTTAATTTTAACACTGTACTTTGTAAGCACTATGCTGCGATCAAAAGACTTATCATGCACTTTGTCTTTCCCCTTATCTTTGCGCCTTTGATTGTGCAATTCATGGCATTGTGGCCTAATATGGCCCTTTTTCCCACAATGGTGACAAGAAACATATGCATTTCTGCCACGGGATTTGCTACGTGACTTCCCACGAGACTTGGACTGAGATTTCTGAGAATCCCGTCCATGGCCACTACCACTGCCACTGCCATGCTTTCCATATCCATCATTCTTGCCTCTAACTATCATAACATGCAATACACGAGAGGCATCCAAATTCTTACGGTTAACCTCTTCCTGTAGAAGAGCACTCTCAACATCAGATAATTTCAAGGTAGTAGTAGAGGCACATAATGCAGTGCGGAATACATCCCATGACTCATTAAGAGTACCAAGCAAGAAAAGAGAAGTGACATTCTCTGCAAAAGTGATGTCCTGCGAAGTCAAGTTCTTGAGTATAGCATGGAACTGACTCAACTGAGCAGACATAGTCACATTCTCCTTCATGCATAGATCCATAAGCTGCTTCAGCCAATACATCTGACTCGCTGGACTTTTCTTGTCATTATTAGAGATTCTTGATTTTATCCCACGACTGCCATGCACTATGTTTCCTCAAATACATTGTAATGAACATGTTCTGTGAGAGATAATACAATAGTGGACTTGCATAACTCATCAAGCTCAAGCCATTCCTCATCTGGTATAGTTGCAAGTGGATGCCCACTCAACCTCAAAGGTTTGATCTGCGATTTCTACACCAACACCTACCAAATCTGGCTCTTCCAATAAGAGTAATTCGTACCATCAATCTTAGTGATGTTGAAAATAGCATGATCAGTGCATGAACTCACCATAATGCAGACTGGAAGACTATAGACAGTTCAAAATTGCTTGTTGTTTACTACAGAAAATGACCAAAAAATCACCAAAATCGAGAGAAAATGGTGAGAAAAGTGTAACCAAAGCTGCTGCCCACCAAGTACTTGTGAAAGTACATCGTTTCAAAATATTTCAGCATGAAAAATCCATGTCAGTCTATACATATATACTTGGTGTAAAATTACAGATTTCAGTAAATGAGAGCTAACAGTGCCAAAATCGGATCCCAAGTTAATTAGATACTGCCAAGACCAAAGCCGGCATCATGTGGGTGTTAGAAGATGGGCATAGAAACCCACTGTAAGCAAGGGAGTATAAGGGCAGATGAGTGTGAATAGCCCTAGGGGCAGGGGAAACACTAACCCTAGCTGGCAAAGGGCTATATAAACAGCCTATGGGTCACTATCATTTGTGAGAGAGTGTAACCAAGTTGTACTCTAAGCAACTTAGTAAGCAAGATTTCATTCTTGTACTTTGAGCTCTTCTCTCCCTCTTGTGCACACATTCTACTGCTGCAAACTCTAATTCTCAACATGGTATCAGAGCCACCTCTGATCTCCTCAGCTTCCCTCAGCATCAGTCATCACTAAGTGCACATGAGCTGTCATTTTCTTCATCCTATCCTTCTTTCCTCCATAGCTGCCTGCAACCTACCTCCATTGGAGGACTTGGGGAGGACAAAGGAGGCCATATCAGCTCCTATGTTCTTCTAGAAACTTCTTCTCTACCTCACGGTGAATCAGCCTAGAGTGATAAACCCCGGGAGTGGTGGACGTCGAGAGCAGCATTGCATGGATTCCAAAAAACGATGCAGTCTGGATAGGTGTAGATCTCGTGCTGAAACACAGACTCTAAAAGGCACAATCCCAACCACCACCATAGGGCTTTGATAGCCCCCCAAGTGGGCTATCCTTAGCTAAGAGGGCTTTGAGAAATTCTTCCTCTGCTGGCTGCTATAAGCCAAACCCTAACTGTGTTTTTTTGGGCAGCCATAGCCAACAAGCTCCAAGCTTGACATTTTGGCATTTTTACACTCTGAGATTCATTAACAATGATTCTAATCATTGAAGCAGAGTCTTTGAATCCTATTCCAGAGTCTAAAGCTCTTGGGCATGCTCAACGGACATCACCAAGCATCGGGAAGCCGACTTTCAACCGGGTTCCATTCAAGCACTTCACTAAGCTTGACAATAGTGTTCTTTTAACACTAATCATAAATCATCAGATTAATAGCTTGCTGGGCATTCACTAAAACCCAGTGATTTTTTTATTCCTCTTCATATATTGTTGTAAGGTTATGTGTAAAATGAACACATAGACCATTATGCACAAGAAGTGTATTGCATACCGTAAGTGACATTGTCTCAAGTACATTGGTCAGTGAAATCAATAGCATGAGTGTCATCATACTCTCCTCGGAATAATCAGCAACAAGCATTGAGATCATAGACAAACTGTGTCCAACACAAGCTTCATCCACTAAGCCGTACCACAAGGAGGAGCCTGAAGTCCAGTCTAGGTTTACTTCATTAAAACCTAAAAAGACTATTAAACCACGGAAGAAGCTTGCACATAAGAAAGGACCACCAAAGTCATACTTTGAAATATTACACTTATATGATTTTCAGCCTTTCTCTTCATTGCAACTTTGACTTCACTTTGTCTAATTTTCTTCCGCATTTAGTGAAAGGTTTGTAAGGGACTAGACACTGCCCTTGTCCTAACAAGTGGTAAGACCTTCCCAATGACCACAATATATGCTGATGTCCGTCCTCAAATTTGAAAGTTTGATGGTAAGGATTTCCATCTATGGCAAGTACTTATAAAATACAAAATGATGGAGAGAGGGTATTGGCCTCTTATTCAAGGCAGTAGAGTTGTAAACTCTGCAAATATGATTGATATAGAGGATGACCAACGTGCTCAAGCAATCATAATGCTACACTTAGATGAATCCCTGATTCATCATGTTGATAAACTAAAGACTGCTAAATAAAAATGGGATGATCTTAAAAAGCTCTATGGAGCCACTGGCAAGAATACTAAAATCTTCCTTAAAATTGAATTATTTAGCTTGGAATATCGTTCAAAAGAAGATTTGGAAAAATTCATTTCTCATATGAAGGGACTTATGGCACAGCTTGCTTCTGTACAAGCTCCAATACTTGAAGAAGATGCTATTGCTATTCTCCTAAAAGCTGTAAAACAGGTGTTTCCTACTCTTGTAACCACTCTCACCAACATTCCATATCCTACTTTGGCAAGTACCATTCAATCCTTTTTGGATGAAGAAAAGAGGAACCACAAAGAAAGCAGCAACAGTCAGGCAACTTCAAATTCTCGTGAGCAAGTATTGGTTCATACAGTTCTCACTAAATATTATTTCTATAAGAAAAAAGGACATCTTGTAAATAACTGCTGGAAGAAGTATCACGAGAAGATGAAATGTAACAAATGCAAGAAGACAGGGCATATAATAAGTAAATGCCCCAACACTCCTGAAATACCCAAAGAATTGGTGGCCAACTATGTCTCCAATTCATCTGAAGATCGACTATTTTGACTATTTAAATCATCTACCTAAAACAACCTTGTAAGCCTAATTTATAAAGGCATTCCAAAAAGGGGGGATCTTTTACATGCCTTGTAATCCAATGCCACCCTGGCATTGAGGGGGGGTGTTAGAAGATGGGCATAGAAACCCACTGTAAGCAAGGGAGTATAAGGGCAGATGAGTGTGAATAGCCCTAGGGGCAGGGAAAACACTAACCCTAGCTGGCAAAGGGCTATATAAACAGCCTATGGGTCACTATCATTTGTGAGAGAGTGTACCCAAGTTGTACTCTAAGTGTAACGTGTCCACTAGAATCATTCCGGACACGTCTTAGCAGTCCATCGGGAAGGATGTCTAGAAAGCTCCGCCCGGCACTCCCATGGAATGTTACGGGACTTGCGATCTAGGTCTTCCCGCATCTGCCACGTAGCGGAAGTATCCTGGCCGTTCCCACTTAGGATCGACCTGAATTTGGGTTTTCCTGTTTGGTCATTAGCTAGCAACAACTAGCGTCAGACCCGAGCGAACTACTTTACACAGAAACGCTAGGTCTGAAGCGGATTCACGCTGCACTTGGTTCAAGGAGAATGGGAAACGAGAGGGATGCAAGGCTCGACCTCTCTGCCATAAGGCATAGTCCCATTCCGTTCCCCTAAAACAACGTGAATCGGGTAATAGTTAATTCTAAGTCATCGTTCTCGTTACTTGTTTCGGTGATGATGATCATCCTCTGTTCGTTGAAGACTTTGAGAAAAGTTCCCGGCTAACCGGGACCACCCATCCATAGGACAGACCCATGGTCCGTCCTCCGCACTTTCCTCGGTTTGTTTTAGTTATGTAATTACCTACCACATTAATTTGACATATATCAAACAGCTTCTTTGATTAACCCTGTTAAGCACTGGTTCCTTCACGTAATCTTATCACAGGACATAAAGAAAACAATGTCAAACAACTTCTTTGTTATCATTTTATCCCTTTTATCTTTGAAATACAAGGAGTTCCGCCCGTAGGCTTAATCATAATCCGCCCGAAGGCTATCCAGTAATCCACCAGGGATCACTATTCCAAGCTTCTGCCCGTAGACTAGTATGCGGGCCTCGAGATCCAATCTCGAGTCACGTTAGCCTCTTGTGCAGGGCTCGGAAGGCGAGGGATTTACGGCCAGAGCCCCCTCTGGCACCCAAGCGTCCTCCTGCTCCAAGTAGAACTCAATGGAGAGACCTCTCACGGCGGGTTCGGTCCACGTTCCCGGCGCGGTTAACAACCCCCTTGGTTAGGGTCAGGCAGGCAGTCGGGGGTAACTGAAGCTGCCTCTCCCTTCAGGCCTTCAACCTGAAGTATTTAGATATCGTTTCATCCTTTAGTTCATTGAGCAAACAATGCAAACAGTGCTTTCTAAACTGTTACAAGCACATTCAATTCCAATGGTCGTTTAAGCTGGCAAACTGTTAAGGAGTGACTCCTTTTCTCCGAATGCAACCCGCATTCGATTCGGAATCAATTGCAACTTGGCAAGATTCCTATCATTCTTGGGTTAGGGTCATACCCTACCAATACTTTAGGTTTTGTTATGGTAGATTCCAGCGACCATGTCGCTTTAGTTTATTGACTAATCATTTGCGTCCAAGCAAATACCTAGCTTCCCTTAACTTGACAAATTTTTCCTAATGAGGATAGAGTAAGAGGATGACTACCCTTTTCCCTTGCAAGTTAACTTGCACAAGAACCTGCCAACCTTAAACCATGGAATGGTAAAACTTCCTATGATCAGCCCGCAAGGCTAAGTGACGTTGCAATTTATTGCACAAGTGTCGCCTCCATTCCAAGGGATCATTTCACCTAATGAATGGCGTATCCAGGTCACGGAATTAACTTCAGGTGAGAAGGAGGGCTTAGGGTGTCTTTTTACCCAACCCATCCCTAATTCCCTAAGTCGACAACGTTTTAGTCCTAGGGTTCCAACTCAATTCGGGTTTCATCATTTTGGACGCTTGGTCCCATAAGGTAGGAATCCTAGCTTATTGTTTACATGAGCATCCAATTAGCTCAACATTTTTCAGAAATGTGGGTATGATCTTTGGGTTTGAGGGTTTTGACTTGGCAACAAGTGTAAACTAGGTCGACTCCTTATCGTGCTACCTTAGTTAGCACCTTGGGATATTTGTCGTATCGACTGAACCATGCCCATATGAATCCCTTGGGGTTAGGTGATTTAGGCAACTCAATATACTTGTCCTGCGACAAGGATGAACCTTTCCTAGAGATAATAAACTAGATCTAAAGGAGGATAAATAGTTACAACTACACCAATACCCGTAAACATGCGATTTATTGCTTCTACGCATCACATGGTTCACGATAACTTTATCTTTCCTTGGTGTAGTAAAAATGCATGATAATCTGGATACTAACTTTTCCTAGGACTTACTAGGACTTACATCAAATAATCATGCCTACAACCTTGTTGTCTACACTTTAGAATCTTATGCTTTGACGAACCATGCAACCTTTCCTAAATGCGGCTCCTGATGAATGACATTTTTGCATGATGACTATGCAATACGCAACGTTCTCCTAGCTACAATGAAACTTATACAAAACTAAAGCTAGTGATAATTTATTCCATTTTACATGCCACTTGCAAGTCCATAAGATCATTTCCGTACCCTTCTATTTCTTTTCGGATAATATCTTATGGGTGTTAACTTTTCCTCATGAAATCATTACGAGGAGGATGTTTCCTAACATGCGGCACACGCTTATTCCTACCATGTCTAGGAAGAAAAATGCACTTATCAATTTCATTTCTTTGCCCTAAGTAATATATGTTTAGATTCATTACTTTGATAATGTACCAAAATAGCTACATGCAGCTAGTCTTCTAAGGCGGACAACTCGTTTCAATTTCATGTCATGCTTCAACCTTGCCTAATGTTTCAAGAGATACTTTATCCAATGTATTTTTACCACTGCCACATGCCTTAAAAATAAGCGTAAAATGCATTCTCCCTTATGGAACTAAGCGCACCTAATCATTTCTTTATGCAAAAATAAACTTAAAAGAACCTGGACTTGTGGGCTCGGGGAGATATCCACTTGTATGCTCGGAGATGAACCTCCCGCAGTCGCACCTTGTGTCCTTTTAGGGGCCATCATAGGCGTGGTTTTGGCTTCTGGGTTTCCTTTGCGGTCAATGAATTGACTTGCCTCGGAATGCAGCTTCCAGACCTTTGCCTTTTTCCCTCGTACGCAGGAGATTCCTTTGCGGGACTTTGGATAAATGGTGCTTGCGGAAGAGGGCTTTATGAGTCCTTTAGGAAAACCCGGGGTGGCTAGGAATGGGTTCACGGACGGCTTATGGGCTTTGAAACCTAATTTTCAGGAAGCCTCTTACGAAGATCTTGCGGGAGGGCTTTATAGCTTCATCCTCGTCTCTTCAAAGTTCCGGGGGGGTATGAATGGACTTTTGGGCCTAGTGGGAAGGGGGCTTTAAAAAAAAACCCCCTTAGAAGCTTCTTAAGAAGCTTCTAAGAAGCTTCTAGTCCACTGCAGCAACGTCGGGGGGGGGGGGGGGGGGGGGGGGGGGGGGGGGGGGGGGTCGTGATCTAGGCGGCGGCGGACAGTGGCAGTCTGGCGGGCCGTGGCGGCGGCTATGGCGGCTGGCAGACTGGGGCGGCAGCGTGGCGGCTTCACGACGGCGACGGCCTGGTTTTCCCAGCGGCGGCAGCAGCGTCCTCTCCTCTTCCTCACAGTCCCGTCCCTTTTCTTGCCTTCTCTCCCTAACGGGAGTTCATATAGGCAAGGGGGGGGGGGAAGATAGAGGGCCTCCACACACGTGGAAGACTCCTCCTCATGCAATCCGACTCACTCCTCCTTGGCCATTCCTCCCCACACTCCCTCTCCTCCAGCCATGCATCGGCTGGGGGAAGGGATAATAATTTAAAAAAAATTGCCTAAAAATCTCCAAATTGCCCCTTCAAAAAGGGTGTTCCCTCGCGGCTTTTACGGTCTTCAACCTCAGCCTCTTATTTACAATGTGGAGGCCTCATTTTTTAGCATACATGGTATGGATTATGCTCCCAATAATACGATGTAGGGGATAACCTTGCACAGGATTTTCACGGCGTGCGGAAAGTCAATTTTTACGGTACGCAGTGTGCGGAAATATTACACTAAGCAACTTAGTAAGCAAGATTTCATTCTTGTACTTTGAGCTCTTCTCTCCCTCTTGTGCACACATTCTACTACTGCAAACTCTGATTCTCAATAGTGGGCATAACATAGGCATATGGCAGTTGATAAGCATGAATCCAACACCCAAACATGTCATACAAACATCTGCCAATGAGTAGGCACACCCCCCAGTCAATGGGATAAAGTATTCCTACCACTACCAAGACTTGACACAAGTAGGTGTCAGCTCACAAAGAGAGGGACCCAAACCAAAGAGTCAGCTCATAAGCATCAGAGGAACCAAGACATATGAACCATGCATCATCTTGAAGGGTAAAAGATCCCAAATAGTCTCAAAAGCTCCAAGAGCATAAACCGTCTGCTCAATTGGTGTCAAGCATCCAAAGACACTCCCACTGACACAAAAGCCGTAAATATCAAGCAAAAAAGCTCAAACAAAGCATGTACAAGCACCAGTGACAAGTGTCCAAGATCTAGCATCAATGGTACATCCCAGGCATGTAGACGGTAGAGCATTCGTACATAGCATCCATAAGCATGTAAGATATCAAGTACATCCCAAGATACAACTCTAGGAAGCCAATAAATAGCTCAAGTAAGCTTCGGGAATCCAAGGTCAAGCCAAGACTGAGCTCCAGTAGCAATAGGCTCCAAACAATGTAACTAGCATGTAGTAATGACATAGGCTAAGCATGTCAAGACCGGTCAGACATCAGCAACATACATGCCATAAGTACATCCAAGACGGAGCATCCAAATGCTTTGCAAAGTGAGCTCAAGCTCAAGCAATGATCCCAAATCAAAACCAAGCTCTACGTTGAGCCCCAAGTGTCAATACATCACCATATATGCCTGAAACATAGCCCGATAAGTATAGGCATAAGCATACATGAGTAAAATGACTTCAGCCCAACTATGTACAACAGTGATTTACTACTCAAAACAAATAATTTCAGCACCAAAATCAGCTCCAAATGGTTGCCAAAAAATAGGCATACATTCCCCTAACATCCGGGCATCAAACGGGACCAATCGGGCATCAAATGACAATGCCAAACAAGCTATAGCATCAAATGTCAGTATAACACTATCATAAACTGCTTGTGGACTATTATGGCAGTCCCAAAACAATGTTAAATCAGTCCAAATGCTATACCAACACATCAACCATCAAAACCAAGC